>NW_006921745.1:3622954-3634419 GCF_000298275.1 Orycteropus afer afer | reverse complement strand
ATATATATGTGTGTGTGTGTGTGTGTGTGTATATATATACACACACACACATATGTATTTGTGAGCTGTGGGATGAAGTCAAATTATATTTTTAAAAAAGTGCTACAGACTCAAGTAATGTGGAAAATGTATATATGAGAAATTGAAAATAAACATTCAGTTGAAAGCTTTAGGAGAACAACCTCACAAAAATAGTATCAGTAAAAGAAATTATCAGACAGAGAAAGAAAGGAGAAATATAAAACCAGAAATCAATGAAATAGAGACCCGAAAAGAAGGTAATTATAACAAAAGCTACATTTTTTAAAAATATATAAACTTTTTTTTTTTTAAAGATCCATCACTATATAGAAGAAAATACAATTAAATAGCTAAGGGTCATAACTACAAAACCCCCCACTGCCATCAAGTTGATTTTGACTCATAGGGACCAAATGGGACAGAGTAGAACTGCCCCTATGGTTTCAGAGGCTGGAAATCTCTACAGAAATAGACTGCCTCATATTTCTCCCATGGAGTGGGTGAGGTATGAACTGCCAACCTTTTGGTTAACAGACAAATGCCTAAGCCACTGAGCCACCAGAGCTCCTTATGACTACAAAATTAATGCAAACTAAAAAAAAACATGTATTAGCAAATAACTATCAAACTTTTTGCCAATAAATTAAAAAATGTAAACAGCATAGATATTTTTCTAGGAAAACATATATAACCAAAATCAATTAAACTTTTTGGAAGACCTGAATGGATTAGCCACCGTGGGAAGACAGTGAAAGAGTAGTAAAAAATCTACTCTTAGAAAAGACAGTTCTATTAAATCATTAAGATGATCACTGAGCTATTCATTGTTCCTGGACATATAAGTAGATGACAAACTTCTTAATTCCTTCTAAGAAGATTAAATAAATCTGATACCAAACCCAGACAAAGATTTCAAATAACAACAACAACAAAACAAAACTGTGGTTCTATTTTCCTTATAGAATTGGACACTAAAATCATAAAGATAGCATATTCTAGGAATATATATGACGGCACATAACAACAACAACAACAACATATCTGGTATTATTTAACTCATTTATCAGTATTCATTTGTCATTACTCATGGAATTACATACCAAAAAATGGTAAATTTTACTATATGTAAACTATAACTCAATTTCTAAAAATTATTTTTAAAATAATTGTTTTTAAAATAACATGTCAAACCACAGTAATATATCAAAAGATGAATTAGGATCATTAAGTAGGGTGTATCTCCAAAATTCAAGGATGGTTCCACATTATGTTATTTACAAATAAAATGTCTCAAATTAACTAATTTAAGAAGAATGTGTATATGTTTATGTGCGTGGGTATAATAAAGTCTATTCTATAAGTATTTATTGTCATAAAAGTATGCCCATTTTATTTGAAAGATAATTATTCATTATCTAGAAACAGGAATAAATTTTATGATCCTGAATAAAGAGTTTCTGATGTAAGAGAAAAAATTTAATGATAAATATTAAAAGCATTTTCACTGATGTTAGAACTTAGGTAAAAATGCCACTTTCAGTGCTATGACAGAAAAATTGAACTTAGTCCTAAATAACATGATATGAAAACAATTGTCATTCATATATTGTAAAACTGAGAAAAAAATCTCCAATTATCAGCAGATAATAACAATATTTGGCAACAAAAATAAAAAATACTAACTGAAAAACATTTAGTAGTGAAAGGAATCCAAAGTAGTTAGATTTAAGAACATTAGTATGGAATATTTAATCCCTATATAACCAGTTGGGAGCTCTGGTAGCATAGTGGCTAAGACACTTGCCTGCTAACCAGACGGCTGGTGGTTCAAACCCACCAGCCACTCCTTGGAAGGAAGGTTGGGCAATCCTACTTCCGTAGTGATACTGCCTCAGAAACCCAAGGAGGGGTCGCTATGAGTCGGGTCCGACTCGACGCACATAACGACAACAACAACAACAACATATAACCAGTTATGGAGCTCTGGTAGCATAGTGCCTAAGGCTCTTGACTGGTAACCAGAAGGCTGGTGGTTCAAACCTACCAGCCACTCCTTGGAAGGAAGGTTGGTCAATCTACTTCCATAGTGATACCGCCTCTGAAACCCAAGGAGGGGTCTCTATGAGTCGGTCCAACTCAATGGCATATAACAACAATAACAACATATAAGCAGTTAAAAATTTAATGAAATCAACATTGTTAAAACAAGTGGAAGATAAAACAGTAAACCCTCATAAATATATATAAGAATGTTCAGTCAAATGATAAAAATTCTATAAAAGATACAAATAAATGATAAAAAGGAATAAAATTCAATATAATAAATATATATCATTTTCCTGGATTACCCTCCAAAAGCAATTGAAACACCAAAAGACCACTTTCTACAACTTGAAATAATTTCTGAGTTCTCTGATGGAAAATATCATTGTGTAGAAATTCAGGGAATTTCTGAAAGAGAAGAGGAAGGCAAGGGTATCAGGTTTTCTAAATATTATAAGGCTATAATTGAAACAAATTGTAACCAGACTTGATATAGGCAGACAGATCAGTGGCCCAGTAAAAACATTCCTCAAAAAAACTCCAATATATATGAAATTCTGTCTATGAGAAATGTAACATTTCAAAACATTGGGTGAAAGATTGACTAACTTGGGGAGTATGGAGAGTAAAGTAATTGTATAAAGCAAAACTTGCAATTAAGGTTACTTTTGAGGGTATTATAATATTGTAAATTTGATCAAGTTACCATCTGCATTTCCAAATCAGTTAACTATAGAGAAACCCAAACTGGCATTGTGCATGCAGCATTCTAAGTAAGCATTTCTCAGTCTTTTGATAAGGAAACTAGTACTTGAATTCTCCATTGCCATATAAAAAAGGTATCAAAAAGTAACAATCAATAATATGCAGATGACACAACTTTGCTTGCTGAAAGTGATGAAGACTTAAAGCTCTTAGTGATGAAGATCAAAAATCACAGTCTTCAGTATAAGTTATACCTCAACATAAAGAAAACAAAAATTTCACAACTAGACCAACAAGCAGCATCATAATAAATGGAGAAAAGATTAAAGTTGTCAAGGATTTTATTTTACTTGGATCCACAATTAATGCTCACAGAAGCAGCAGGCAAGAAATGAAATGACATTGCAAATCCGCTGCTAAAGATCTCTTTAAAGTGTTAAAGAGAAAACATGTCACATTGAAGACTTATGTGCCCCTGACCCAAACAATGGTACTCTGAACAGTTTCATATGCATGTGAAAGCTGGACAACAAATAAGGAAGACCAAAGAAGAATTGATGCATGTGAATTATCATGTCAGCAAAGAATATTGAACATATCAATATGAATGCCAGGAGAACAAACATATCTGTCTTGGAAGAAATACAGTTGGGATGCAAGGAGCAAGCATGCATCTGTACTTGTAAGGAAGAAGAGAGAATGGTCAGACTTCATCTCATGTACTTTGGTCATGTTATCAGAAAGGACCAGTCCCTGCTGAATAAAGTACAGAGTCAGTGAAAGAGGGGAAAACCCTCAATGATATGGATTGACACGGTGGTTGTAACGGTCGGCCCAAGCACAGCAATGATTATGAGGATGATGGAGGACCAGGCAGTGTTCGTTTTCTTGTACACAGGGTTGCTACGAGTTGAAATAACAGCAACAACATTCATTCCTTAGTGTCATCTGTTTAATGCTAAGTTTGTTTCTCCATTTCTTCATATGGCACCCTAACAAGTAGGTCACATCATCTTACATCAGAAGTCCTGAGATCACTTTTAAGTAGCAAAGGAAATATATATGTATTCACTGATTACTCTTGCTTTATAATTTCATATTTCCCTTTTGTCATCCAACTCATGAATCTACCCTTACATTTTCTAAACTATAAAGAGACTACAAACACATACATACACACATAGCCAACACAAGTTTCTCCAATTTAGTATACCGGTTATCCATACATTATATAAAGTTTTATTCATAGAAAGACATAACTCTCATTTTTCTTTGTGTTCCTTAATAGCGTTTAAATGGTTTCACAATAGCTTAATATCAGTTTGTTTGAAATAAAGAAAATACATAGAAACTATGCAGAAAACAAGACTATGTCTAAAGGTCAGTATTTTCTTTTTAAAATAGTTCTCTTGCACATATCAAAACATCTAATTTTAACATTTTTCATAAGCTCCATGAAGTCATGGACTTTATCTCTCTTGATTTATTATTGATTATTGGTATAGCCTAGATGAGTAACTACAGTTATATGTATAAAGTATTTATTTTGTGATGGAAGGACTAAAGCTTGTATGTATGTATATACATTAATGCACAGTATATTCTACTATGATATCCTCTTCTATGGTATCATAGTAACAACGTACTCTTATGTGTCACATAAGACTCAAGTGTCACAGCCTACTTAGTGACAACCAACTTTCATACTTTACATATGATTTTAAAAGGCTTACTTTCAACTATTTGGAGAAAAGGTAATGTTGGTGGCACAGTGCATAAGTGTGACTTGGGAGGTATCAGCACTCCATAAGTTTCATAAATCCTAACACTTCCCATAAAAGGCATACAGCTAAGTGAATAAACAATATGAATCCATGCATATTCAGCTCCAAGACACATCTGGTAGCCCCCATTCCCATCTACACTGCTCCTCCTTTGTCAGAATTCTGGCTGAAGCACGGAAACTTCAGGATCAAGTTTCCCACTCTTTCAGACAGAACTTGGTCAATGTAAGAGACTATATTGTGTTCTTTAGCTCTTATACTGAGAATCTAAACCTAAGGAGACTGGCACCACCAGCTTCCATGAAAACTCAAGCCAACTTTGTTAAAGAAAAAAAAATTGTGCCCAAAGATTTGTTAATTGACGAATCATAGAATTTCAAAGATGGAAGAAACCTCAGGGAAGTGGCATGCACCATTCATTCAATCATTGAATAATTTATCCAACAAGCATTTATTAAGTAACCAGTATGAAATCGACACTCACTTCTAGTTCAGCCTTCTTAGTAACTAATGTATCATGAGATTCCAGTTCTAAGTCATAGATTCAAAAACCTTTAATTAGGATCAATGTATTTTATTAAAGAGCTACAAGTGTACACGCTAATTTTGAAACATTCGTCACTCCCTAACTTTAGTATATTTAGATTAAAATAAAAGTACTCTCATTTAATACATATATTTCTAATGTGAGGTTAACTTAACGAAGAAAGCTTCAATTACTGCAACATGTCCCATATATGGAAGAGCCAATTGCCAGATAAAACAATGCTGGGTAAATGAAGTGCATGCAGGAAATTTAGTTCCACTTGAGTTTGCTGGATTGTGTAGTTAAAAGGTGAGTAAACTAAGAAACTGAAGATGAGTCCCCATAAGCATTTAATAGAGAGAGAAGGAAGAAACACATCAGAAGTGCACCCAGCCTAGGTAACACAGGTGCAAAGACTAGTTCTGTGGAGGGAATGATCATGACTTGTGGTAACTGCTTCAGGAAGATAGAAGAAAACGAATGACAAGAATTCACATATGTAGTGTCTCTGAATTCACTCTGTCCCTTTCTTGCCTTCTCTATATACAGAAAATTAGGATGGTGTGTTCTACTTGTATTTATCTTTCTCCTACAGTCTAGCTATAAGTTATAGCCCAGCTATCAGGTATAGTTCAGCTATCAACTTTTAAAGTGAACTATGTACCATAGATAGGAACAAATACTTTACATAAATTATATCCACTCCTCTCAACCACTTTATAAGATAGAATTTAATATTTTCATTTCTTGTATGAGTATGTAATGACTCAGGGAAATTATACAAACTGACCTAAGTTCACTACCTTAGTTTGTGTTCTCCTATAATCAGACCCTGATACAAAGACTTGGGCATAGATACTTTGTTTGGGAGATGATCTCAGGAAACAGGAATGAGATTGGGTGAAGAGTAGAGAGAAAAGTGACAAATGTATGGGCTTGTTACTGAGTTTACTGCTGTGGGAAAATGGGGCTTTATTTATGGGGACTTCAGAAGAGTAAAATGCCTCCCAAGATTGCCTACCTAAAGGTTGAAAAGCCGAATAAATTTCCCAGGGTTCCTGTACCCCAGGAGGTGATAGTTTCTCCTAGGGCATTAATACCCTCATGCTTCTCTCTCATACTACTATGTGGGTGAGGAAGTTCCAGCAACTGCTAGAAGAACATGAACAGGAAGCTTAAAGATATGCTTGTGCTTCGGGTGCGATGCTGTTTCAGCTCTATCTGAAATCACATAGAGCCAAAGAGATATGTCACTGGATAACAGAGGGATCTGCTATACTCACACTATTCCTCAGACCCTGAGCCTGGAAATAAACCCAGATAATGGAGTTTATCATCCATGCATTCAACTTATGTTTATGCAACTCATGCACTTAGCCAAAAAAGACAAAGAGAAAAGAGTTCACATGACCACTTCACTTGATGAACGAGTAAGTGTGATTCTATTCGGAAGCTATGACTGTTCCCAAGTGCCTTTCATTACATGAGTGTATCATGGAAAAGAGTGTCCTTCTAATGTTGATGTGTATGTATTTTCATATTGCTTAACTAAAGAAATGGTAGTGTTTCAAAGCTGGAGGAAGAAATGGGGGCTGAGAGCAGAAAGAGCGGAACAAGAAAGAGAAAAGTGATTCCAAAGGGGATAGTAAATCCAAGGGTGTGTAACCAAGTGTGTTACTAATGTGAACAACTGAGGCTTAATCTTCTTGAGGCCCTTCTTAGGGAATGGAGAGAATACACTTCAGAACTGATTGCCCAAGGCACACAAATGATAACTGTCTTTCCACATACTCTCATTTCATATTGGTCAAGGGTTGCATCAGTTAGGTGAATGTACTGGACTAGCTGAGACCCTATGAGGCAGTACTAGATAAGTCCCAGAGTAGAAAACAATAATTTGGGGTACAACTGAGGTGAGGAGTTGTCAGGCTAAGTTCAATTCAGCTGTTGCAGGAACAATGGATGAAGCAAAAAACTGGCTGAGAGGATGTGAGATTGGGCATAAAACATGTCTAACACTCATAATAAAATGTCCACCAAAGTGTTGACACAGATCAAAAGATGGTGACTAAATTTTTTATATTTAAATAATATAAAAATATTATAAACCTTAGATCACGGCTCTTTATTATTTTCCTAAGTTAAACTAAGAAGGACATTTTTAAACAGAAATTTTCAATCCCAAGCACTTGGAATTGAGGAAGCCATGCTACTGTGTCAATGCCATGTTAGAAACAGAATCTCTTTCTTAGAAAACAAGGGTAGTGTGAGCATTTCATAGCAATCAAATCTCTTGAACAGCAGAGTCAGAAACAACTGTGCCCCCTGAATGTATGTTGGGCTCCACAGTCTTGGCCCTATATCAGGCTCCTAAAGGGCTTACCTCTTCTGAGTCTTTCATTCTTGGCTTTGACCCATTATTTTTCCCTTTCCAGTTATTGTTCTGCTTCACAAAAATTTTTAAAATTTGGATCTGTTCTGATTTCACTTTTTTGACCATAACTGAAACAATTTAAACTGGTTCAGAGTCCTGGTTTTAGTAAGGTGAAGAAAAATAAATAATACAATTGATGCAGAAAAAGCAGATACTTAAATCAATCACTCTCAAACTTAGTTGCATATTGGAATCATGTTCAGAGCTTTTAAAAATAAAGGGTGTCCAAGTTCATAATCAGGGATTTAATTGATCTCTGAGTGTAGCCTGGGCATAGGAATTAATGTTTCCCAAGTGATTTTAATGTGCAGCCAAGGCTGAGAAACACTGACTTAAATATGTTGTTGCTGTTGTTGTGTGCTGTTGAGTCAATTTCAACTCATAGCAATAACATGTGGCAGAATAAAACTGCCCCATTGGGTTTTCTGGGCTGTGATCATTCCTGGAGCAGACCACCAGATTTTTCTCATGCAAAACTGCTGGGTGAGTTTAAACTGTTCCTCTGGGTAAGTAGCCAAGAACTTAACCATTGCACCACAAAGACTCCTTAACTTAAACAAGTTATTGTTGTTATGTGCCGTTGAGTTGGACCCGACTCATAGCGACCCCTCCTTGGGTTGCTGAGGCAGTATTACTATGGAAGTAGATTGCCCATCCTTCCTTCCGAGGAGTGGCTGATGGATTTAAACTGCCAGACTTCTGGTTAGCAGTCAAGTGCCTTAGGCACTATGCTACCAGAGTTCATAGCACAAGTTAAAAAACAATACTCAGCATTTATTAGGCCCTAGAATTCAGATATTTTTTTTCTCTAATTATTTAGGCTGTGTTAATTGTTTTAAATTTCCAAAGATGTCCCCAACAAGGCATTTGATTGCTAACCAGAAGGCTGGCAGTTCAAACCTACCCAGTTCAATCCCAACTCCTGGGAAGGAAGGTTGGGCAATCTACTTCAGTAGTGATACTTCCTTGGAAACCCAATGAGGGGTCATTATGAGTTGAAATCAACTCTACAGCAGTGAGTTTGGTTTTGGTTTCGTAGCCTTTATAAAGTCTGCTCACAGGCGGGCTGGTAGTTACTCATTTCATGCTCACAATGGCCTACCAGATGACCAGAGGATCCGTTTAGGGTTTTAAATGTGTTCTTTGGAGATAAAGCTCTACAATGACTGATTGAATAAATAAATTCATTGATAATAAATGAAGCAATCTGCTACTGAATGTTTGCCTCCAAAGGACACATTACTAAGTAAGCATGAGACCACTGAAATGTTGAAACAATAAAAAAAAAAAAAAAAAAAAAAACACTGACAAATGAACACATCTGCTAGGTGTTTTACTTTATAGCTGTTAGCTTCAAGCTTCCTTTCTTTAGTAGGAAAATAGGTCCTAAGGTCATGACATTCTAGTTTTCATTTTAACTGTAATGCAGCCATCAGTACCTTAGTCTGGACACCCCCTTAAGAGAAGCCAGGACCTTGCCAACATGTGTTTACAAAGGACAGTCTGGGGCATGCAGTATCCTCATGTCCAGAAATGCCTGGAAGTACAAAGGACTGAAATGCAGATACAAGAGATGATATCCAGTTTGTGTTTGACAGTTGCAAATAACACTTTGTAACAATGATAATACATGTTTAATATTTGCTTTTGGTATTTTTTAGGCAAAGGAGGAAAAAATCAAATTGTATTTATCCAGAACAATTTTAAATGGAGTAACCAAGATAACAGAATAATCCATTTAGTGCCATTGCACAGTAAGTCTACATGGACTTCCATTTTTCAAAAAACTTAAAACACACTAAAATACTCTTACTGCTAAAAATTACCATTAGGATTTTGTCAAGCAATTAAGTTCATCATTATGAACATCTGTCACCATATACAACACTGTCGATTTTCTGCATCTATGAAACTGAGTTAGCCTTTTCAAATAGATTATCTGGACTTAGACATTTATTTTATTTGTTAGTTTTAAAGGAAGACCTCTAATCAGCTTGCTTTTAAAAATTCCACTTAGCAGCAAGGCACTTAATTATCTTGCTAACCTTTTGTTCAGTTGCTTTGCAAAGTAATGACATGAAACATTCCATCATTATACTTCCAAGCCTTTCTTCTTCCTGATTAGATTCTACTTAAATAGCATCATGTTCCTTCAGGTTCCTCCAAGATGAGGGATTTTCGCTAATCACCTGAAACCTGCTGGTTTGCCTCTTTAACATTCTGAGATATCTCATTCAACAAGCTTAAATCAACACTACAACTACTTACTGCTAACAGGTTGAATAATTCTCATCTCTTTATCAAGCTTTCGTATTAATTCAAGTATACAAAGCTATGCAAAGTGAATTTCAAAATCCAAGATGATTGCAGAACTTACAAAGTGGGGCTTTTCTTCCAACTTTTAAAATAATATATATTTTATTTATAAAAACACTTATTAAATTAGATCTTCTCAAGGAAAATCAAACTTCTATTAAAAATAAGATGTGATGACTATCAAAAAATTTACTGAAGAAATATTGAAATGTCATCCCTGAAAAGTATAAAAAGCAAGTAATAAACATATATTTTCAATCTGGTTATTAAATGTAATTTGCACCTATCAGGCACAAATTGAGTATCAAGAATTGTACGTAATTGCTTCCCAGGGGGAGAAAAAAAAAAGGAAAAGATGTAATATATGTATATATACATATATATGTATGTATGTGTAATATATATATATATAGAGAGAGAGAGAGAGAGAGAGAGATAAATTAAAAAAAAAAAAAAAACGCTGACAAATGAACACGCCTACTAGGTGTCTTACTTTATAGCTTTTAGTTTCAAGCTTCCTTTCTTTAGTATGAAAATAGGTCCTAAGGTCATGACATCCTAGTTTTCATTTTAACTGTAATGCAGCCATCTGTACCTATATGCATACATATATATACATATGTATGTACGTGTGTGTGTGTGTGTGTGTGTGTATATATATATATATATATATATATATAGTATGGTCAGACACCTGAATTAAAAGAGGATGAAATGGCAAAAAGTAGAGGTTGGGACTTTGAGCCAGCAGCAGCATAAAGAAAAGCAACACATGAAATTCACAGGTACTTCCAAGAAACATAGTAAAGAGGACATTTATGCTCAAAAAAGCTTAGAGAAGAAAAAACAAATTCTTAGAAAAAACAGCTGAAATTCCACGTAAGCTGAAGCCACACACATACCACTGTGTAAAATTGCAAAGTGTAGAAAAATACATTTTTATTCACGTGCATTCCTGTGGTTTCAACGAATTTATCTTTATCTGATAAACATTTTTTATTCATAAGCAAATTTTAAACACAAAATATAAATAAATCTGTTTCTGACTAAATCCACTTGATACTTGATTGTAATATATATATATATATATATATATATATATATATATATGTATAAAATGTATGTATAATATATATATATATATTTTAGAGTTTTGGCTGAATAAAGACAAAAAGCCTATGTAATTAAATACACTGTTGCCAAAAATTATTCTTTATTTCTAATTCAAAGAAAAGATAGAGTTCCCTGAGTTACTTTAAAACACACAAACATTTGACTCAACAGTATTCATTAAGGAAGCAGTGAAATGTTAGCAAATAATACGTTTCACAGAGGCAAACATCTAGATAAAAATCACCTGATTATCAATCCCTGGGTTAAATATAACACTAAATATATCTGCCTCTAAGTGATAAGAAGAAACAAACATCATTTTATTTTTTATTAATGCACTAGCCTCCATAAAAAACAGCTCTTTCCCTGAATATCTTGTGTATTTATTTTCTTTCCAAATAAATCCATAAAGGAGCATTTTTATCAATTAAGTGAAGGAATAATAATAGAATATTCCAATTGTATAAAACCTAAAAGGTAAATAAATTTTAAAAAATTCTCAGCATCAGATTGTTAGAAAATT
>NW_006921745.1:3616826-3622713 GCF_000298275.1 Orycteropus afer afer | reverse complement strand
ATTTTTTCCAGTATCAACTCCAAGCTATTCTGTATATAGTTGTAAAAGCTGAGCCCAAGTTCTAAGCTCCTGAACTAGAAGTTTAGGTTAAAAAAAAAAGAATTTTAATCACTTTTAGATTTAAAAAGTTAGAGTTTTGAAGTATATGCTTTATAAATTTTTTAAAAATAATTCCCAATATAAAATTAGTTATTTATTGATGCATATATTATATTTAATTATGGTTGAGAATTTTTTAAAAAAATTTGTACTTTTGCGATTTTAATAATAAAACATTTTAAAACTTGAAAATCTTCTTCTCTCTTAATAGTCACATCCTCGACGCTTCGGCCATTCAGTGCCCTTAGGTTGAAAAATGCTGTCTTAAGCATAATCTGATTATTGAAGAGAGGCACCATTCCTTTAAAATGAAACAATAGAGCCTATAATTTGAGGATCATTTGAATCAAGGCTCACACCCCAAAAATTCTCAAATTTAGGCTTTATTCTTCAAATTATTCACACAGTCTACTGGAATAGTCTGATGAGATCAAAAGAAGATGATGCTTACCATAAAACTCAAACTGATGTGTATTACTGGATATATTCATAAAATTTGTTTAAGTAATATATTTAAAGCTATGTTTAAGTAAACCCTGTAATTAGCTTGGGAATACCCCAGTTATATTGCATTTTATTAGTGTTGAAATTGTTAAACTCCTTAATAAAAATTCCTAAAATATAATTCAGTTTACAACACCGCTTTTGCATTTCTTCATTTTTATAATATACCAAAAGTTTTTAAAAAGCAAGTGGCTTCCTGTTCTCTTGATCTCTGAGAACCCACATATAACAGTCTTTGCAAAAAGAAAGTCCAGATGTTACTGAAAGTGTCAAACTTAGCTTGGATCCAGACCTTTTAATTATGTTCAAACAAGGTATAAGGATGGTGCAGGACCAGGTAGTGTTTTGTTCTGTTGTACATAGGGTTGCTATTGATCAGAATGGATTCAATGGCAGCTAACACCAACACCAACAACAAAGGAGAAAAAAAAAAAGTGTTCTTGAAGTGGGGCCTCCATATTTTGCATTGTTTAAAGTAAACAACTGCTAATCAGAAGGCTGGCGGTTCAAACCCACCAGCCACTCCTCGGAGAGAAGATGGGGCAATCTACTTCTGTAGTGATACTGCCTCGGAAACCCAAAGACCGGTTGTTATGAGTCGGTCCGACTCGACGGCACATAACAACAACAACAACAACAAACTAAACAACCGGCTCTCCAAAGGAACTTTGTCATTTCAGCTCTGAGAAATATTAAAAGTGGCAGTTACACTTTCAAGCCAGTAGCAGATATAAAAATTTGAAATAGACTCTGGCAAGAGACCCAGGCTCAAATACTCTCATAAGGGCTTCCTTGAGTTTGAGGAAAATCTATCAGGTGGGGTTTTGTAGTTTATGCCATCTCACCCTGTTATCTTTAATCACTATTGGCCATCAAATCACATAAAAAACTGGGCCTGAGTGTGCCGATTTTGAAGTCTTTGCTCAAGTGGAATAAGCATCTCTGAACATACCCTTTATTCCCTACAGATATCAATCTTAGGGCTGGGGAATCTAAATAAGGAAAACAGATTATTTACTACTTCTTCATGTGTGTTATCTAGATCATGGGCCTGTGAACAAGTCATTATTTCACAAAGCACATATAACCCAGACTATCCCGTGTAATAATGGAAAGAGCTCCCTATTTAGGTACCTGAAACATATGTGACTATTTGAAAGAAACGAAATTACCTTCTAACAAGTCCTACATACTTAACTACAGCACTATAAGATAAACAATGTTCAAAAGAGAGATAAATATTTGACTAAGTAATTCTATTGCATTTAGGTACTAATATGGCTTTATTATAAAGTTCATTGACCAGTTTAGAACATTACATTTAAAGCCTTCCTTATTCAAAATAAAGCTCAAAATGCTAGGTGATTATGATTTTTGCCTGCATGATAATGTATTCCAAAGCATTTATTTGTAAAATATATGCAACTTCAAATTAATGCATTTTCTTAATTGAAAATAGAATTATTATGCTTCCATATATACAATTGGAACTCATTGATCAATTGTGATGTGACATGAAATAAATAGAAACATGGATTTCTGATTTAATTTCTCAAATGTATTCTAAGGAACCTTGAGAGTTGCTGAGTTTTCCAGAGCCCATGAGATTAAAACTATTTTTGTAATGACATTAACACAATATTTGACATTTTTACTCTAATTTTTCAAGAGTGTACAGTGGAGTGTTTCATAGGTTACTTGAGAGAGTGAATATGGAATCAAATATGAGAATTCAGCTGTTTTCTTTTAAGCCCAATATTAAAGTGCTTTGCAAAAATGTAAATAATGCCACTAATTGTTTTTGCTTCGTAAGATATAGTTATTTTTCATTAAAAGTATGCAATCTATATTGGCATACAATAGGTTTATGTGGTGGTTAAGTTTGTGGGTCAACTTGGCTAGGCCTGGTTGAAAGGCTGGGCAGCTGGATGTAGTAGTCCCCATGATGAGACTGGCAATCAACTCCACGGTGGAATCTACTGTGAGCAGCTAAGTAGCTGCCTTTGGGTATGTGGTCTGCTTCCCGTATATAAGAAACAGCTTTGGGAATGGTCTTTAGCATATGGCATGCTTGAACTCTGCATGTAGCCATGTCATTGTTCAGCAGCCTGCCATGCTCTGCTGACCTTTGGACTTTCAACAGACTTGAATTAATGGTCTGTTGTGTAGTTTGGTATAACGTCAGGACTGTGTTATTTTATTTGTTGATTTTAGACTTTATTATTTGAAGACTAAAGTGTGCCTGCCCCAATCTATAGTATTTTCAATCTCCTACTTTGCATGATAAACCTGGACGGTGAATACAGAAGATCAAAGAATTGATGCATTTGAGTTGTGGTGTTGGCAAAGAATATTGAAAATACCGCAACTGCCAGAAGGACAAACAAATCTGTCTTGGAAGAAGTGCAGCCAGAATGCTGCTTGGAAGTGAGAATAGCCAGACTTTGTCTCTTATACTTTGGTCGTGTTATCAGAAAGGTCCAATCCCTGGAAAAGGATATCATGCTTGGTAAAGTATAAAACCAAACCAAAAAAAAAAGTGGCTGGTGGGTTTGAACCGCCAGCCTTCTGGTTAGAAGTCAAATGCCTTAGGCACTAAGGTGAGCAAAAAGAAGGAGGACCTCAATGAGATTAGTTGACAAAGTGGCTGCCACAATGGGCTCAAGAATAGCAAGGATTGTGAGGATGGCACAGGTCTGGGCAGTGTTATCTTCCACTGTACATAGGGTCACTATGAGTCACAACTGACTCCAGCAACAGCAACTCTATTTCAAGGTATCAACACTTGTAGAAGGTGTTCTGGTTATCTAGTGCTGCTCTGACAAGAATATATCACAAATGGGATGGCCTTAACAACAGGAGTTTATTCTTACAATTTGGAGGCTTTAAGTCCAAGTTCAAAGGGCCAGGCTCTAGGGGCTGGGTGAAAGCCCCTCAACCTTGGGGACCAGCTCTACCTCCTTCTCCCGGCCCACTGGAGCTAGAGGCATTTCTTTACTCTGATAGCTGTTGGCTGCTGAGGCTGAGAAGCCCCAAGGTTGACAAGTAAAGAGGCACAGTCCTGATGTTACCAAGCCACATGGCAGGCCATTAACTTAAGTCCACTGTAAGGCCCAAGGTCAGCAGAGCATAGCAGGTTGCTGAGCAACAACACGGCTACATGCAGGGTCCAAGCGTGCCAAAGGCTAGAGACCATTCTCAAAGGCTTCTCCTTATATACAGGAAGCAGACCACATACCCAAAGGCAGCTACCCAGCTGCTTATGGTAGATCCCTCCATGGAGTTGATTGTCAGTCTCCTCATGGGGATTAACTACCACCAGCTACCAGCCTAGCCACTCAACCAGGCCCAACCAAGTTGACACACAAACCAAACTACCGCAGAAGGATATCTGTATAGGAGCAAAACTTCTCTAGGACCCAGGATTCCATTATTCTGGAAGGGACATCTGAATAAAGGAAACTTTATTTTTACCAGCATGGTTTATCCCTGAAAAAAAAAAATCTTTTTTTTCTCAGAAGCTTACTTAATCTAACTTTATCAATAACATTCTTAACAGGTCTCATTTGTTACTAAAAATGTACACAAGATCCTTGAAACAGAAGATGGTATAGCAAAAAGAAAAAAAAATAAAGGATTTGTATAAATTTCCATTTCAGGTCTATTTCTCATTAGGTTGTGACTTCCATGGAGTTATAAACTATATCTTGGCCATTCCTAGTGCTCAACAAATATCTGTGTAATTAATAAATGCAAGAATTAATAAATAAACTTATAAATTCCCTAGCCCCAGGAAGCAGGGCAAAGGTAGGCAATATGCTAGGTCTGGTTATGCTCTAATGATTGTTATTTATTTAAATTGTTATTTAAGTCCCCTTGGAAGTGCTGCTAGTTCACAAAACTTAATTCTATACTACAATAAATTGTAGAGCAAAGCTCCAGACTTTGTTGTCTGTTGACTTTTAATAATAGTCTGACAGTGGTAAAACACCAACTAGAATGAGCATAGATTTTTCTGTTTTCATAGTTCATTCAGTATTCTTGTTTTAGCAATTTCTACACTTATGAGAAAAAGTTTTTAGTGCTGATTACTTGCCAGACACTGTTCCAGGAACTTGGCATACTACAATGAATGAGACAGATAAAAATCTCTGCAACGATGAGATTCACACTCTAAACAAGAACAACGACAACAAGAAAATAACAAGATAATTCCAAGAACTCATAGTAGACCCACATAACCTTATGTATTATTATACTTATTTTTCATATGAGGAAAGTAAGGCCTAAAGGGTTAAGTGACTGAGCCCCAAAATTCACACCTTATCAAGGAAAGAGCCACAACTCTAATCAGGTCTTGTGAGAGCAATTCCTGATGGCATTTTATCTGGTTATGCTACTTCATTATCATACACAAAATAGTATGCATGAAAGGTCATTTCATGATGCTTAAGTGATACTGTTTAAACTTACACTATTCTCTACTATTCTCTTAGTCTAGAAAGTCCCAAAATAGGTGCCATATAAACAAAATTGATAAAAATTGTAAACTGATTCGAATTCATAAAATCATGCTGTAAATATTTTTAAAATTTTTAATGAAGTATAATATACATATATAAAAGAACACGTATCATAAGTGTACATACAGTTCAAGGGATTTTCATCAACTGAACATACATAGTTCTGGCGAGCATCAAGAAAAAGAACATAATTTGTTTCCCAGAAGCCTTCCTCATGTACCCATCCAGTCACTATACAACTCTCATGGGTAACCACTATCCTGATTTCTAACATTAGGATTGGATATTTTTTGTGCTATGTGCCTAAGGCACTTTACTGCTAACCAGAAGGCTGGCAGTTCAAACCCACCAGCTACTCCTCAGAAGGAAGGTTGGGCAATCTACTACCGTAGTGATACTGCCTCGGCAACTCAAGGAGGGGTCACTATGAGTCAGGGCAGACTCGACGGCACATAACAACAACAACAACAACAACAACAACATGTATAAATGAACTCATACAGTGTGTACTCTAATGTCTGATTTCTTTCAATATGATTTCTATGGAATTTATCTATTTGCGTGTAGTATGAGATTGTTTGTTTTCATTCAATTTATTTATCTATTCCACTATTTATTGGTATTTGAATTGTTTCCATTTTGGGACTATTACTGATGGTGTTGCTTTGTAGATATTTGCACTGTCTTTTGATGAACATTTTATATACTTTTCTTGGTATATACCTAGAAGTGGGATTGCTCAGTCATAGGTTGTTGTTGTT
>NW_006921745.1:3614692-3615471 GCF_000298275.1 Orycteropus afer afer | reverse complement strand
GCAAACACTTTCTAACTGAGTATGACTAAGTATTTGATTAGAGTGGTAATAGTCTTTTTCCTCTTTTCACTCCCATATATCTGTGCATTCCTGAAATAATAAATTGCCTTCTTCTAGAATAACAGAAACTACTTGAAGTATAAGGCAATGTGTTTGGCAAGCAAAGTTTCCAGGAGATTGAATATTTCAGTTGTCCTTAATTGGAGAAAAAGCCCATGCTTACAATTTGCAAGGACTGATGAATCCTCATTATAAGCTAAAACCATTTCTGACAATTCCTCTGCCTTTTGAATTTAACAGAATGTCTATCAAAGGGCTGTGAACAGGCAAACAGTTTTCTATATTCAAATTCTGATGCATGGAACATCAACAATGCATGAGCCCCAGTACCATTTGGAACATGAATCTTTTTTGCTCCTAAGCCTCCAATTAGAGCCTGTGAATTGGTACAGACCAAATAATAATTCAGAAGCCAAGTAAATAATATATGGTCAATACAAATTTAATAGCTGGTGAAATAGATTACTTTTTATTAAAGGCAATATAGACATAAAAGGAAACTCAGTCTCATCAGTTAAATTTATAACAATGATTTAATAAAATACTGAAAATAACTTCCAATAATCTGGACTTTTTGACTTTCCATAATGCTCATTGACTAAGCAGTTCATTCATAGATGCTGTGACGTTGCCCTTAACAAGGAAATGAGACACATGGTCCATCTCCTTTGGCCATAATATTTACTAGAGACTTAATAATAAATAGTATGAAATAAATA
>NW_006921745.1:3608840-3614592 GCF_000298275.1 Orycteropus afer afer | reverse complement strand
CCCTGCATAGTAGATCACATGATTGTCTGATTCAAAATGACCCAAGGCAGTCCACTTCAGCTCAGTGATGCCTCACATATCAATCATTGTGCATTCCATATCATTTTTGACAACCTGCAGTTTTCCTAGATTCATACTTCATACATTCCATGTTCCTATTATTAACGGAAGTTTGCAGCTGTTTCTTCTCAATTTCAGTTGTGACACGTCAGCAAATGAAGGTCTTAAAAGCTTTACTTTATCCATATCAGTAAGGTTGGTTCTACTTTCATGATGCAGCCTTTCCTAGATGTATTTTGAAAGCCTCTGACCTAATGGGCTTATCCTCCTGTATCGTATCAGGCAATATTTCCAGGCTATTTATACAGCTGCACAGTAATGTATCAGACAGTGTTTCTCTGCTATTCATAAGGTTTTCCCTGGCCAGTTCTTTGAGAAGTAGATGCCCTCTTCCTTCTCCCTAGTCTGTCTCAGTCTGTAAGCTGCATTGAAACCTGTGTACCATGTGCAATCCTGCCAGCACTTCAAACACTGGTGGGACAGTCTCAAGCTTCACAGCAACATATAAGCCACAAGAGTATGACAAAGTGACAGGCAACTTTGTCTCACTTAGCTGTTCGAAACCTCTCCACCCTTCCGTTACTTGGATCCTTAGCACTGCTTTGCTCTGTAGTTCCCCTGGCTTCTCTTTCCCCTGCTTCCCTGGCTCATGAGGGTGGGGCCTAGGTCCCTCTCTTTACCTGGATTTCTGGCTGCTGCTCTGCTCTGTCATCCCCTCTGGCTTCTCTTTCCCCTGCTTTCCTGGCTGGTGGTGGTGGGGCCTGGGTCACTCCCCTTACTTGGATCCCTAGCTGCTGAACTGCTCTGCTCTGTCATCCCCTCTGGCTTTTCTTTCTCCTGCTTTCCTGGCTGGTAAGGAAAATAAAAAAGAGCAGAGTTCCTAAGGCATTTGACTGCTAACTAGTTTGATGGTTCAAACCCACCAGCCACTCTGCAGAAGGAAGATGGGGCATTCTACTTCCATAAAGATTTACCACCTGGGAATCCCAACGGGGGTCACTATGAGTCAGAATCAACTCTATATGTTTGGCAGATGATATTTCTACATACATATTTGTTTATGCTATAAGAATGTCTATATAAATAGAACAGGGGGTAAAGTTATGACAACTTCTTAGCCAAACACCCTGATGGAGCAAGGTGTTGGGCCTGTGGGCCAGGGACAATGATTTCAAGGGACACAAGCTCTACTTGCATAACATACATTGTTCTACATCATATGTTGGTGAGTAGCAACTTGAGTCTTAAAAAGTTGCAAGCACCCATCTAGATTCAACAGTTGGTCTCTTCTGGTCCTAAACAAAGAATAATGAAGAAAACCAAGGATACATGGAAACAATTAGTCCAAGGGACTAGTGGACCATAAGGACCCCAGCCTACTTGACCAGGAGACCAGAAAAGCTAGATGGTGCCTGGCTATCACTGTCAACCATTCAGAAAGAGATCAGTGCAAGAGAGCCTGAAAGAAAAATGTGGAACAAAGCTGAAAATAATAATAATAATAATAATAAAATCAGTCTTACTGGTCTGATAAAGACCCCCCCCCACTATCAGTCTTGGGGGTCTGATAGTGAAACCCCCAAGGCTATGGCCACTAATCACCCTTCAGGCCTGGAATTGAATTCACTCCTGTAGCTTCCAGCTGAACAACAAACAGGTATATAATGTGAATATTTACAACAGGTAGGTACACTCCTAAGAACAATCAACCATGGAAGATCAGAAGGGAGTATTTGCACAGGGAGATAGCTCAGAGGGCAGGAATGGATAAGAAAGAAGGACACAGGGTAAAGGTAACCACAGGAAAGAAGTGGGAAGAGAGCTGTTGCATTGTGGAGAATTGCAGTCAATGTCATGAGACAAAATGTGTATGAACTGCTGTCTGGAAAATGAATTTGCTCTGTAAACTTAATCACAATAATAATAATAATAAAAGATAGTAATTTTGCCCTGAAATAAATTTTCTTAATTTTTTTTTAATTGTAGAAGTGGAGGTAGAAACAGAGTCATTTTTATCACTTACATCTAATTTCAGTTCAGTCTTATTGGAACAATGATGGGTGTCTAAACATGTCCTTAGATTTCTAAATCAAGTCCAGTTGACAGCTTCAAGAAAGAGTGAATCTTCATTGCACCAGGCTGGACAAAGGAATAGAAAGGCATGGAGGGATACAAAGCCTTCATTTTTTTTTCTGTTCTTGTTCCTGGCTGGAGCATCCAGCCAACAAAACTAATTTTTATTAAAGGTCCAATAGCTGTACAATTAACCAATGTGTTTGTGAAAAATACAAGGTGCTCTGGTGGTGCAGTGCCTAAGGCCTCTGACTGCTAACCAGGTTGATGGTTCAAACCCACCAGTCACTCTGCAGAAGGAAGATGGGGCAATCTACTTCTGTGAAGATTTAACACCTAGGAAACACAATGGGGATCACTATGAGTCAGAATCAACTCTATGGCAATGAGGATTTTTTTTCTTTTTTTTTTGGTTTTGTGAAAATAAAATAATGTGAATAGTTATTTTTAAAGGGAAAAATTTTAATTAGTCACTAATGGTGAGTTAACAGTATTATTTAACACTCGGGTGTTATTTTTCGTTTTTCCTTTACATTATTTTGTCCCTGGACCCAGCAGTGCTTCATTCTGTTGTGCATAGTGTCTCCGCCAATTGGAATTGACTCAATGGCACCTAATAACAGCTATATTTTATCACTAAAAATGGAACATTGATTTAGCCAGAAATCTAAGTTCTAAAAAATGTTGTATCTGGAATACCAGCCCATTAATGAGACACCTCAAAGGTACTGAGGTGGAGAAACCAAAACCTGTTGGAGTCAAGTTGATTCCAAACCATAGAGACTCTAGGAGAGAGTAGAACTGCCCCTCAGGGTTTCCAAGAGGTAAGTGTGGCAGTTAAGTTATATGTCAGCTTGGCTGGGCCTGGTTTTGAGTGGCTGGGCAACTGGATATAGTTATTCCCCGTGATGAAATTGGTAATCAACTTCATGGTAGAATCTACTGGAGCAGCTGAGTAGCTACCTTAGGGATGTGGTCTACTTCGATTATTCCAGTGTATAAGAAGAAGCATTGAGAAAGGTCTCTGCAGCTTTTTGGCACTCTTGAACCTGCATGTGGCCGAGTCTTCATTCAGCAGCCTGCCATGTTTCCTACCGATCTTTGGACTGTCTCTGGACTTGACCTAGTGGTCTGCCATGTTGTTTGGTAAACTTGGAACTGTGCCATTTTATTCATTGATGGGGCAATCTACTCCTTGGGTTTGTCAGCCTCAGCAGCCAACAGCTGCCTGAGTTAAGAGAAGCCCCCAGCTTCAGTGGGCCAGAAGCAGGAGGCAGAGCAGAAGCCCAGGGTCAAGGGGACTTCACCCAATCCCTAGAGCTGGCACTTTGAACTTGGACTTCTAGCCTCCTAAACTGTAAGATAATAAACTCCTGTTTGTTGAACCCAGCCATTCATGGTATTTTCTGTTTGAGCAGCAATAAACAAAACAGTAAGTCTTTATGAAAGCTGACTGTCACCTTTACCTTCAAGGATTGGCTAATGGATTCAAACTGCAGACCTTTCAGTTAGCAGTCTAGTGCTTTAACCATTGTGCTACCAGGGCTCCTAGGTTAAAGATGGTAAAAGATTGGTGATTTAAGAGGAATTATGCCTAAGTGAGAATTTTTTTTTCTTTCTTTTTTTTTAAACAAAACAGAATTTCAGATTTACATGTTGTCAGAATATTTCTCTTTGGCACAGGAGAGGTTAACTGAGGGTAAGGAACCCTATAGTTAAACCACTTCTTCAGGCAGAAGCAGAATTTGCTCTTTAGGAAAATATTTAAAGGGCAACAAAGAATCTCACACAGAAAAATATGTTTTAGTTCTTGGAAAAACCTACATTTTTAATGTATAATCTTTCCTTGCCACCCCCAAATTAAACCAATGTTATATAAAGATTAATTAAATTAGGAAGGGAGAAATTTCAGTAAGTTTTGTATAACACACAAGCTTATATAATGATTTCTTTTCTAATTATAAAGATTTCATGTTTGAACAAACACCTTTTTTTCTAAGCTGTTGAACTTATTCAGAGGTAAACTATTTGAGTAAGTTAAGCAATTACAACAAATTAGACAACAGCCTCACTTGCTCCTTAAACCACAAAATCTTCATGAATGCTTTGCAATGACCCTCAAAAGAAACAATAAGAAGGATGTTAAAAGGTACTGTCAAAGGAACTGAACACTAAACCATGCAAGCTTTGTCTAGATCCATCCAAATAAAGGCTACAAATTGCCATGTCAGGTATCTGGGACCCTTTCTTGTAAAGACCTGGGTAATAATGAGATGCTTTGCCCTTCTGCAGTGTCAGATCATATCAAATACGAATGAGCAAATTCTTACCTGAATATATTTATTTAAGTAATCTTTATTTATTTATAAGACCAATCAAAATATTCCTTCAATTACCTGTTGAGTTCTCTAGAAGAAAGGTAATACAAATAATAGAAATCTAACACAAAAATATGCTGATTACTCCACCCACTAGCTCAGAGCCTTAATAAAATATCACCTCTCTCTATTCTTAATACCTCTCTGATATATGTTATGCTTTGCAACAATATTTCCTCAACTTCAGAATTTGGCATTCTTAAACATAGGCTCCAACACACCAAAACCAAAAAAAATAATACAAACTCACTGCCTTCAAGTGGGATCTGACTCATAGCGACCCCTCCTTGGATTTCTGAGGTGGTATCACTACAGAAGTAGATTGCCCAATCTTAATTCCAAGGAGTGGCTGGTGGGTTTGAACTTCCAACCTTCTGGTTAGCAGTCAAATGCCTTAAGAACTACGCTTCCAGAGCTCATCAGTGTAATAAAAAAATATTGCTCTGTCAGAACTCATTTATAAAATATACAACTTGTTTCTATATCTATATGCTATTCACAATGCAGAGGGAATGTCTTTAGAGTATTTACTGGATAGAATTAGGAATTTTGATTATATGTCTAACATTTATATTTGTTATACAATATCTGTAAGTTGATTGAATACTTCTTTTTCTGTCCAAATATCTGGTATAATCTGAATACAAATGAGGTTTATTTAATTTTTATTTTGTTGTGCACTGACTTTTTGTTTTTGTAACCAACTATGTAAACAGGCATTCAAAGATTGTCGGTCAGCTTATATTATGCTTTGTAGGCAGGGATGACAATCAAGATAGTTAAAAGCAGAAAGCACAGGCACTGACTAATCAGAATCAATACCCAGCCAATCAAAGTAGTCATCACAATAAACAACAAGCATGGCCATACTAGCATGTTTTGGCAGACAGGCAACCCCAATAAAACATGATTTTTCTTTGTCATTAATATTTGTTGATCTTCATTAGATGTGTGTATACATACATACAACTGTAACTTGTTTTCTTCCTTTATTACTCTACAGCATTTCATAAGTGACATTGGACAATCCCTCCATGCTACCAGACAGAGATTTAGCTCTTTATTTTGAATAACATCATAATATCTTATGGCTTAAAAGTAGCATTCTTCTATTGACGTTTGGTTGGTTATTTTCGCTCATCCCAGGAAATAAAATTACGGTACACGATTGATACAGTTATCTTTTGTACTAATGCTTTATTTCAGGATTACTGAGTCAAAAAGTGTTTGTTCTTTTTAAT
>NW_006921745.1:3606712-3608080 GCF_000298275.1 Orycteropus afer afer | reverse complement strand
TTATCTCTGGACAGTAGTTTTGAGGGTTCACCAAGCCTCCAGGGCTCCAGAAATTCTGGATTCCATTAGAATTTGAAATTCTATTCTTTATTTCCCCCCTTTTGATCAAGATTCTTCTGTAGAATCTTTGATCAAAATGTTCAATAATGGTAGCTGGACATTATTTCTGGTCTTATTGCAAAGGAGGCAGTCCTTCACAGAGGCAATTTGCTCCTCCTACTCTGGCTTCTCCTACTTTTTCTATTCTACAAATGGAAACCAATTGTTGTCCCTTGGATAGCTGATTGTAAGCTTTAAGACCTCAGCACTAAAAAACAAACTAGGAGGTAGGCCCAAACCAAAAAACCTACATCCATTGACTTGATCCAACTCATAGTGATACCCATTGGGTTTCAAGGCTGTGTAAATCTTTATGGAAGTAGATTGCTTCATTTTCCTCCCATGGAACATATGGTGGGTTTTATAACTGACTGAACAACTGACTGTCTTGTTAGCAGCTAACTGCCTTAAAATCTTATAGCCTTCGAAACCTAATGGGGGTCACTATGGATCAGAATCAACTTGATGGCTGTGAGGAGGTAGAACAAAAGCACTAATCCTAATCCTAGGCTAATTAACTGGGATGTCCCATGAAATCATGACCCTAAACCTCCAAACCAAGTAACCAAATCCCATGAGGTTCATAAACAGCCTCTGTAGCTATTCTTTATTTTGTATATGGTTGTTGTAGATATATCTATTATATAACTTTTGTCAATTCAATTTTTAATAGTTATAGAATTTATTGACAGCAATTACATTAACTGGCTATGCAACCATTACCCCCAATCAATGATTGTTTTCCATCATCATAACAAAAACTCATTGCTCCATAAGCAATAACTCGTACCCCACTTTCCCCTCCCTCCCACCACTGGTAATCACTATAAAACTTTGGTCTCTGTATATTTGCCTGTTCTTGTCTCTTCATATAAGTGAGTCATATGATATATGTCCTTTTGTGATTCACTTATTTCAGTCAGTATAATGTCTCTAAGCTCCATATACACTGTAGCATGTATCAAGACTTCATTTTGCTTACTGTACTGGCTGAATAGTATTCTATTGCATGTAGATACCACATTTTGTTTATCTATTCATTTGTTGATGGGCATTTAGGTTGTTTCCACATTTTGGCTATTGTGAATAGTGCTAAAATGAGTATTTGTGTACAAGTATTTGTTGTATCTCTGCTTTCAATTATTTTGGGTATTTAACTAGGCATAGATTTGCTGGGTCATATGGTAGTTCCATTTTTGTTTTTTTAAGAAACTGCTACACTGTTTTCCACCACAGCTGATAGTATTTTTCATTACCACAGCAATGGAT
>NW_006921745.1:3605254-3606402 GCF_000298275.1 Orycteropus afer afer | reverse complement strand
TTTTGAATAGTTTTGTCTTTTTGTTTTTCAGTTGTTGAAGTTTTATATATAGTTTGTTTATTAAATTCTTATCAGATGTATGGTTTCTGAAGATACTCTCCAGTTAGTAACTCTTGGTTTTTTTTCCCCCTTTTTTTTGGTAAATTCTTCTAAGAGATAAAAGTTTTTAACTTTTATGAAGTCCCATTTATTTATTTTCTCTTTTGTTGTTTGTGTTTTTGTTATTATACTAGATGATGCATTGCTACTAGCTAGCCCTGACACTCTGGCCCTTGCAATTTCTTCTAAGAATTTTATAGGTCTTTAATCCATTTTGAATTTGTTTTCATGTATGCTGTGAGATATAGATCCTGTATCATTTTTTTCTGTATGTGAAAATCCAATTTTCCCAGTACCATAGCATTACATTAGCTTTTCGGGGCCTTTTGTCATTCAATGTGAAGTTGAGGATTGGTTTTTCCTTTTTCTCTAATAAGGGCTGTTAGAATTTTGATCAGAATTGCATTGAAACTATAGATTGTTTTGGGTAGTATTGATATCTTAACAATATTAAATCTCCCAATCTATGAACATGGAGGATTTTTCCATTTATTTAACTCTTCTTTAATCTCTTTCAGAAATGTTTTATAATTTCCATTGTATAAGTCTTTCACATCCCTGGTTAAATTTATTCTTAGCTATTTTATTCTCTTAGATGCTATTATTAATAGAACTGTCTCCTTAATTTTCTTCTCAGATTTCTCATTGTTGATATATAGAAACCCAACTAATTTTTGTTTGTTGACCTTTTGCCCTGTAAGTTTGCTAACTTCCTCTATCAGCTCTAGAAGTTTTCTTCCAGACCCTTTGGGATTTTTTATACTTAGAATCATGTTGTCCATGAATGCAGATAATTTCAATTTCACTTCTTTTCAATTTGGATAACTTTTATATCTTTTACTTGTCTTATTGTTCTGACTAGGACTATTAATATAATATTGAATAGAAGCAGTGAGAGTGGGCATCCTTGTCTTGTTCCTGATTTCTAGGGGAAACTAACAATCTTTCTCCATTTAGTACAATATTGACTGTTGGTTTTTCATATATGCCCTTAGTCATATATTGTGGAATTTCTCTTCTATTCCAGTTTTCTGAGGGTTTTCATCATT
>NW_006921745.1:3601968-3604064 GCF_000298275.1 Orycteropus afer afer | reverse complement strand
TGCCATAGGAGCTCTGGTGGTGTAGTGCCTAAGGCATTTGACTGCTAACCAGAAAGCTGGTGGTTCAAACCCACCAGCCACTCCTCAGAAGGAAGACTGGAAAATCTACTTCCATAGAGATACCACCTTGGAAATCCAAGGAGGGGGTCACTATGAGTCAGAATCAACTCAAAAACAGTGAGTAGAATCTTTGTTATTTCCTCTCTTTTGGTAGATTTTGGATTAGCTTATTCTTCTCTTTCTAGTTTCTCAAGTTCTAGAGTTAGGATATTGATTTGAAATCTTTCTTCTTTTTTCATGTTGGAAATTATTATGTAAGTTTCCCTCTGAGTGCCCCATAAGATTAGGTGTGTTGTGCTTTTATTTCATTTCACTCTAAATAATTTGTGATTTCTTCCTTGACTCATTGGTACTTTAAAAATGTGAGTTTCCAGGTGTTCCTTTCTTTCTTTCTTCTTTTTTTTCTTTTCCTGTTATTGATTTCTAGCTTCATTCTGTTGTGGTTAGAGAAAATCCTTTGTATGATTTCAGTCTTTCAAATTTTATTAAGACTTTCCTTGTGACCTAATATATGGTCTGTCCTGAAGAATAATCCATGTACAGTGGAGTAGAATGTATATTGTGTTATTGTTAGGCAAAGTGTTCTGTATATGCCTGTCAAGTCTAGTTGATCTACAGTGTCATTCGTGTCCTTAGTTTCTTGTTGATCTTCTTCCTAGGTGTTCTGTCCAGTATTGAAATTGGTATTTTGAAGTCTCCATCTATTATTGTAGTCATATCTATGCCTAAGGTATTAGACTGTTAACCAGAAAACTGGTGGTTCAAACCCACTAGGCACTCCTCAGAAGAAAGGTTGGGCAATCTACTTCCATAGTAACACCACCTCAGAAACCCAAGGAGGAGTCGCTATGAGTTGGATCTGACTCAGTGGCAGTGTGTTTCTTTGTTTTTGTTTTTTTTTTAATCTGTGTGTACCTTCGATTCAATTAATGATTGCTTTCTATATTTAGTTGCTCATATTGAGTGCATATATATTTTTGATTGTTAAATCTTCTTGATGACTGACCCTTTCATCACTATATTATTTCCATCTTTAGATCTTCCAACAGATTTTGTCTCAAAGTCTATTTTGTTTGATATTAAGATTGGGACCTCAGCTCTCTTTTTGTTATTGTTTGCATGCAATGTTTATTCTACATCATTTCGCTTTCACCCTATTTATGTCCTTATGTCTAGGGTGTGTCTCTTGTAAATAGCATACTTGGATCATGTTTATTTAATGAATTGTGCCATCTCTTCCTTTTTATTGGAGCATTTAGTCCATTTAGATTTACTATAATTAGCAGTAAAAGGAGACTTATTTCTCTCATTTTATTTGAATTTTGTTTGTTTTAAGGCTTTTTCCTTTACTATTGCTTGCTTTTGTGTTTTGTCGGTTTATTGTAGTGAGCCATTTTGGCTCTCTTCTCCTGTCCTTTTGTGTATGTTTATTATTATTATTATTATTTATTTGCTTAGTAGTTACTATGAATATTACATTTAACAGCTTGTATTTATAATATCCTAGGGTAAATTGGTACTAACTTAACTTCAGTAACACACAAGAAATTCTATACCTACATTATTCACCCCTTTTATTGTTGTTACCACTATTTATATCTTTATATTTCATGTGCCCTATAATATTATTTTATCTTTGTTATTTATACATCTATCATTAAAAGTCAAGAAGGGAAAAAAAAAAACAATTAGTATTGTCAAACATGAATGCCTAGCCCTTACACTTGTCTATGCAATTTCCTTTACTAGGGATCTTTCTTTGTATGTATGGTTTTGAATTACTTTCTAGCAACTTTTCCATTCTATCTACAAAATTCTCATTTATATTTTTGGCCAATCTGGTGGATATGGAATTTCTCAGATCCTCTTTGTCTAGGAATGTTCTAATCTCACTCTGATTCTTGAAGATGGGTTCCACTGGGTATAGTATTCCCGGTTGGAAGATGACCTCTTTCAGAACTTTAAAAATATCATTATATAGTCTTCTGACCTCCAAGGTTTCTGAGGAGAAATCAGTATTTAATTTTATTAGGGAT
>NW_006921745.1:3598831-3601453 GCF_000298275.1 Orycteropus afer afer | reverse complement strand
AAGTTGTCCCCAACTTACAGTGTGTTTGACTTACATTAAACCACACTTATGACTATCTTTATTTATTTATTTTAACATCTTATCATTAGCAATATGCACAGCTTATAACACAGCAGGGATTATTTTCTGGTGTTATCAGTCTCATGTCAACCCCTGAAGACAAGTAAAGATCAGATTTATAAAGATACAGATAATAAAATGTTTTATCATAATAAAATTTTTCAAAACCAAAGACAAAGAATCCTATAAGCATTTCAAGAGAACATGAAAAATTACCTACAAAGGGCAATCAATAAGACTAAACTCTGATTTCTCAGCAGAAACTATGTTGGTAAGAAGGCAATGAGATGACATATGTAAAATCCTGAAAAGAGAGAGAGAGAGAGAGAAAAAAAAAAGCCCATCTAGAATTATATACCCAGCAAAATTGTTGCCCAGAAGTACTGGTGAAAGTATGTCATTTTCAGATGAACATAAATTAAGAGAGTTTGTGAAAACCAGACCAATATCACAAGAAATGCTAAACAGAGTCCTTCAAACAGAGAATAAACATCAGCAGATAACAAACTGTGATTAACACACATGACAAAATCACCTAGAAACCAACCCACCTGTAGACGTATGCAAAGTAAAACAAACTTACAAGACTGTAAATATGGAACCAGAGAAATCAATTTGTAAATTAGGACAACTACAAAGCAAAAAGAGGAAATAAATAGTGTAGTTACAGAACTTCCATATGGAGAGGAAGTCAAGATTAGTTTAAGATAGAAAGGACTATTTTAAACTTGGAAAGAAAATAATAAATCACAGGGTAACCTCAAAGAAAAATGACAAACCTTCACATTACAATAAAAAAAGAAGAAAGTAATATTTAGCAAATAATTTAAAAAAATAACAAAGAAGGAAATGATAGGAAAATTCATAAAGAAAATGAGCTCAGCACAGAAAATTATAAGGAACAAAGAAATCAGAAACACCATTATAAAACACATAACAAATGACAACAATAAATTCATACTTATTTATAATTACACTGAATATAAATGGATTAAATGCACCAAACCAGAGACAGAAAGTTGTAGAATAGATAAGAGAACATGACCCATCAGTATGCTATCTAAGAGACACACCTTAGACACAAAGACAAAAATGGACTAAAAATCAAAGGTTGGAACAAATATATTAAGCAAATGGCAACCAAAACAGGATTGGCAATATTAAATTTTTGATAAAATAGACTTTAAGACAAAAAACACCATAAGAGACAAGGAAGGGTATTATATAATGATTAAATGATCAATTTAACAAGAGGAGCTAATGATATTAAATATCTATGCACCCAACGAAAGAACCCCAAAATACAGAAATCAAATTTTAACACAATAAAAAAATAATTAGACAACTCCACAATAATAGTAGGAGACTTTAATATACCACTTTGATGAATGATAGAACAACTAGAAGGAAACTCAGCAAACATCCAGAACTAAATAGCACAACCAATCAACTAGAACTTACAGACATTTACAGAACACTTTACCCAACAACGGCACAATATGCAACATTTCCAGCACACATCCAACATTAGAAGTTGGTTCTTTGTAAACATTAATAAAATTGACAAACTACTGGCAAATTTAACAAAAGAATAGAAGGAGACCATGAAAAAAAAAAAAAAAAAAAAAACCACACACACAACTGAGAAATGAAAGGGGCAATGTCATAACAGAACCATTCCAAAATAAAAAGGGCAATATAAGGACACTATTAAGAACTGTACTACAAGAAATTTGAAAACTTTGAAGAAATTGTCAGATTTCTAGAAACACTACCTGTGTGAACTAACATAGACTGAGATAAATTTGAACAGATATATAACTATAGAAGAAATTGAACAGGTCATAAAAGAATTACCAACAAAAATAAATTCCTGGCCCAGATGGCTTCACTGAGAATTCTACAAAACATACAGAGAAAAGTTGACAATTCTATGCAAACTGTTCCAGAATATAAAAATGAACCGAACACTCTCAAATTCATTTTATGGAGTGAGCATAAGCCTGATACTGAAGCCAGGCAAAGACACCACTAAAAAAGAAAATTATAGACCAATACCTCTCATGAACAGAGACGTAAAAATTCTCAAAGAATCCTAGCTAATTGACTCCAACAACATATCAAAAAATAATATATAATGACCAAGTGGGATTCATAACAGATATGCAATGGTTCAGCAATAGAGAAACAATCAACATAATTGACCACAAATATAAAACAAAGGACAAGAACCATGTGATCAGATCAATCAACACTGAAAAGATATTTGAAATAATCCCATACTCATTCCTGATAAAAATGCTGAACAAATAGGAATAGAAGAGAAATTCCTCAACATGATTAAGTACATATATACAAAACCAACAGCCAACAATATTCTCAATGGGGAGAGAACAAAAGCATTCCCCTTATGAATGTGTACCAGGCAAGGATGTTCTTTATCATCGTTATTATTCAATATTGTACTGGAAGTCCTAGCCAAAGCAATAAGGCAAGAAAGGGACATAAAAGGCATCCACATTGGCAAAGAAGGAGTAAATCTATTGTTATTTCCAGATGATA
>NW_006921745.1:3575491-3577189 GCF_000298275.1 Orycteropus afer afer | reverse complement strand
TCTCCTGCTTTGCTGTATCCCCTTGTATCCCCTTGTATTTCATCAGCCACCAGTGCAGTCTTCTGCACAATGCCTGGCTAGCAGGGCCAATTTTTAGGTTAATTCTTGGTTCTTACACCACCTGGCAATATCTGGGATGTCCATGCCATCAGGATCTCTGATAAACTGCAGCTCCATATTTCTCCTGTTTTGCTGTTTTCATGTATGTTCTTCTACTAGTTGGAGTTCAGGCCACTTCTGTATCCTTCCTTTCAAAGTTCAGGGCTCCAGGCTTATCTTCTGTTTCTGTATTAATTAATTCCCTTTTCTTTGCTGAAGAGGGTCTTTGTAGTTTGTTTGCCTATTCTGCCATCTCACTGGAACCTGTTTGGTTTCTTTTTATCTATTTTGTTTAGATCCTCATTTTGTTTATGAATTGTATTTTTGTTTCTTTTAGAGCTTCCCCTTAGCTCTTCAATTATGTTTATAAGTGTTATGTTACCATCTCTCATTCTTTTCACTATTTGTTCTCCCTAGATGTGATTTCTCTTCTTTCATCATGTTCATTTACATGAGCCTTCCTTTCTCTTTTCTTTATGTGACATAATTTTTCATTGGGACATTGGGATTTCCAAAGGTGGTAACTTTCTCAGTTCTCCCAAGTTTTTGGTATTTTTGCCTGCACTACTTTCTGCAAAAAAAACTCTTAGGCAAACATATCATTTGCCATTTCCTCTCCCTGTCTGTGAAAGCTCTTTCTGCCTAATTTAAAGAGGATTCAGAAGTTACAAATCTCATTTTTCAACTTCCAGTATCTCCCAAACACTGGAGAAAACACCATGGTCAATCTGTCCAACAGCAGGCACCACCAGTCATCATCACTCAGGCAAGCTATCTTACACTAATCAATCTGCCCACTAGCAATGCACACACTATTTTCTGAAAAACAAAAACAAAAACACCTTAGTCAGACTGTGTATTTGACTTTTCTTTACTATTTCCTCTTCCTTTCCATAATAGTTCCTTTTCCTGCTTTGATTTAAGTAGGCTTTGAAAGTTACAGATCCTGGTTTTCAACTTTTGAAATCTTACACACTCCAGGGCACACATTCACATCAGTTTGTCCAAACCAAGAGAACTAATCCTATGAGTTCAATGGTTATATCTAATTACTATTAGCATCTGTATCTCCCTGCCTTTTTTGGGGTGTTGTTATTGTTGGAAAACCATACACAATCTAGCATTTGCCCATTTATCACTTTTCCCTATATACAGTTACATTGATCACACTGCAAACTTCACTTATTTTCAGTGCTTCCATTCCCATTTCTAAAAACAAAAAGTGACTGCTACCTAGGTAGTACTTTTTCTTCTCTTGCAGCCAACCACTAATGAACATTAATTTCTTTATATTTGCCTATTCATGTCATTTCATAAAAATGAGAAATACAATATTTGTTTCATCTTTTTATGTGTGTAAGTGACATATTTCACTCAACACATGTCCTCCAGATGCAAGATGTTTTGGGAACTCAGTTTTCTTTATCACTGACTAGTATTCCATTGTACGCATGTGCTATATTTTCCCTATCTATTCATCCACTGATGGGCATTTAGGTTGTTTCCATCTTTGGGCTATTGTGAGTAGTGTTGCAATGAACAAAGGTGTCAACTTGTCTGTTTGTGTCATTTCTCTTGGATTCCTAGGGTATAACCTAG
>NW_006921745.1:3573396-3574676 GCF_000298275.1 Orycteropus afer afer | reverse complement strand
TTATTCTCTTAGATGGTATTGTAAATGGAGCTTCATTTAAAAATCTTTTCAGATTTCTGTTTGCTGGTGTTTAGAAACTGAACTGATTTTCTTGTGTTGCTAAACTCCTCTATTCATTTTAGAACCTACTTTTGAGCAGGTTTTTGTAATTTTCTACACATAGGATCATCTTTGAATAGAGATAGTTTTACCTCTTTGTTTTAGTTACCTAGTGCTGCTCTGACAGAAATATACCACAAATGGGATGGCTTTAACAAACAGGAATTTATTCTCTTACAGTTTGGAGGCTTTAAGTCTGAGTTCAAAGTGCCAGGCTCTAGGAGCTGTGTGAAAACCCCTCAACATTGGGCTTCAGCTCTGCCTCTTGCTCCTGGCCCACTGAAGCTAGAGGCATCCCTTCACTCAGGCAGCTACTGACTGCTGAGGCTAACAAGCTCAAGTTCAACAAATAAAATGGCACAGTCCTGATGTTACCAAACAACACAGCAGGCCGTTGATTCAAGTCCATTGAAAGTCTCTAGGTCAGCAGAGCATGGCAGGCTGCTGACAATGACACAGCTACATGCAGGGTTCAAGCATGCCTTAAGATAGAGACCATTCCCAAAGCTACTTCTTATGTATGAGAAGCAGACCACATCCCTAAAACAGCTACTCAGCCACTTGTGGTAGATGCCACCATGGAGTTGGCTGACAGACAGTCTCATCATGGGGAATAACTACCACCAGCTGCACAGCCACTCAACCAGGCTCAGCTAAGTTGACACACAACCTTAACTACAACACTCTTCCTTTCCAGTTTGGGTAACTATCGTGATAGTTAAGGTTATGTGTCAACATGGTTGGGCCTGATTTTGAGTGTCTGGGCAACTGGATGTAGTTATTCCCCATGAACAGAGTGGTAATTAACTCCATGGTGGAATCTACTGAAGCAGCTTAGTAGCTGCCTTAGGGATGTGGTCTACTTCCAGTACATAAGGAGAAGTTTTGAGAAAAGATCTCTGCAGCTTTTTGGCACACTTGGACCCTGCATGTAGCGAGTCTTCATTTAACAGCCTACCATATTTCCTGCCGATCTTGTGACTGTCTCTGTACTTGAACTAGTGGCCTGTTATACTGTTTCATAATATTGAGACTGTGCCATTTTATTTGTCACCCTTGGGAGTGTTAGCTTTAGCAGCCAGCAGCTGCCCAAGTAAAGAGACACTTCTAGCTCCAGTGGGCCAGGAGCAAGAGATAGAGCTGAAGCCCAAGGTCAAGGTGCTTTCACCCAGCCCCTAGAA
>NW_006921745.1:3570768-3571861 GCF_000298275.1 Orycteropus afer afer | reverse complement strand
TTTAGGAGATTTTATATATACTCATCCTGTGTATGTGTATGTGTGTATAGTTCTATAAATATTATTACATGTATAGATTCTTATTATAATTATTTCATCACCACAACAAAAGGCCTTTGTATTACCTCTTAATTTTCAGCTTTCTCCCAATCCTAACCTCTGGAAACTAGTGAATTCCCATTCACTATAATGTTGTCACTTTGAGAATGTTATATAAATAGAACTATGGAGTATGTGATCCTTTGAGACTGGCTTTTTGCACTCAGCACAATACCCTTGAAATCCATCCAAGTGGTTGAGTGTTTCAAGAATTCATCCCTTTTTATTGTTGAGTGATATCCCATCATATGGATGCATGTGGTGTAATAAGTTCCTTTAGTAGCCTTTTGCATTGGTTCTTGAAAAAATTAGCTTGGGAGATTTTTCCCCTAAGCCCAGAGGAGTTATTACTTTTGCCCTAGCTCTTTGGAAAAACCACTTGAGAGACCTCTCAGGTTGTTTCCTAGCCCAGAAGTCTGTTACTTTTGCCCAGGTAATGAGACAGTGTCAGCTGGAAAAAAAATGTTATTTTTGTACAAGGGTTGATTGACATCTCATGAGGAATTGAGGACTGGTTGAACTCTGGTCTAGTGAGGGATTCTGTGCCTTGAAACTAATGACGACTGGGTTATATAAATGACTGAAATGCAGAAGTTTGAGAGGCCTTCTGGTTGATAGGAACTGGGAGGGAAGAATGTCCTTTGGGACATGGAGGTCCCTCCAAGACCACCATGAAAAATATTGCAGCAGGGAAAGCAGCTTATTAAGGGCTTGGCCAGTGAGCTGAAAAAAGCTGCAGCTGAATTAGATACTTGCTGATAGCAGGTCTGGCAGAGAAGCAAAGCTATGTGGAAGCTAAGCAGCCCTGAAGCTGTCACAATGTGTGTGAGCTGGGCTAGTTAGCAACAGAAAGTCCTGATGGCAGAGAACAGCTGAAAGTGTTGAGTGAGCAGCTACACTGGCTATTAGCCAGCTATTAGCTGGGCCAGTTAGCATCATAGAGGCCTAATGGCAGAGAGGTTTGATGGCAGAGAGCAGCTGAGAAAGTTGTCTT
>NW_006921745.1:3564353-3569828 GCF_000298275.1 Orycteropus afer afer | reverse complement strand
GCCTGTCTGTTGTTTGGCTGGCAGCCATGGGAGTGAGTTCAAGTCCAGGTTTGAAGAGTGACTAGCAGCCATAGCCTTGAGGGTTTCACCACTATCTATCAGACCAGTAAATATAGCCTTTTTTTTATGATTTTGAATTTTGTTCCACATTTCTCTCACACTCTATCCAGGATCTCCTACACCAATCCTTTCCCAAGTGCTTGACAGTGGTAGCTGGGCACCCTTTAGTTCTCCTGGTCTCAGGGTCATGTAGGCTGAGGTTCACATGGTCTACTAGTCCCTTGGACTAATTGTTTCCATGTATCTTTTGGTTTTCTTCATTCTTCTTTACTCCGGACAAGGAGAGACCAATTGTTGCATCTTAGGTGGCCACTTGCAAGCTTTTAAGACTCTAGTCACTACTTACCAAAGTAGGATGTAGAACGTTTTTGTATATAAATTGAGCTTGTTGTCCCCCATGACCATAGTCCCAAGCCCATGGGCCCAACAACTCACTCCTTCAGGGTGGTTGGCTGTGACTAAGAAGTTATAACTTTGCCCCCTGTGAGCTCTATTATAGATATGGGCATTCTTCTATCACATACAAATACAGGTATAGAAATATCATCTGCCAAATTTGTATATGGTCATGGTATACTCCTTTTGCTTAACATGCCTGATCATTCAGCCTGTCTACCTATACATCCATCCAGAGACCGTTGGTTATTACTGACAATGAGTATTGTGTATGTAAAAGTTTTCCTTTTTGTTGTCTGTACCTCTTGTGTACCTCTCTGTGTTTTCCTTAGTATTAGTGCCTTGGTCACACACTTTGGGAATATAACATGCTCAATTTTTATGATCAACTACAGTTGTTGTCCCTTGAAAAATTTGTTTCAGTGTAATCATCGTTTCACTATCATGTGTTGGTTAGTGACTATTAAGATTTTTATCATCTTTTTACCTTCTTTTTAAAAATAGGTGTAAAAAACAAAGATAAACAAGACAATATTGAATTCAGAAATAAAGCAGGCTACATGTTTGGCATAATAGGTTTTAGTAAGAAGTGAATTTGTCTCCATTTATATATTTGGACAAAATGAAATTTTTGATCAGTGCAACAAAGTTACTCTTGAGGACACTCCATTTCCTAATCAATTTTCATGTAGAGAAGAACATGAAAAGAGCAGATGTTTCAAAATTATGGTCATTGGTTTTACATCCTAAATCCCAGGACATTTAAAAAAAATGGAGGTTTCTGCCAAAACATCTATCTAATCATTATTCCTTTTCCTCATCCAGAGGCATAGGTTCTATTCCGGGTGTCCAGATGGCAGTAGAGTAATGTTAAAATCAGTAAATTGTGGATTATTGCTAAGTACTGTTAAAGTTTAAAAAAAAAAAAAAAAAAAAAAAAGATTACGCCTCACATTCTGGTTGATTTATTTCATTGACCTAAACTTAGAATTCTCATCAAAATAACTTCTTGTATATTTTGGGTTTCTCATTTCAATTGTTTCAGCTTTTCCAACAGATTGGAATATTTATTTTTTATGTATGGCATTAGGAGTATATTTTAAACTCTAAAAGAGAGGATACAGTACCAGAGATTATTCTACAAAGCATATTTTTCTATTATATGATAATGTTTTTATTTCTTATGTTCAAGTAACCCAAATGAAGGACTGTATTGTTTTCAATGGAATGTAGTCAGTATTCCTTCATCATCAATATAATATTTATAGGTGGAACCTAAGCAAATTGAGAAATAATAATATAATAATATCCTTAGGATTTATGCTATATTCAGCTATTAGGAAAAAAAAAATTAATATTACAAATAAAAACCCTTGGAGAAATCCTGTATTTTATTGCAAATAAAAATACAAAATTTCTATTACAAGCCCCAAAATCTAAAGTAGGTATCAGGGTCATATTATTTTAATTTGAAATTCCATGAAAATATGTTAGGATTCTAAAAATAAAATATTAGAATTTACCAGGTATTTCAAAATATTAACCCAAACTTAAAGCAGCTTCTAAGAAACACAGGTGGTGCAGTGCTTAAAGCAGTTGGCTGCTAACCAGAATATCAGTGGTTTAAACCCACTAGCTGCTCCACAGGAGAAATATGAGCCAGTCTGCTTCCATAAAGATTTACAGACTTGGAAACCCACTGGGGAAGTTCTACTGTGTCCTATAGGCTCACTATGAATTGGAATTGACTGTAAGGCTGTAGGTTTGATTTTTAGTTGCAGCAGTTTCTAATCCATAACCATAAGCAATTTGTAATTGAACTAAAATTTCTCAAAGGTCAAGAAATGTAGAAAGAACAATTTGAAAATGGTAGTCTTCTAATCAGGTTAACAAACCTAAAAATCAATCTACTAAAATGGTTTTATGTAATGTAATTCTATTATATTATAAGTAATTCTTCATATATAATATTTATATAAATTATAACAGAGAGTTATGTTCCTTGGCCTATCTGTACTATTACAAATTCACAATCTACCTCTATCTAGATGTCATACTGTAAGACTCCCAAGGTGTAGGTGTTAATCTATCTAGGCCATCTCTTAATTACTGCACATTACCATAAGAGAGAAAATTTCATTTGAATCTGACAGTCCATCTGTTAAAGTTACTGGTGTTTCAGATTAATGAAAATAAATCAATCTTTATTCTATGGAAATACTTTCTGAAGTTCCTGGCAGGTTAATAAGGTCAAAATCTAAAGTCTATTCATAATAACAGAGTGCATTAGGGGTAAAAAGGCAAATTAGAATTCAATATATTTTATCTGTTTGTTGTTATATGAACCTTGGAAATAAATGACTCTGTGGAATTAGTGCTAAGATAAATCTTGGCATATAGGACAAAATTGACAATAACTCAAAAGACTAGATAGGAACCAACCTTAGGCTATAGGAAGTTTATATAAATGGGGGGAGGAACAACTCAGAGGAGGGGGGGGAATTGTGGAAAATGAAGAATGTTTAAAAAATTAAATAGTTACAAAAAAAATTTCTACAAAAATTTTTAAAAAATTCTGAAATAATTAGAAATCATTCCACAGTTGTGACAACATGTTGTTGTTGTTGTTGTTATGTGCCGTCGAGGGTGGGCAAAATATTACCTACTCTGATGCACAGAAGTTTACTGGAGGTTGCAAATATCATTGTTAGCATTTTCAAGAAAATCACTTAGGAAAAAATGTTGTTGATGATATTCAAACATAGAATGTTACTGTATGAAATACTAAAGCTGACTGACATTCATTAATAGAAAGAGTTGTGACATTTAAAAATTACATATTTTTCCCTGTTCTTATACTTTTGAATACCTGAGATGGGTAGCAGTTTCCATATCCAGCCCAATATAGCTTAGGGGGTAGCCATAGAATGGAGTCCACATCTGTATATGCTAGAGGTCTGCTTTTGATCTCATTTTCAATTACTGTATATCTGTCTCTACGTGTAAATTAAGTAACAAAATTAGTAATTAGTAAACAGTTTCTTTCTGCCCAGCATCTCCACCAAACTCATCATCTGCTTTTAACATGTTTATTTTGTTTAACTAAATCCAAACAATCTTTCTTTTAAAAAGTCTCCATTGACAATAGCAACAATAACAGCAAAAAAAGTTGCTGTTGAGGCTGCTTATATAAAACAAAGCACCTCATGGGATTTGGTTACTTGCTTTGGAGGTTTAGGGTCATGGTTTCACAGGACATCCCAGTTTATTGGCCGAATAATGTGTTTCATGATTCTGTTCTATGTGCTAATTCATACCACAGTTCTCATGTCTTAAAAGCTTGCAAGTGGTCATCCAAGACACAACAATTGGTCTATATTTGCCTGGAACAACAGAGGAATAAGGAGATTCAGGAATAGAAGATGGAAATGGAATGTGTGGTTAATTGTCTCCATGAACATTAATTGCCTCCTTTGCCATGAGATCAGAAGAAGAAGATGGCGCCCAGCCACCATTACTAAACACTTTAATTAATGATTCTATAGAATCCTGGGGAGCTCTGGTAGCATAGTGGCTAAGTCACTTGCCTGCTAACCAGACGGCTGGTGGGTTGCACAATTTGAAGATTGTTATCAATGTTACTGAATTGTACATGTAGAAATTGTTCAATTGGTGTATGTTTTGCTATGCATATTCTCAACAACAAAATACATATTTAAAAAAAAATTGTTTAGCAGTCTTTAAAACTGGTAGCAAAGTCTTGACCTCTCTTGCTTGATAATTCTTTGGCTTTTCAAAAGCATAGGTGCAATTCTATTAAAAACTGAGAAGTAGATTTTGAATACTTAAATATGTAAATATAAACACTTCCTCCCTAAAAAAAAAAAAAAAACAAAACCTCAAACCCACTGCCATTGAGTGGACTCTGGTTCATAGTGACCTATAGGACAGAGGAGAACTGCCCCGTAGGATTTCCAAGACTGTAAATCTTTAAGGAAGCAGACTCCCTCATGTTTCTTTCAATGAGAGGTTGGTAGGTTTGAACCATTGACCTTTTGGTTAGCAGCTAAATACTTTAATGACTATGGCACCAGAGTACCTTATATGTAATTATACATGCTATTAAAATGTTTCCACATTCAGGAAGTCAAATACAAAGAGAAACATGGATAGATGAAGGCAAGAAAAATATCAAATTGCAGCATGAGGGAACGGCAGGAAGGATCCCTGAACCTTGATTGACACCAGAGTGGCAGAGAAAGGAAATGGTAGTAGCCATTACTGCCCTCATTTAAGGCCACAAATAAACCCTCTGAAAATTTGGTGTTTTCCAAAGGGTAGTTATGAATCATGGACGATTTACATCTTCAGAAATCATGCCAATAAACTTACAGAATAGAGAATCCATTATAAAGGTTTAAAGGTTAATCCTGAAATCATGTACATATATAACTAAAGGAACATAATGTTTGGTAATCATAGAATATTCAAATATTATAAGCCAAGGAATTTTTAGAAATAATACGACTTTTAAAAAAAGAAATTAGGGAGAGAAAAACAAGTAGAAAAGTGAAATTAATTTTGCATACAGCAATGTTAAGAGAAAATGACAAATCAAGTAAAGAGGATTTGAATGTATAACCTAGATTTATGTTTCAACAAAAAAGCCAGCTAGCTCTGCTCTGTACAGTCTTGTTCCATCTCATTGATGTCAGGTGGGAAAGAAGGCTCATTTTGCTGCCCTTTGGTCTCACCAATATTACCACAGCGGGGGAATCAGAGGAGCCCTGGTGGTACAGTGGTTAAGCATTCAGCTGCTAATCAAAAGATTAGTGGTTGGAACCCACCAGTTGTTCCTTTTGAGAACAATGAGGTAGCCTGCTTCTGTAAAGATTACAGTCTTGGAAAGCCTATGGGGCAATTCTACTCTTGTATATGTTCACCATGAGCCCAATTTGACTAAACCACAGTGCGTTTTAGTTTTTTAGGGGGAATCAAAAGCATCTTCTGCTTCTGCTG
>NW_006921745.1:3561484-3563023 GCF_000298275.1 Orycteropus afer afer | reverse complement strand
GATATGGAATGCACAGTCTTTTTATTTGGGCTTTTTAAATACTTTGCAGTTATGCAGTAAGCTAGTGCACCATGTAGCCAGAATCTTCCTCACATAATAGAAAGAGTCTAATCATTTCCCAATCTGTCCTTTGTGCCAATGTCTGAGATGGAATGCTGGCTGGTAATGCATGTAGGAACAAGAAGACAGTGGGATTTTGGAGTGGGAGAAACCTAATTTAGAGTCTCAGTTCTACCTTGGACAAGATACTTAATACCTCAGAGATTCAGTTTCCTTGTCTGTAACTTGTGGGCTCCTAATGTTAGTAATTCTCCAAAAAATTTAAAGCAAAGTATGGAAAGTGTCTCTCCCAGTACTTACTTAGATCATTGAAAATAATAAATGATTATATATATTTTACCCCCTGATTTTGCACCGACAAGAGTTGGGTAAGAATTCATATACCTCAAGAGTATCAGGATTTTCTTTGACATTCCCCAAAAATTCTAACTTAGAGTTTAGAATCCCAATTCTGCAATGAAGAATATGAACCAAATCATATTTTGGATCCCAGACTGATATTTTCTAAGTTAAAGTCTCTCCAAAAAAACAGATACATATATTTTTTTTATAATTAAGAAACAACTTGGTCTCCATTGGTTGTACTTTTAAAAAATATGTAAATTGTAACACTCCTGAAATTTTTTCTCTACAAGTCATCAGATTTTAAGTATATTTTTTTCTAAAGATATACTTAAGGACAAGACTTAAGGATTGCTATTTTAAGTTTGAACTGTTTTCCTAGAAAATTGTTTGAGGGATAAAATAAATTTTAAAATCATATATAGAAAAAAAGAAAGAAAGATAAGGATAGAATCCCAATAGTTAAACATTCACTCATCCCTCTCTTTTTCCCCGGTGCTCTCTGTGAACTGAAGGGTAGTTTGCGTTAAGTGCAGTTTCTGAAGATCAAACTACCATCATAAATTCTACTTCTTTGGCCTACAGGGACACTTAAGTACTTGAACTGATAAGTCCAGTTTGTCTGACTGAATGTTCTCTGAAAGAGAAAGTCAGATTCTTCACGTTGTGATCCTGGCTCGCCACTGAAGAGGTGCATGGCCCTGGCAGATCACTTAGCCTGCTTGGGCTGCCAGCCTCCCAGCTAAGTGGCAATAGCAGCACAGCACTCCGCATTCAACAAGTCTTTTCTCATGTATCCTGACAACATCTTTCAGAGTCAAGGGAAATGTCAGCAGTTATTACTAACTCTGAGAATGTTTTCCCCAAAGGGTGATCTACAAATTGTGGATGATTCATAGGCAGCCTCTGAAACAAGAGAAATACTGATTTTGAAGAATGAAGAGAAAAGCTAGGAAAGTATGTTGTTGTTGTTATGTGCCGTGGAGTTGGACCGACTCATAGCGACCCCTCCTTGTGTTTCTGAGGTGATACCGCTATGGAAATAGATTGCCCAACCTTCCTTCTGAGGAGTGGCTGGTGGGTTTGAGTAGCTACCAGACTCCTCAGGAAAGTATGTTGTTGTTGTTGTTATGTGCC
>NW_006921745.1:3552251-3555382 GCF_000298275.1 Orycteropus afer afer | reverse complement strand
GTCACCTAAATTTAAATGAATGAGAAAAGTAGTCAATTTTTGAGAAAATAATCAAAGAGACATTGCATCATTCTAAGGTCAGATGAAATAAAGAGGGAAAAGAAAAAAGAAAAAACAGATCTCTTGGTACTAGACTCAGTACACCAGTCTTTCTGAAACATTCTGACCTCCCCACTGAAAAAATCCTTGTCATTTTAAAAGAATATATACAAAGCATATATTTTTATCAGTGAAAAGGATTAGGGAAATTAAACATTTTTATTTAAATGCAATATTCATTCAGTGCTCTCCTGAAAATGAATTCAATGCCTCCCTTAAAAAGTGGCATTTCAGCTTTAAAATAACTCCATATATATCCATGCATATACAATTATCAAAAGAATGCTATAAAATTGTAGCCAACTTTGCAGCAGAATTGGATAACAGCTCAGTAAAAAAACCTCATTTAAGGTTTAAGATTAATTAAAATTTAAATGAGAGAATATTAAGCTGCTACTTTTTATCTTTTACAGTTTTAATTTAACTCAAAAAATATAAAATTCTATCTTCATGTATTCCTTTACAAAGTAATCCAAGTACATAGTCATGTCTCCAATGGTAATCCACCACACAATTTATACAGGGAAGTTATGTAAAATATAATAAAACTCTTAAAATATTTCTTTGAAATTAGGCCTAAATCTTCACTTTTTTTGTAGAAGTAATGTCTACATAAGACTCTTGAACAGACACCCCATCCATTTCAGTCATATTAGCAATCTGTAACAATTGCAATTACAAAATTGATCATTCCCAGTCAATCTTTACCCTAGGTCAACTGGCATATTTATAAACAAAAATCTATTGTTAACTTAATATTTCTTTCTTTTCCTCAACATAACTTACTCTGCTAGAAATTAAAAAGTAGAGACTATGGGCCAGGCAGAGTTGCGAACATCTTAGCTCCTCACAGATTTCCAGAGATGAGCCGTAGGCATGAGAGACTCTTGGAATCAGCCCCCTGTAGCCTCATCATCCCCACCTTCCAGACAGGGGGTGACATCAACCAGCACTGGACTTGAGCAGCACGAGTTGAAGGTAAAATAAGACCACTGGACTAGCAGATTAGCATGGTGGAATATGGCATTGTTGTGTTGTTGTTATGTGCCATCGAGTCGGACCTGAGTCATAGGAGGGGTCGCCTCCTTGGGTTTCCGAAGTAGTATTACTATGGAAGTAGATTGCCCAACTTTCCTTCCAAGGAGTGGCTGGTGGGTTTGAACCATCAGCCTTCTGGTTAGCAGTCAAGTGTCTTAGGCATGTTGTTGTTGTTGTTATGTGCTGTCGAGTCAGCCCTGACTCATAGCGACCCCTCCTTGGGTTTCCGAGGCAGTATCACTACAGAAGTAGGATTGCCCAAACTTCCTTCCGAGGAGTGGCTTGTGGGTTTGGCCTTAGGCATAAGAAGCTGTAATTAGAAATTAAGAAGGCCCATCATGAGAGAAAGCTTGCTCTCACATGTATGTACTGTAGAGAGGGCCACTATGAAAGGAAAGAGAGGGAGTTAGTGATCTTGTTGAGCCTGGCCAACACGGTCAACCTGGTCATGACCATGATACAGGTGACTAAGAACACGGTCAAACTCTATAAGGCCCCGAGTGCCTGAGACCTGCAGAAGTATTCTGCAGTAAATGACAGGCTCAAGAAGCAGGTTGAGAAACTGGCCCTTGGAGGCCCAGAAGATCATGAATGATTCCATGAGCTCAGCCACCAAACTAACCATACTGCAGGAGCAGGTGGACAACCTTATCCTACAGATCATGGAAAACAACAGCCTGGAGGTCCTGGGACATGTGGACATGTCAGACAGCAACTTTAGATACTGCTGAGCACAGAGGGCACTGCTGCTGTAGGGGAGGACTCTGTGCAACCACGAAGACCAGCTGTTGTGCAGAGTGATGGCGATAAGGCATGCTGTGTCCCTGCCTCTCACTTGAGTGATCTCTGGGCAGCCTGGGAAGGAAACCCATTTACAAGAAAGTGAACATTACCCAGACAGTTCCTAGCAGCTCAGAGCCAGCCGAGTCAGATCAATTCTGTCTCCAACTAGCCCTGCTCTTGCCTATTCTAGGTTAGCCTCCTTGAATAGCTGAGCCTGGCTGTGGACAGCCTCCTGGCCCAGACAGTCCTGGCAAGGCTAAGCAAAGAGAGCTTTCACCCCTGCGTCTTATTTTCTGCCTATTTAAAACTTTAATAATAATAATTTGCTTTATGCAATTATAATTTAATTTTAACTTTTTCATAGTTTTAAGTTCAATAAAAATTTGAAGTAAAAAAATAGAAATTATGAAGTGGGAGAGAATTGTTCTTAACCTATGTTCTTCCTCGGATTCAATTACAAGAGAAGAAAAACATATCATGACATTGCTGTAGAAGTAAGGCATCTGTTCCAATATACATAATTTAACATCATTATTTAAATCAATATTTGAGAACTAATAATGAGATTCTTGAATAGCAAGTTGATGTAATTTACACGATACTCTACAGCTATGCTCGCATTAAGGAACAGATTTCACTATCTTACTCTGTCAGAGTCTCAGAACAAATCAAATCTTATTTTTCATGTTTTCCAAAAGCAATCTTCACAATGAAACTGTACAGAGAGAAAGACAGATGCCTACTTAAATCAAAGAAGCTACTCATTCAAGGATAATAACAATTATACTGGATGAAAAAAATATATGTTTTTCCCTTCCAACTTGAATATATCCTAGGCAAAATGAAAGAGTTACAGTTAAGTGTGTACAGTTCAAAAATACCACAATTAGCTGCAGGTCTTCATTTGAAAGTGAGGCCTCTGAGGATGTTGTTTTTAGGTGCTGTCGAGTTTGTTCTCACTCATAGTGACCCCATGTACAGCAGAACAAGTGTCTAGTCCTGCCATTCTCACAATCATTACCATGCTTGAACCAACTGTTGCAGCCACTGGATCAATCCATCTCATTGAGGGTTTTCCGCTTTTCACTGACCCTGTACTTTACCCAGTATGTTCAACTTCTCTAGAGATTGGTCCCTTATGACAATATGACCAAAGTATGAGAGATGAAGTCTGGCCATTCTTGCTTCTAAAGAACCTTCTTCTGTGCTTC
>NW_006921745.1:3550060-3550766 GCF_000298275.1 Orycteropus afer afer | reverse complement strand
TCTCTGAGCTTTTTTGGAACAATTTGCTCCTTCATTTAGCCAAGCCTTCATTCAGCAACCTGCCATGTTGCCTGTCGATCTTGGGCCTGTTTCTGGACTTGAACCAGTGGCCTGCTGTATTGCTTGATAGTCTTGGAATTCTGCCATTTTACTTGTCAACTTTGGGTTTGTCAGCCTGAGCAGCCAGCAGCTGCCTGAGTTAAGAGGTATCTTCAGTTCCAATGGATAAGGAGCCAGAGGAAGACCTGAAACCTAAGGTCAAGGGGCCTTCATCCAGCCCCTAGAACTGGCACTTTGAACTTGGACTTCTAGCCTCCTAAATGTAAGAGAATAAATCCCTGTTTTTTAAAACCACTCATTTGTGGTATTTCTGTTACAGCAGCACTAGAGAAGCAATGACTCATCTTTTCATTACATTATTTTTCTACTAGTATTTATAAATTCATTTATTGATTAAATATGAGTATACACTCCTCTAGGCAGTGGGCCTACAATAATATGCAACAGATATATACCCTGTTTTTATTTATTTATTGAAGTAGCACTGGTGATGCAGTGCTTAAAGCATTTGGCTGTTAACCAAAAGGGTGGAGTTCAAACCCACCAGCTGCTCTACAGGAAAACTGAGGCAATCTGCTTCCATAAAGATGTACAGCCTTGGAAACTCTTCAGGGCAGTTCTACTCTGTCCTATAATGTCACTATAA
>NW_006921745.1:3547074-3548835 GCF_000298275.1 Orycteropus afer afer | reverse complement strand
TGAGTTAGAATCACATGGCAACTGGCATACCTGGGGATGTAAGCCTGTTTGGAAACAGGGCTTTCTTTCTTAAGTTAATTAGAACATACCCCAGTAGGGAGGGTTCCAAATCTAATCACTTCTGAGTTATAAATATAGCAGATTAGACACAGAGGATATACACATGAGGAAACACAGAAGCCGTGTGATGATTGCCAAGAAAAAAAGGCATGCTCAGAGCTACTAACAAGGAAGGAATCAACATGGCCAAGATTCTAATTTGGACTTTCATCCTCCAGACTGGTGAGAAAATAAATTTCTGTTCTTCCAAATGATCATAAGGAAACTAGGAAGCTAAGACTTATATTATAGAGTGGAAAAGGGAAGACTCTCAGTGAGATGGATTGACTCCACAGCTGCAACAATAGGCTCAAGCATATCAAGGATTGTGAGGATGACACAGGATGGGCAGTGTTTCATACTGTTGTACCTGGGGTTGCTGTAAGTTGGAGCTGACTCAATAGCACCTAACAACAACAACAAGACAGATATAAAGGAACATTTAGAAGGGGAGAAACAATATGTAAAGAAACTACCTTCTTAACAATTCTTCCTGCCCCCCAAAATATGGATTCTAGCTCATCCTATAAATTCGTTTGATACTTGATTCCACTGAGAAAGTTCGTTTTCTGAAATGTTCTCTGAAATACTCCAAGATTAGAATGTTACGTATGACAACTGCTGCCAGTGCACTATTCAGATCCCCATAACACTGACACCACGTTGGGGGTCCAATTCCCAGTAGCTGGATCTCTTTGCCTGAGATCTTTCTTTAGCCAGGAGAGTTGACTTTGCCTGTAGATATGATAGGTCATAAATGCTGGTAAATTAATGTTCTCCTGTTTGCTCATCCCCAGATGGTATAACTCTCAAGCACATGTTTACAGTGTTTTACAATAGAAATACCTCCTAATTGTCACAAGTGAATTTGCATGACGTCTGTTTTAGCTCCCTTCCCATCCTTGTCCAACTTTCCCTATTCTTCTGCTTGTGTTCCCTGGAATTAGCCCCCCAAATGAACTACTAGCATTATAATCTCTGATTCAAAATCTGCAACTGAAGAAACCCAAACCAAAAACCAAACCAAACTCACTGCCCTCAAGTCATTTCCAACTTATCGCGATTCCCTCCTTGGGTTTCCGAGGAGGTATTGCTACAGAAATAGATTGCCCGTTCTTCCTTCTGAGGAGTGGATGGTGGGTTTGAACTGCCAGACTTCTTGTTAGCAGTCAAATGCCTTAGGTACTATGCCACCAGGTCTCCTTAGGATAAAACTAAAGAGGTAAAAAATGAAAGGAAAAATATTAATGTAAAAGTAGACATATTTCATGTCAGTATTATCCATATAGGAGCTCTGGTGGTGTAGTGCCTAAGGCATTAGACTGCTCACCAGAAGGCTGATGGTTCAAACCTACCAGCCACTCCTCCAAAGGAAGTTTGGGCAATCTACTTCCGTAGTGATACTACCTTGGAAACCCAAGGAGGTTGCTATGAGTTGTATCCGACTCAACAGCAGTGTGTTTGTTTTTTATTGTGCATATACACTTATTGTGAAAGTTGGAGATAAAGGTAAAACTATTATGGGGCAACTATTCACTCACTCAAGAAAGAGCAAAATATGTCCAATGATGTTCTGACTATAAGAAACTGAAGAAAACCCAGTTCTTGTTCTAGAGAAAATAAAGTGTAAAGATAGTCTCCAAATATAGCTGCCAACAATTC
>NW_006921745.1:3534767-3546209 GCF_000298275.1 Orycteropus afer afer | reverse complement strand
AAGAGGGGGTCTATTTCATATCACCTAGAATCTGGGTTGTCCTTTTGGTTTGTTTTGATCATTGAGTGCAAAGGAAGTGACTTTTCTGAGACTTCTGAGTTTATGCCTAAAGAGGACTGGCAGCTTCCACTTCCCCATCTTAGAGCTCTGGTTACACAGCAGAATAATTATAGCCACACAGAGAGAGGTCATGGAGGAAAAGAAGCCATCTTGGATACTCTATCCCCAAACAAGCTCTCATCTGAATGCAGTTGTATGAGTCATTTCATATATACCATTAAGGAGCAGAGATCCCCCTGCTGAGTCCAACATGCCCACAAAATCATGAAAAATAATAAATAAATGAGTGTTTTAAGCCACTAGATTTCTGAGATAGTTTGTTAAGCAGCAACAAATAACAGAAGCAGCCAGCAATTATAGTGCAACATGGCAACTCTACTGGATTGAAGTACAAAGTGCAATGGGAAACAGAGAAAATGTAATTATTATGTGAGCACCTACTATGAGAAAGCACTATGCAGGTGTTACCAAAGATATATAAAATGTGGTTGCTGCTATAAGCACATTTACAATTTTGCTGGCTAGTGACAGCTATTGATTGTGATGATTAGAGAACACTCAATTTAGGAGCAGTATAATTGTGACTCTATGGGCAATAAGAATTTAGAGAAAAAAAAAAAGTGTGGACTGGTTGGGGACTTGGATCAAAAGAAGAAGGGAAAGCCATACAAGTAGGGAGGAGAGTTGAGTTAAAAAGCAAGAGGCGAAGTAGGGATAGAAAAAAGAATCTGTGTGGCAGGCCAGGGGAGAGAGTGCAAAATATGGACAGCAATATGTAATTTCTCCTTCATTTTTTCACTCACAGTCCTAAAACTTGCTCCCTAAAATTTTATGATGAATATTGTCCCTTGTTTTCTTTGAATTACTCAAAATTTTTTTGTTGTTATGTTTACCAATTATAGAAGAGGAAAATATCACCAACCTTCTAATTGTTGTTGAAAAGTAGATTTGTAAAATGTTTGATTTTTCTCTTCTAAGGCATTCTTTATTCTATTTAGGTAAATTACACATCAATCAGTAAAAACATAACTTGTGTTATAAGTGACATCTACTGAAACAGCTGACCTTACCACTTGATGCTTGTAGCAGTTATTTCATACTGCCATCTGCTTCAGATTTGTAGAGTTTCCAATGGCTAATGGCAACCAAAAAAAAAAAAAAAAAAAAACCCAGGAGTGGCAATACTAATTTCTGATAAAATAGACTTCAAGGTGAAAAACAGCATAAGGGACAAATAAGAACACTACATGATGCTAAAATGGTCAATTGACCAAGAAGGCATTACCATAATAAGTATCTGTGTACCTGATGAAGAAGCTCCAAAGTACATAGAGCAAATATTAATTGAATTGAAAGGAAAAATAGACAATTCTACAACAGTGGTAGGAGAATTTAACACACATTTTCAAGGAGGGACAGAACTAGAAAAAAACTCAACAAAGATACAGAAGAACTCAACAACACAATCAACCACCTTTGTCTCATAGACATATAGAGAGTACGCCATCCAACAAAAGCACAATACATACTCATCTCCAGTGCACATGGATCATTTTCCAGAATAGATGACATGTTAGGACACAAAACAAGCCTCAATAAATTCACAAATATTGAAATACTACAAAGCATCTTCTCAGACCACAATGCTATAAAATTAGAAATAAATAATAGGAAGATCAAGGATAAAATATCAAATATGTGGAAACTGAATAATACAGTGTTCAAAAACTACTGGGTAAGAGAAGCAATAAAGTGTGAAATTGAAAATAAAGAGTCCTAGAGACAAATGAAAATGAAGATACAACTTAGGAAAGCCTTTGGGACACAGTGAAAGAGGTACTCAGAGATCAATTGATAGTAATAAGTTGATAACAACAACAAAAAAAATGCACACATCAAACAAAAGGAACGACTCAAAATCAACACTTTAACTCAACAAGTCCAAAAATTAGAAATAGAGCAAAGAAACCTATAGTATCCAGAAGTAAGGAAATAATTAAGATCAGAGAAGAAATAAATGAAGCAGAAAACAAAATAAAACAAACAAACAAAAATTAACAATAAAAGAAGTTGGTTCTTCAAAAAGATTAACAAAATTCACAAACCACCAGCAAATTTAACAAAGGAAAAGAAATAGAAGATGACAATAACATGAATAACAAACAAGAATGGCAACATCACAAAAGAACAAGCTGAAATAAAAAAGATATTTACAGAATATTATGAAGAACTGTACCCCAACAAATTAGAGAACCTAGAAGAGATGGACAAGTTTCTAGAACACAAGCCCTACCTAAACTATCCTAGTCAAAATAAAGTACTTGAACAGATCCAAACAAAAGAAGAAATTGAGCAGGTTATTAAAAAAAAAAAAAAAAAAAACTTCACATACACAAAAAAGTCCTGGCCCTGATGGTTTCACTAGAGAATTCTACAAAACATTCAAGGAAGAGCTGACTATTCTGTAACACAGAAAAAGATAGAATACTCCCAAATTTATTCTCTGAAGCAAACAATGCACTGATACCAAAACCAGAGAAAGACATCACTCAAAAGGAAAACTACAGACCAATATCCCTCATGAATATAGATGCAAAAATCTTCAACAAAACCCTAGCCAAGAGAATCCAATAACACATCAGAAAAATAAGACATCATATGCAAGGATGGTCCAACATCAGAAAAACATTGATAAAATTCAACACCCATTCCTGTTCAAAACTCTCAGCAAAAGAGGGATAGAAGGGAAAATCCTCCACATAATAAGGGGCATATATGCAAAGCCAACATTACTGTTAATGGAGAAAGACTCAAAGCATTCCCCTTGTGGACAGGAACTGGACAAAGATGCGTTCTATCACCACTTCTATTTAACATTTTATTGGAAGTCCTAGACAGGGCAATAAGGCAAAAAAGAGAAATAAAAGGCATCCAAATTGGCAAAGAATAAGTAAAGCTATCTCTATTTGCAGATGACATGACCCTATACATAGAAAACCAAGAGACTCAGCAAACAAATTACTGAAACTAACAGAATTGTTCAACAAAGTGGCAGGATACACGGTCAACATACAAAAGTCAGGTGGATTCCTCTAGATCAACAAAGAGTCCTCTGAAATGGAAATAAGAAAAACAATACCATTTATAGCTACCAAAAAGATAAAATATTTAGGAATAAATCTTACCAGAAACACAAAAGACCTATACAAAGAAAACTGCAAAAAACTACTACAAGAAACTACAAAAGATCTACATAAATGGAAGAACATGCCTTGTTCATGGATAGGAAGACTGAATATTGTGAAAATGTCAATATTACCCAAAGCAATCTACACATTCCATGCAATCCCAATCTAGATTCCATCAACATTTTTTAAGGACCTGGAAAAAACAATCACTAATTTCATATGAAAAGGAACAAAACCTCAGATAAGCAAAACACTGCTGAAGAACAAAAACAAAGTAGGAGGTTGCATACTGCCAGATCTCAAAATCTACTATTCAGCCACAGTAGCTAAAACAGTGTGGTATTGTTACAATGATAGACAGACAGACTGATGGAACAGAATTGAAAACCCAGAAATAGACCCATCCATCTATGGACAGCTGATCTTTGACAAAGGACCCAAACCCATTAGATGGTAGAGAGATAGCCTCTTTAACAAATGGTGCTGGCAAAATTGGATATCCACTTCCAGAACAATGAAACAAGACACATCCCTCACCCCATACACAAAAACAAAGTCAAGTTAGATCAAAGACTTAGATGCAAAACTCAAATCTATAAAGCTCATGAAAGATAAAATAGAGGCAAATCTAGCAGCCCTAATCTATGGCATAAATAGACTATCAAGTATAACCTAAAATGCACAGACAGTGGAAGAGAAGTTAGATGACTGAGACCTTTTAAAAATTAAATTCTTATGTTCATCGAAAGACTTCTTTAAAAGGGTGAAAAAGAGAACCTACAGATTGGGAAAAAATATTTGGCTATGACATTTTTGACAAGGGGCTTATTTCCAAAATTTATAGAAAACTTCAACACCTCAATACCAAAGACAGCCCAATTAAAAAATGGGCAAGGTACATGAACAGACACTTTACTAAAGAATATATACTGGCAGCCAACAAGCACATAAGGAAATGCTCATGATCAGTAGCCATTAGAGAAATGAAAATCAAAACGATAATGAAATATCATTTCACCCCAGAAACAATCAGACATATGCACACCCATGTTCACTGCAACACAATTCACTATAGCAAAGATTGATGGAAACAATCTAAATGCCCAACAACAGATGAATGGACAACCAAACTATGGTACATTCACACAATGGGATACTATGCAACATTAAAGATTAATGAAGAATACATGAATCATCTCACAATGTGGATAAATTTGGAGGACATTGTGCTGAGTGAAATAAGTCAACTGCAGAAGGACAAATATTGTACAAGCCCATTGTGTAAAAAGTCAAGGAAAAGTTTATTTAGGGAAGAAAATTCACTTTGTTGGTTACCAGGAATGGGGGGGAAGGTGAGGGAAAATTTCAGACTAGTTGTGGGCTGCATGTTGAATTGGGTGACAGAGTGACATTATGGAAAGAGTCTGTGACCAGCATGATGACATTGGGGAAAGGAAGGACACTGGAACCTCCACAAAAGATACAGACAACAGAGGCTAATACTAGTATGTGCACAATGCTGCATTACCACTAACACCAAACACCAGACAACAGATAAATGCATACACAGGTGAGATCAGGTGGGAAGAGGTGAACAGGAACATACCCTACATCAAGGATAGATTTGACTGAAGATAATCTTCATATGCACTTGTGCTACAAAATTAGCCACATACATTACAGAAACAACAGAAGACAGAGTTGAAGTAACTTCTCAGAGACAGTCAAACACCTTGAGAGAGAGAATCACCAGCCTGCCTACTGAGGACCCTAGTCTCAGGGGACATCATGATCAACTGGCACAACATAGTACCTAAAAACTTTGTTCTACTTCCAGTAAGATGCCAGAATAGGCAGACAAGCTGCACGGACCCTCTTCAACAAAGAAGAGAGAAACCAATTGACAGAGATAAAGATGATAGTCTTAGAGCCCTGAGCTTTGAAAGGAAGTATATAGAAGTGGGGGAGCTCTGGTAGCATAGTGCCTAGGGCACTTGACTGCTAACCAGAAGGCTGATGGTTCAAACCCACCTGCCACTCCTTGGAAGGAAGGTTAGGCAAACTACTTCCATAGTGATACTGCCTTGGAAACCCAAAGAGGGGTTGCTATGAGTCGGGTCCCACTTGATGGCACATAACAACAACAACAACATACTACGGAAGGAGATTAGGCACCAACTAATGGAAAAACCTGAATGAAAACAGTGAGTACAGAGACAGTTGGAGCAGTGGACTGTCAGCTACTCTGGAACCAGCAGCCTGAATATTTCCAAGTTGCATTGGGAACTGAGAATTGACCTAAAGATCAGCCCTGCAGCAACAACTGTGCTGGTGGCCTATAACTAGGAAGGTAAACAGCAAGGAGTGAGACAACCTGAGCTGTGGACCTTTGGCGGTCTGGAGGACACAGGCATTTTGATTGTTTACAAGTGGTGGCCATTTTGGATATTTAAAGTAACCCAGGTTACAGCCATTTTGAATGTTTACAAGTGGTGGCTATTTTAGATATTTAAAGTGACCAAGGCGCAGCCGTTTTGAACGTTTACAAGCAGTGGCCATATTGGATGTTAAAGTGACAGCAATCTCTTTCGGATTCCAGGAACCTAAGAATAGGCTCTGTTTGCCAAAGGGGGCAGTGACATATGGAAGGCTAACAACGAGAAAGAAGACAGATGGTGAATGTATAAGTGCTGCCACCTAGCAAATAGAAGAGCAGAGTACCCTGCTCATGTAGATAACATCCAAGGAAAATGTAAATTGTGGACAAGTCTCTCCAACATACAATCACCAATTAAATATAAACACAAAAACGTCACAATGCCTCAGAGACAACAGAGCATTACAGTCCATATAAAGAAGCAAGAGAAACAAGGGACCGGGATACAGACCCAAAACATTCCCCTGAAGAATAAGCAGTATTGGAACTTCCTGACAAGGAATTCAAAAGAGTTATATTTAGGTACCTTCAATGGACTGAGAGACAGATCAAAGAAAACAATGACAAAATTGAGGAAAACACAATACAAGAACAAAATGACAAAGGAAAAATTAGAAATGATACAAAATCTACAGATAGAAATCCAGAAGATTAATACTAAATTTTCAGAAATAGATAACACATTGAACAGACAAAGGAGTAGAATTGAATCACTGGAAGACAGAATTAATGAGATTGAATACAAATATCTGAATACTTCTTTGGAAAGGGATCAATCAGAAAAAAAGATCAATACAAAATGTAGAAAGTCTAAGGATCATGTGGGATACCATCAAAAGGCACCAGAAGACATAGATGGTGCCAGGCTACCAATGCCAACCACTCGGGAAAGGATCAAAACTGTATATCCTGGACACAGTAGGAGGAAAAGAGTGGAACAAAATTCAAAAATACAAAAATGACCAAAATTGCTGGTTGGATAGAGTCTGGTGGAACCTCTATGACTATGGCCCAGGGTTATCCTTCAAAATGGACTCACATGGATTGGCTCTCAGCCCAACAGTAGAAAGACCTACATGCAGAACACCTACCCCCAGGAGATGCACTCCCCTACACTAGGGAGAAGCACATCCTATAGCAATCAGCCCTGAGACACCAGAGGAGCAGCATTCACATGGAGGGAAAACTAGACAGACAGGAATGCATAGTTAAGAAAGTCACAGGAAGGCGGTAGTCACAGGGATGGGAGGGGAGGAGAGTTCGTTATGGTTGGGGATAGTAATCGGGGCATGAAATCAAATGTGCATGAACTATTGAATGTATTGAAATTTGCTTTGTAAATTTGCATCCAAAGCACAATAAAATGTTTAAAAGAAAAGAAAAGAATACTTATTGGTGGGGGAAAAAAAAACATTGTCTATTATATGTTAAAATAATGTATATGTACATGTATACAGATATCTCCATGCCCATACACGTAAATAATGGCTTATGGCTTGTATACCTGATGATATTTATTAAATAAGATATCTCCAGTGGTTTTCAAAGATAATAGTTACTTGAATATATATAATTCTAGAAGAGTCTTATCTCTTTCCTCCACACCTTCAAATTAATATTGTTTTCCTAACCACCACAATTTCTCAAAAGTGAACTTTAACAAACAAAGCATTTAGATGTTATGAAATGCACTATCTTAATGTTCATAAAAGTTATTAATTACACCCTGCATGATTGCTTAATGACTATGATTCAATTATAAACAAAACAAAATGCAGAAAGTAGATCTCACTTGCTCTCCTGCCCAGAAAACATATCCCATAATTAAACTGGAAGATGGTAGGATATCTCCTCAAATAATACAAAAGGGGTTGGTGGTAGAACTGCTTCTTCCTATTCATTAGCTTTGGTTTTACGTTGAATCATCATTATTAAGTGAGCCAGAGGGCCATGATGATAGTAGATCCTCTCAGACCAAGGGTTACTGGCTAATTGCATGCTGCTCTAAGAGGTGAGTTCAGAGTAATGAACACAAGACTCTCGGCACCAAGGAGCAGCCACTAGTGCACAAAACCTACCCAGGACCTAGATAGAAGACCAGTACAGAGCACTTTTCTACCCAAATAAAAATGATTCATAGGGCTAGGCTAGAATAATTCCAAACACAAAAGATAAATTGTGTGTGTAGTTAGGCAGAGACCACAGTGCCTTCTTTTCCTGACAGACTTCTCCCTACATTAAATCTGTATTTCTATTTAATTTGCTCAGAGAGAGACATACATACAATGTATTTACCTACATCAAATTGCATCATCATTATCATTACCGTACGGACAGATGTTCTTGGTGCTCTGTCCATATGTCCTCAGCCCTGACCATTTCAGTGCATGTCAGGCTGACGTCCATCTGTCAGCACCTGTATCTCATTGCCTGAGGATTTCCTCTAGTTACCAAAGACCGCTCTGCCCATACACATGGAAGGTTGTAAATGCCAAGAAAGTAATGACCCCTGAGAGGAGCCCACAACGAATCACTGACAGGAGTCGATGAATAAACACCCCAGTTCCCTCAGCTCTGTGTTTCTTAGAACTCCTCAGTATCATTAAGCTCCAGTTGCCCACCTCTTAATCGGCTTTCTTCTTTCTCTTTCCTTTATTTTCACTTCCCTACTAGTGTTCCTGGGATCACTTCCCACAAAAACTATTTATAGAATTTTTATCTCAGTTTGGTTCTCAACAAACCCAAATTAATTCCATTATTCTCATAATCAAGGGAGCAATATTACTAGCACTTACTAACTGGATTCTTACCATATGGTCTTGGGGACTTTGTTCATTATTTTATTTTTAAAATTTTAACTTTCACAGCATTCAGATATATTACCCATAGCTTACAGCTGAGAAAAAGAGGCAGGAGGGGTTTAAATAAGTTTCTGAGGTTTAGATCACAGAGTTAATCGGTGAAGATAAGAAGATAAGAAGGCCGAATTTATTTGACTGCAAATTATTGCTCATTCTATTGTATTATACTACCACCTACAAAATAAATAAATAAATAAATAAAATGAACATAAATAAAATTTGCATTCAGAGCCCTTTTCTATTTTCTAAAAATACTAGAAGAAAATCATTTTATTTCAGCTACTTAGTAATAAATATGCAAGAATACATTATGGACCTAATGATAAACAAAACAAAACAAAAGAAACCCATGGCCATCAAGTCAATTCCAACTCATAGTGATCCCCACTGGGTTTTCAAGGCAGTAAATCTTTATGCAAGTAGATTGTAGATTGCCCAGTCTTGCTTCTGGGACCTAATGATACTTTCAAAAAAAAAAAAAAATCATCAGAAGATGGAGAGTATTTTAATCTAGCATTCCTCCACTTAAATATTTGACTGTCTCCACTTTGCCAGAGTTTGTGGTTGTTGTTATGTGCCATCAAGTCTGCCCCGACTCATAGTGACCCCTCCTTGGGTTTCTGAGGCTGTATCACTATGGAAGTAGATTGCCCAACCTTCCTTCCAAGGATAGGCTGGTGGGTTTGAACCACCAGCCTTCTTGTTAGCAACCACCAGCCTTCTTGTTAGCAGTCATGCCTTAGGCATCATACTACCAGAGTTTGTAGCATTTTATATTTGCCACAGCAGCATGACTTTCTTCAGGACAGGGACCATGCCTTATTTGTGTCTACATCCCATGAATCCAGCCTAACACGCATGTAGTGACTTGCATTCTACTAAATTTTAATATGTGGAAATGTTTTTTGGGAAAAATGGTTTAAATAATACTTAACATGGATGCAAAGAAGACTGAAGTTCTTGGTAGAGAGAATTTAAAGAAATGAGGAGAAATGAGTTCATGGTCTCCCTAATGGTGTTATCTATATTGACAATGACTGTTTCAAAGACATCTAATATTTAATGGAAGTGATGATTTGATATGATAATTGAATGTTTTAAAAGCACTTAAACTGAATATAGAATCACTGGGAAGGAGAATTCCAGAGGTTAGAACCGTAAATGTTGCAGTATGAAACTACTTATCGCTAGGGTACCTCATTCCTCACTGTGTCAAACAAGTGGAAGTTGTCTTTTTCAAAAAGAAGGAAATAGCATTTTTTTTTTTAATTGAAGATTTAATAGCTAAGCTCTTCACATTAATTCAAATATTTCCACTAAAGACACATCCTTACATCCTTTGATCAAAAATTGGTTTGGGTTGAGTAGCTAAGGTGTAGCCACAATACCTTCTGATTTTAAATATTTAAAATTAAGTTATTTCATTTTTAAATATTTTAAATTAAATTACTTTTTTATAGTACTATCAAATCCTTATTTATGATTGTTGAATAGAAATTTATAACTTATTGAAAAAACAGTCTGTGAGAGAATAAATGTTTTAATTATGCTGACATGCCAATTGTTTACAAAACTGGGTATGATGTAAGCAGTCAAATTTTAAATATCTTCACATTACATAATGCAAAGTGAAAAAATAATCATTTAAAATTAAGTGATATCCCACATCTAAAAGTTTAAAAGATGAAATTTAAAGAGCTCAGAGAATATTATTTGAAATGTATTACACAAGTGAAAATAGGTATAAGAAAGAGGAAGAAAATGAGGAGCTAAGGGACAGTTTTCTACAAAAGAATAAAAATTTCTCACAATTATATTTCCAAATCATCCTTGGTTCTCCTTGACATAAAAAAAAAAAAGAAAAAGAAAAAAACTCTTCTAAAATTAATCTTAGAGAAGCTGAATCCAAATTTTAAAATTTCTTAATTCATAAATTCATTATGAAAAATTATAGATAGAATCTGAAGAAACAACTTCCAAAATTCAAAAACAGTATATAAGTTAGTCATATAGTCATATTTATTTGTAGTCATATTTTATTTTCCCAACACATTATTATGAGAATTTTCAATCACACAGAAAAGTTAAAAAAAAATTGTACAGCATTATCCTATGTATCCATCACTGAGATTCTACCATTTCCATTTTACTATGCTTGCTTTATCCTGTATTTATTAATCTATCCAGCCCTCTATACATTCATTAGTCATCTGTCTTTAATGCATTTCAAAGTGATTTTCAGACACCAGGAAAATTCTCCCTAATTACTTTGACTTGCATATCACTAACTAGTGTTCAATATTGTTTACATTTTTTATGCATAATTTGCATCCACACATCTTAAATATTCATTCAGTGAGTTTTAACAATTGTGTACACTTGTGAACACTAAAACTCTTCCCAAGATACAGAATATGGAGTTACAGATTATGTTGAGGTAAAGAATAAATACTTAGTATTAGCTCTCTTTTCTCTTCTTTGAAAACTATCCAAAATATTTGGAATGTTTAAAGTAAAATGAAGAATAAAGGGTTTTTTTTCTTAACCTCAATAAATTTTTTTTTCAACTCCATCTCAGCAACTAAGTAAAGAGCTGCGTATTAAGTGATGCCTAAGGAATTAACTTAGAACAGAGGTGTTATGCCAATAGTGCCCATACAGTTAAGATACACACAGGAGTCATGTAAGTAAAATACAAAAGGGAATGGTGAAGACTGTGGTCAACACAGTAACACTACAATTAATCAGCTTCAGCCTACAGTTACCATGCAGGATGTGGGCCCAATATCACCAGATCTTCAGATTATTCAAGGAAGACTGGACATCTGAATTTTTACATGCAATATATTGAATTTCTAACCTGTAAAAATTAAATTTAAAATATTTAAAACATTAC
>NW_006921745.1:3514952-3532010 GCF_000298275.1 Orycteropus afer afer | reverse complement strand
CCTAAACGGACTATTCCTAAAGGTACGCGGTAATGTATCAAACAGTATTTCTTTGCTATTCATAAGGTTTTCCCTGGCCAATTCTTGAGAAGTGGACGGCCTTTCTTTCTTCCTAGTCTTTCTCAGTCTATAAGCTGGGCTGTTACCTGTGCACCAGTTGCATTTCGCTGTATTTTAAACACCAGAGGCTGTTAATCTTATTGAGGATTTATTATATGTTAAAAATAACTTTTTTATTGCTATTTTCAAGATTCTTTTTGTCTTTCAATAGTTTGATTATAATGTACTTCACTGTAGATATTTTTGTAGGTAGTCTATTAGGAATTTCTTGACTTTCTTGAATATCTAGGTCCATGACATTCAACAAATAATTTTTGGGGCATTATTTTTCCATATACCCTTTATGTCATTTCTCTTTCTTCTGCCATTATGGAATTAACAAAATGAGTATGTTAGTATGCTTGATGGTGTAGCATGGGTTTCCTTGGTGCTGCTCATTTTCTTCACTGTTTTTTTTTCTTTTTGTGCCTCAAATGAGATAATTTGAATGGTCCTATCTTCAAGTTTGCTAATTCTTTCTTCTAGGTTTTTTTTTTTTTTTTCCCAGCATCAATTGTTATTTCCTTATAATTTCTACCTATTTACTTTTGATACTTTTTATTTGTTAAGACATCATTCTCTTGGTTTACTTAAGTTCTTTGTCCACGGTTTCCTTTATCTCTTTGATTATTGACTGAAAGTTGTTTTAAAGTCATAGTGTAGTAAGTATAGTGTGTAGGCACCCTTAGAGAGAGTTTCTATTGATTTTTTTTTTTCTAATTGCATGAGTCATATCTTTTTTCATTTTTCTTTTTTTTTTTTTTTTTTAACTTTTATTGTGGTGAAAGCCTACATAACAAAACATTCACCAGCATAACAACTTTCACATTTACAGCTCAGGAACACTGATGACATTTTTCATGTTGTGCCACCATTATTGCTGTCCCTTTCCAAAATATTCTACTACTATTAGCCTAAAGTCAATACTCCCAAAACAAAAAGTTCACCTTTCATCCTCCCTCCTACCTATATATATAAACTATCAAGGAATTATTCTTCCCCTCCTTCCCTCACATCCTTGATAACCAACAAAGTTTCCTTGCACATATAAGGCTTTCCTTGACTTTAACAGTACTGGACTAATATGATATTTATCCTTCTGTGATTGACTTATTTCAATCAGCATGATGTCCTCCAAGTTCACCCATGTTATTCAGTGTTTTGCCGATTCTACATTATGCTTTAGGCTTGCATTGAATTCCATTGTGTATGTACCGTAGTTTGTTTATCCATTCCTTGGTTGATGGGCACTTAGTTTGTTTCCATCTCTTTGCTATAATGAATAGTGCTACAATGAACATGGGTGTGCATATATGTTTTTGTCCTGGCTCTCACTTCTTTAGGATATATACCTAGTAATGGGATTGCTGGGTAAAATGGTATTTCTATTTTCAACTTTTTATGAATAGCCATACCAATTTCCACAGTGGTTGTATCATTTGACAGTCCCACCAGCAGTGTATGAGAGTTCTAATCTCTCCACATCCCTGTCAGCATTTTCTCTGTCATGTTGAACTTTGCTATTAATGCTGGGGTGAGATTCTATCTTGTTGTTGTTTTGTTTGCATCTCTCTAATAGCTAATGATCACAAATGTTTCTTCGGATGTTTGGTGGCTGCTTGAATATCTTCTTTGGTGAAGTGTCTGTTCATGTTTTCTGCCCATTTTTTAATTGCACTATTTGTCTTTTTGATGTTGAAGAGTTGGAGTTGTCTATCAATTTTAAACATAAATTATCTGTCCAATATGACATTATCAAACATTTTTTCCATTCTGTAGGCTCACCATTTAATCTTTCTGAGAAGTCCTTTGCTGCACATAAGAACTTAATTTTTAGAGGGTCCCAATCATCTAATTTCTGCTGTTTGTGCATCTTGGGTGACGATTGATAATCTATTTATGCCATAAATTAGGACATCTATGTTTACCCCTATTTTTTCTTTGATGAACTTTATGGTTTTAGGTTTCACATTTCAGTAATTGGTCCATCTGGAGTTAGTTTTTGGTATGGTGTGAAGTATGGATCTTGTTTCATTTTTCTGCAAATGGATACCCAGTTTTGCCAGCACCATTTGTAAAAGAGAGTCTCTCTTTTCCATTTAATGGATTTCAGCCCTTTGTCAAAGATCAGCTGACCGTAGGTCGATGGATCAATATCTGTGTTCTCAATTCTGTTCCACTGGTCTATGTGTCTGCCATTATACTAATACCAGGCTGTTTTGACTAGTGTGGCTATATAGTAGGTTTTGAGATCTAGGAGTGTGACACCTCCTACTTTGTTCTTAGTTTTAAGTAGTGGTTTGCTTATCTGAGGTCTGTTTCTATTCCATATAAAGTTAGTGATTGGTTTTCCCAAGTCTTTAAAGAATATTGATGGACTCTGATTCAGGATTGCATTGAATGTATAGATTTCTCAGAGTAGTGTTGACATTTTCACAATGTTCAATATTCCTAACATCAGCATGGTATGTTCTTTCACTTATGTACATCTCTTAGAGTTTCCTGAAATAGTATTTTGTAGTTTTCTGTGTATAGGTCTTTTGTGTTCCTGGTCAGATTTATTCCTAAGTATCTTATCTTTATGGTAGTTATTGTAAATGCTATTGATTTCCTTTTCAGAGACCTCTTTGCTGGTATGTTGTTGTTGTTGTTATGTGCTGTTGAGTCGGACCTGACTCATAGCGACCCCTCCTTGGGTTTCTGAGGCAGTATCACTACGGAAGTAGATTGCCCAACCTTCCTTCCGAGGATTGGGTGGTGGGTTTGAACCACCACCCTTCTGGTTAGCAGTCAAGTGCCTGATGCACTACGCTACCGGAGCTCCTTTTGCTGATATAGGGGAATCTAATTAATTTTTGTATGTTGATCTTGTTTCCTGACATTATACTAAATCTTTCAATAAGTTCCAGGAGTTTTCTTGCTTGAGTCTCTTGGGTTTTCTATGATAGGATCATATCGTCAGCAAGAAAGGATAGTTTTACTTCTTCCTTACCAATTTGAATGCCTTTGATTTCCCTTTTTTGCCCTGGCTAAGACTTCCAATAAAATGTTGAATAGAAGTGGATATAGAGGTCATTCTTGTCTGGTTCCTGTTCATAAGGGGAATAGTTTCAGTCTCTCTCCTTTGAGAATAATGTTAGCTGTTGGTTTTGCATATACATCCTTTATTACATTGAGGAATTTCCCTTCTATTCTACTTTTCTTAGAATTGCTATCAGGAATGGATGTTGGATTTTATCAAATGCCTTTCTGCATCTATTGATAGGATCATGTGATTATCTTCCTTTATTTTACTTATGTGATGGATTCCATTTACTGTTTTTCTAATGTTCAACCATCTTTGCATACCTGGTATGAATCCCCCTTGGCCATGATTTCTTGTTTTATTTTTTGATATGTTGATAGAGTCTATTGCCTAGGATGTTGTTTAAGATTTTTGCATCGATATTCATGAGGATATTGGTCTGTAGTTTTCTTTCTAGTTATGTGTTTGCCTGCTTTTGGTACCAAGGTTATGTTTGCTTCATAAAATGAATTTGGGAGGATTCCATCCTTTTCTATGTTATGGAAAAGTCTGAGTAGGATTGGTTTCAGCTCTTCCCTGAATAATTGGTAGAATTCTCCAGTGAAACCATTTGGGCCAGGTTTTATTCAATCTCCTCTTTTGTTATAGATCTGTTCAAATTTTCTACCTCAGTCTGTGTTACTTTAGGAAAGAAGTGTGTATCTAGAAATCTGTCCATTTCTTCTAGCTTTTCAAATTTGTTGGAGTACAGTTCTTCATCCAACAGTACTCCATCTCTTGAGTATTGAATTTAATCCATTTATGTTCAGGTAATTATCAACAAGTATGACTTTACTGATGTCATTTTGTTATGTGTTGTGTGTGTGTGTGTGTGTGTGTGTGATGTTGTGATTTCTTTGTCCCACATAATTTTCTGTGCTGAGCTCAATTTGTTTATGAATCATGTTATCACCTTTGTTACTGTTGTTTTAGTATTTGGTAAATATTTGTATTTGTTCTCTTTTTCATTTTGATATGAAGGTTTATTATTTTTCTTTGAGGTTCCCCTGCGATTAATAATTTTCTTCCCAAATTTAAAACAGTCTGTTCTATCTCACAATTGTCTTGAGTTCCTCATCATTTAGAAGTACTGTAACTACACTATTTATTCCCTCTGTTTTGTTCATAATTGTCTTCATCTACCAATTGATGTTTTGTGTTCCCTGTTTACAGTCTTGTAACCTTATTTTACTTTGGATACTTCTACAACTGCTTTGGTTTCTGGGTTGTGTCATAATATTTGCTAATATTGGTAGCTGTTTTTTGTACTTGGTTCTCCATCTCAAACACTATGTTTAGCATCTCTAGTAAGCTTAGTCTGGTTTTAACCAATTACCTTAAGTTCTGCTTATCTAGAAATGCTCTAATTTCACCATCACATTTGAGGGACAATTTTGCTGGGTATAGAAATCTTGGTTGAGCATTTTTTTTTTTTTTCTTTCAAGGTTTTATATATATCATCCCATTACCTTCTTGTCTGCACAGATGCTGTTTGCAGGTAACTTTTCTTTTTCCCATGCTGCTTTCAGGATTCCTTCTTTGTCTTTGGTTTTGATGAGTGTGATGATGATATCTTGGTGATTTTCTTTTGGGGTCTATGTTGTTTGGGTTCATTGAATTCCTTCAATGGACATATTCTCATCTTTCATCATTTAGGGAAATTATCTTCTAACAAATTTTCAACAATTTTCTCTGTGGTTTTATTGTCTCTTCTTGTTCTGTAATTCTGATTACATGTAGGTTATTGTTCTTGACGGTATCTCATATGAATCTTAGGCTTTCTTCATTACATTTTGATTTTTTCTCTGATTGATCCCTTAACAAAGTAGTACTAAGGTATTTGTTTTCAGTCTTATTAATTCTGTCTTCCATTGATTCAATTCTACTCCTTTCTCCATTCAGTATGTTATCTAATCTGAAATCTTAGTATAATTTTTGGATTTCTATTTGTTGTTTTTGTATCAATCCTAATTCTTTGTTTATTTTATAAATTTGTTCTTGTGTTGTTCTCCTAAATAGTTCTAGAGTTTTTTTTTCTGTGTTTTCCTTAATTTTGTCAGTGTTTTCCTTGTTCTGTCTCTCAATCCACTGAAGGTATCCAAATATAATTCTTTTGAATTCCTCATCAGAAATCAAGAAGCTCCTGCTTCTTCCTCAGGGACTTTTATTATTATTATTATTTGTATCCCAGTCCCTTGTTTGTACTTCTTTATCTTTTTTTTTTTGGACTGGGATGGCCAGTTGTCTCCAAGACATTGTAATATTGTGGTACTTATGTATAATTTGTTGTTAATATGTTGATGTGATTCACCCAAATTTTTCTTTTTTCCTTTGTTTTGATATATCTATGTAAGTGGGGTACTGTGTTCCTATATATTCTAGTTTTTAGCAATTAGTCACTCACCTCCTATCTCCTGGTGGTGTGATAGAGAATGAGAGTGTGTGCACAGATCTCTGTTTTCTCTTCATGTAGAGCAGTTGAGCATGAGTTGAGCTGGTATTGGCCACCATCTATCACTGGTCATCTGGTGCAAAAGCAAGTGGTAGCCCTCACTCAGTGGGTGGGGCTTCAGGAGGTGCAAGTATGGTAGGGTTGTGTGGGAACAGTTGCTCTCTCCCCCTCAGTTAGACTATAGAAAATTTAAAAACCACCAAAAAAATAAAAACAGCAGAACAAAAAATGCAAACCACATAAATGAACAGGAACAATTGTAAAAAGAAAGAAAAAGAAGGTCATAAATGAGAAGAAAAAATTTTAACATATATTTAAAAAGGATAAAAGAAAGATAATTATAAAAAGAAAGAAAGAAACACAATGTCTGAGGAAGGAGGAATGAGTGGAAAGGGCAAAGGTAAAAGAATAGTAAAGAAAAAAAAAAAAAACACAGGAAAACTACAAAAGGAAAAACAAGGGATGGGATGAACCAAAAGAAAGAAAAGAGAAGGAAACCAGGAAAATGGAAGAGAAAAAATAGATAAAGAAAGAAAGAAGAAAGGAGAATGATAAAAGGAATAATTTAGAAAACAAACTGGGGTGAGGGGAGGTGGCAGGGCACCCAGGCTCAGTCAGGTAACAGACTGGAATGGAATTCCTGCTGGTCAAGAAGGTCAGTGGAGGGGAGGACGGCTATACCTCTGTTCACCAAGAGGGTATAAGGTATAAGAGTAACAAGGGAAATATCACACTTTCTAGTCATCAGCTTGTTATCCTGGGGGGAAGAAGCCCCCTTTTCCCTGGCCTCACCCTGCTCATGAGAAGAATCTTCATGAGTGAGCAATCCATTAGCAAGCAGCCCCAGGAGATCAGCAAGCAAGCAGTAGTATTCCACAGCAGCAGCTTGATAAACTAACTTAACAAGGTGCAAATCATACAAGCATACAACCCTTTATTGAAAGTTAGGATATGTTTCCCTTCCCAAGGGTCATTAAAAGGAATGGGCATCTCCAAAAGAGTGGAGATGGGTCTTTCCTGTAGAATGGGAAAAGTGTCAAACTGCCTAACTTAATTGGTTTTTATACTTCCTGAAAGGAGTTTTCTTAAGGAAGGGCTGGGCCTTTTGAGTGACAGGACCCTAATTAATTGGCCAAATCTTATAGGCAGTCAGCTGCATGTGTTAGCTCATTAAATTCCTTAAATATTCCAAGTTCTGTGGTTGTCCAGCTTAACTTTAATTGACTAAATGTCACAGGTGGTTGTGAGAGATTTACAGGTGTTAGCTCATTAACCTTCTTAAATATTCCATTACTTTCCTTTTTCTCCTCCTTTCAGGCCTGCCCCCAGGGTGGGCAGCCCTCCTGTTCTACCTTCCAGACTAACAAGCCTACAATGTGGTTGCCCATGCTGTCCTAGGCAAGCAGAGCCTATTCTTAGTTCACTGTCCAGGTAAGAATGCCACTTGCATATACTCCAAATGGCCATGCTTGTAAATTTTCAAAATGGCTGTGCCCTCAGGACAGCTGGCAATCTCCAACTCTGTTTGTCTCCTTCTTCACTGTTTTCCTTTCTGGTTGTCAGGCACTACTTCAGTCCTTGCCCATATAGTCCTTGGTGAGGAAAGTAGACTTTTAGCTTGCTACTTAGATGTGCCTGCAAATATTCAAAATGGCTGCCCCCTCAAGACAGCCATCAGTCCACAGCTCCATTTGTCTCTTTACTCAAAGTTTTCATTCAGGTTCTTATACTAGCTAGTATTTAACCCACTTCTTTATTCTTCCCTTCAAAGCTGAGGGTTCCAGGATAGTCTTATGTATTGGTTTTAATTGATTTCGCATTGTTTTGCTGCAAAAGGTCTGTGTAGCTTATCTACCTATTCCACCATGGTGCTGTAACTCCAGATGAGTCATATTTACTTGTTTTGTATGCTTTGCAATAATCAGGTTCTTTGCCGTCTCTTGGGTTTATTACTGTTATTTGTGGCAGGTTATAGTCATTTGTTTAGTGATTTTTCCAAATTATTTTTATAGATATTATAATCTTTGTTGTGTATGGCCAGTTACATCTCTGTTTTGTTAGCTTAGTGATTAATTGGAAATCTTATAATTATTTCCCTAATCCTTTGGAGCAAATCAAAAGTAGAGAGGGAGAAAGAAAGAAGGAAGGAAGGGAGGAAGTAAAGGAGGGCAGATAAAGAAAGAGAAGCAAATGAAATGAAAAGAAAATAGACTGCATGTTGGCTCTGTATTAAGGCTCTCTTTCAATGTTTAAACAGGCTGTTTACAAATACATCTTAGCTTTCACTTATTTTTTTGAGACTAATAGCCAGCCAGTGGTAAAACCATAACATCTTCCAACATTTGTTTTTTTTTTTCCTGAGTACCTTTCCACCCCTGGATATATACATGGCCTTGTAGATTGTAGATTCCTTGTTCTACATGGAAGCTTTTCAAAGCTCTTATTTTCCCATATATCTCCATCCCTAGCTGCTTCCTTCTCATGAATTTCAGTCTGTCTGCTATTTACCTTTTCTCTTATCTTTTGTCTCAGTTGGCTGTGGCTAGAATATTTGCCTTTAAATGCTTTTTTCCAAATGCCACCTTGAATATTTCCCTAGCCCTTAGAAAGCTCTGAAGAGGGGGAAAATAAAGGCAATTCCCAAAAACAGTCCTAAGGATGCAGCAGGCAGGTGACACACACAATCACCATTTTCCAAGAATAAGCTCCACACTGTTGAGCCAGGTACATAGACTACTGTTTTCATAGCCACCACAATGCTGGGAAGGGAGAGTTGTAGGCCAAAAAGTTAGAATCTCACAATGCTGTCTTGAAGTATTTCAGTAACTTTTTCTCTTCTTTAAGCATCATCCTGGTTGCTGTGAGTTTTTGATTAGACTCTAGATATCTGAAAAAAGTTTATTGTAACAGCTTTTGCCAGTTAATTCTGAAAGTTAATGGAGGGACAGAATTAGGAAGTTTCCTATTTCTTCATTTTCAATGATGTCACTTTTAAGAAGATGTTTTATTAGTAACTAAATATCTCACCTGTCATAGGTTTATTCAGATTTTAGATGTTCTCTTGAGTCAGTTTTAGTAACATATATTTCTAGGAACTTGTTAATTTCAGCTAAATTGGCTGTTTAGCGTAAAGTTGTTCATAATACTCTCTTTTAATCATTTCTTTAGGGAGAATAGTGACTTCTCTTTCAATGATCATTTCATTGATCGTTGATCACTGATCTTGATAAGTTGCATGTTCTCCCTCTTTCTCTCCCTCTTTTCTCTCCATTTTAGCCTATGGTCTATCTTAAAAAGTGTTTTGTGTGTTCTTGAGGGGAATGTATATTCTCCACTCATTGAGAGCAGTGTTTCATACATATCAGTTATGTGGAGTTGTTTGATAGCACTGATCAAGTGTTCTATACCTTGCTGATATTATGCTACTTTTTTTTTTTTTTTTGGCTATTGAATAGACTTTTTAAATCACTAACTATTACTGTCAATATTCTGTTTCTCCTTTATCTTCTGTTAGATTTTACTTCATACATTTTGAAGCTTTGTTACTATGCAAATACACATGCACATATGTATACACAATTATTATATCTTCCTGATGTACTGACTCTTTCATTATCATGAAATATCCCTTTTTTGTTTCTAGTAATACTTCTTACATGAACTACTATTTTTTCAAATACTAATATCCAAAATCAAAAACAAACTCACTTCTTGAGTCAATTCAACTCATAGTGATACCTCCTTGGGTTTCTGAGGCAGTATCACTATGGAAGTAAATTGCCCAATCTTCCTTCCAAGGAGTGACTGGTGGGTTTGAACCACCAGCCTTCTGGTTAGTAGTAAAATGCCTTAGGCACTACTCTGCCAGAGAAAACTAATATAGTCTTTCCAATTCACTAATGTTTGCCTGCTGTATCTATTTTCTATCGTTTTGCTTTCAAGTGCAGTGGTTAAGCACTCAGCTGCTAACCAAAATTTGGTGGGTTGAACCTACCATCCACTGTGTGTGAGAAAGATGTGGCATTCTGCTTCCATAAAGATTTACAGCCTTGGAAACTAGGTGGGGCAGTTCTACTTTGTCAGATTTGACTCAACATCAATGTTTTGTTACTTTTATATCGGTCTTTGAAGTTTGCTTTTATGCAATCTAACAATCTCTACCTTTCTTATTTAATATAATTATTGATATGAATAGATTTATATGTGCCATTTTGCTACTTCTTTTCAGTATGTCTCCTGCCTTTCCTCTGTTCCACCTATACTACATTTTTATGAATCAAGTGCACGTTTTAGTGTAGTATTTTAATGTCACTGTTGATTTTTAAAATTGTTCTCTTCCTAGTGGTTAATCTAGAGATTATAATATGCATTTTAGTTTATTGTAATATACTTAGCCTTGATATTAACTTAATTTGGTAAAAATATAAAAACTTTATCCCTTCCTTCCTCCTGCTTTGTGCTATTGTCATATATAATAGAGCTACATATGTCATAAACCCAACAATACAGTATTGTTGATTTATACACTCATACTTTTTAAAGAAATAAATATATATGTATATATTTATGGAGTCTTTCATATCAAACTACATATTTACCATTTCTTGTGCTTTTCATTTCTTCCTGTGTTTTCATATAACAATATGGTGTTATTTTCTTCCAGTCTGAAGGACTTTCTTTACTCTTTTTTAAAAGAAAGGTGTGTAATCTTTGTTTATCTTACAATTTCTTTATTTTCCCTTCATTTTTTAAAGGACCATTTTGTTAGAAGTTTATTTTTGCCGTATCATACTTTAAATACAACATTCCACAGCATACGAACTCTATTGTATCAGATGATACCAAAAAACAAAACCAAATCTATTGCCATCAAGTCAGTTCTGACTCTTTGCAACCCCATAGAAGAGTAGAACTGCCCCCATAGGGTTTCCAAAGCCATAAATCTTTGCAGAAGCAGATTGCTTCATCTTTCTCCTATGGAGCAGCTGGTGCATTAAGACCACTGACCTTTTGGTAACTACCCCAATGTTCTAATTACAGAGCCATTAGAACTCCTTATAAGATGATAATATAGCCATTAATCATTGATGCTCCTCTGTACATGACTTACTTTCTCTTAGTAAATTCATGATTTTGTCTTTTTCTTTTAATACCTTTATTATTGTTTAGATCTTTTTGTAGCTATCCAATTTATGGTCCTTTGAATTTTTAGTTTGCAGATTACTGTTTTTTGTTAATTTTGAGATTAGGATCACTATTTCATCAACTACTTATTTTGTTATTTTCTCTTATCTTTCTATGAGACACCCATCAAAAATATATCTATATGTTTGTTGTTGTCTCACAGCTCTCTGAGGCTCTGTTCAATCTTTATTTCTATCTGATATTCACATTGGATAATTTCTATTGATATTCTTCAAGTTCACTGATTCATTCTTCTGCCACTTTGATTATGTTATTGAGACCTTCTCATGACTTTTTAAATTTCAGTTATTATACTCTTCAATTCTAAAGGTTTTGAATCTATGTCCCTACTGAGAATCTGCATTTGTTGATTCAGTTTGGATCTATTTTCCTTTAACTCCTTAAACACGATTTCCTTTTTTTTTTTTTTTGCAGATATTTGTAATTTTGTTGTTGTGTGCTGTGGAGTAGATTCCAAAGCACAGAAACCTCATGAGATGGAGTAGAATTGCCGCATATTGTGTTTTAGGATATAACCTTTACAGAAGAAGATCACCAGGTTTTCTCCCATGGAGTCTCTGGGTGGATTCAAACTGCTAACCTTTCAGTTAGCAGCCAAACAATTAATTATCTCCTTTATATTTATAATAGTTGTTTTGTGTTCTTTATCTGCTAAATATATCTGAGGGAATTAAATAGTTTCTATTGATGTAATTAAAAAGACTTGGCTGTACTAGAATTTTTTTTTTAAGTACATATGTTCCTTGAGCTACATGGTTTGTAAATTTGCATTTTAAAGGAATAAGGCCATCATGTCTTGAAACAAAAGTATTATTTTAGTAATTTTTTTATAAATTAATGACCCTACTTCCGTAGTAATACTGCCTCGGAAACCCAAGGAGGCGTCGCTATGAGTCGGGGCCGACTCGACAGCAAATAACAACAACAACAACAATATACATATGAATAAATATTTAAACAATGGTTAGTGAAAAATAGCAAACTTCAGAATGCCTATAATAAATAATGTATTTATGCAATTTTTAAAAAAGCTAGTATTACCTATTGTATATGGATACATATGTTTATAGAATTATGACATGATAATGATTATCTCTTCTGTGGAGGAGAATAAAACTGGGAGAAAAGTCAAAGAGGACTTCAACTTTATAATGTCTTATTTCTTTTATTTAAAAAATATAACAAAATTCTTATAAAATCTGAGTATTGTTATATTACTCTTTGCTGAATTTTTTGCACTTCTCAGAAAAGTAATCTTCCTTTATCTGTTTTGTAGTTCTGATTTCTGCATACTATTTATTTTATTTATTAAACTCTAATACAGGGTTTATTATACTCTAGGTAGTTTAAATTTTCATAACTCTACAAAGCAGGTACTATTATTATCTCCATTTTATAGATAAGGAAACTAAAGCACAGAGAGATTAAGTAGATACACAAGGTAAAACAATCACTATACTCTGCTGGCAATAAATGGGCCATGGCTTTGCTGATGAAAATTTGAAATTGGAAGATGAATATCTGTATCCAGGTGCAATGCCTTTTAGCAATGCAGTCCAGGGATATTCACAGCCTTTGTTACAATCCTTTTTACAAATTTACATGAGGGTGGAACATAAAAATATCTACCTACTTGCCAAGTGAAAGAATTATATATAAAGATGATGAATATCTGATCAACTATACTTAAGTCATTGAAAGTTTCCCCTGATAAGCCCTCCCTTTATGGTTTACTTCTCACTTACCTTACTTTCCATCAACTTTTTCTACCTTTGCCAATGAAGACACGGAAGAAGTTGAATCATTTGTTCTTAATTACCCACATAGCAAAATCACTATCTTGGGTTACGTAAGACCCTTTCATTTTTAAGCTTAATTCTTTGTTGCAGTTATTTTAACAGTTCAAATAGGTTTCAGCCACTGGAGCATGCCCTCCTTTTGTGCCACTATTACCTTTCTATACACAGGGAGCTCTGGTAGCATAGTGCCTAAAGCACTTGACTGCTAACCAGAAGGCTGGAGGTTCAAACCTACCAGCCACTCCCCGGAAGGAAGATGGGGCAATCTACTTCTGTAGTGATACTGCTTTGGAAACCCAAGGAGGAGTCGTTATGAGTCACATCCGACTCAATGGCACATAACAACAACAACAACATACACCTTATCACTACTACTAAATATAAGGGGCAACATTACAATGTCTATATCCTTTATTTGTCTACTCACAAGTTCTGAGTTCAATGGAAAATATTACACATTATGATGTCCAGGTCTCTGGGGTTATAAGCTTGAGCTGGGAAAGAACATACCACAAAATATCTTATTTGACTTGTGATCACTTAGGGTATTTGCTCAAGGAAGTAAAAGAATGGAATCTGTAGCTTATTTAAGCTGAAGTACTCTTCACAGACAGGACAGATAAGCCTACAAATTCCTGAGTTAGCACTACTGATTCTTCTATTACTACAAAATAATTCTGAGCGGTAAATTATCCAGGGAATGACAGTTCAACAGAAAGATTAGACATAGGAGTTTGGGGAAGAAAATATGTTATCCAGAAAAATCAGAAAAGGAGAGTTTAGAGATAGATAAATGTAAGCTGTACTTTCATTCTCATAAATAATCCATGATCACTTAAATTCATAAATTCACAGTGTAATGGTTAAAAGATGAGAATGCAGAGTTGGAGAGTCTCAGTTAAAATATTGGATTTCCCAGTATTTTGTCATCCTAGCCTCTCTGAGCTTTTGATCTTTCATCTGTAAAATGGGACTAATAATATAGCACAGTCAAACCAAAAAACAAACCCACTGCATCAAATCAATTCTGACTCATAGAGATCCCCATTGGGTTTCTGAAGTAGTAAATCTTTATGGAAGTAGATTGCTCCAGTCTTGCTTCCATAGAATGGCTGGTAGGTTTGAACCACCAACCTTTCAGTTAACAGTCAGATACCTTAGGCACTGTGCTACCAGAGCTCCTTACAGTACAGTCAGCACCCCATAAAACTTAGTTATTATCATTCCTTTATTTATCCACCCAGTGAATAATTGGTAGGTGCCTACTATGTATCAAGCCTCTTGCAGAGTTCTGAGAATACAGCAAATGAACAAGACAGTCCATGTCATCATGGAATCTGTAATCTAATAGGGAAGACAGAGTTACATAAGAAAATGCATTAAATTCAATAGAGAGACAGCAGGGAGTATGGTAGTCTTAACCTGTCTATGGCAGGCAGAGGGACTGACCGAGGGATTACTAAGTGGAGATCTTAACTCTGAATAGTGTGATGAATAGAGTTGGGGATTTGGATGAATGGAGATGTAGAATCATTCCATGTTTATCAGAAGTGAACTCATAAAAGATGTTTTTTCCAATTATAGTGAAAATGAAACCTGAAGTTTTGCAAATGTCTTTTTTGTTCTTTGTTCTGCATAGCTGACACTGCAGGCCGGGACATCATACCACATTAATAAGTACAAGTCCTCAGTTTTTCTCAGCCTATAGGAAGTCACAGAAAGTAGTGGATATGTAGCTCAGAGTAGGGCTTTTTGCCTCTTGCAGCAATTTCTTCAATCTGTTTTTTGCCAGAAGTGCATAAACAGAGTTCTAAGTATAATCTCCTGACACAACAACTCTCGCTATTCTCTCCTAGAGAATGTCCCAATATTTTGCATTTCTCAGTCTTCCTACTTCTCATTCCCCACTGTCCAGAGCTCAGTCCATTTGTGCTCTCCATACCTTTCTACTCAACCCTGCTCTCAACATCAGTCTGGAGACACAGTTACTTTAGCAGCCTCAACCATCCTCTGACTTGTGTCACCTTTTCATATGTGAGGTCTAGATACCAATCTTGGTGCTGACCCTTGAGCTCCAGACTGTTGCCAAGGTCTTCCCTCCTGCCATTCAGGCTCAGATTCAGGATATGATGCCCTTGCCTGGTCTTCTAAGACCTTCTCCAAGTGGCAGGTCCTACCTCCCCTTGTTTACCCAAAAAGCTTCCTCAGAGTTCCTCCTTCCCTGTCTTCCTCTTCCAGTACAGCTACCTTCTGCACATATACATTCTGTAAGCCATCAATTCTCTTCTTTTTATCTCTTGCTCCTCCTCACTGTCAAGTGTTTCCCCAAATAAGGAAATGCTATTTTTTCTGGTTCCTCTTGCTGTCCTGCTCTAAGTGATGTGTTCAGCTCACCTCCTGCTCTAGTAAAATTCCATGAAGCTGGAAACCACATACTCCAGGATATAATAATTTCTGACTACAGACATTTAAATGCTTGAAATAAAGTTTCCTTATAACCACTGCTGCTATCATATAAGATGAAATGGAGAGGGGACTAAGATAGTGACCCAGTTAGACAATCCAGACCATCGCTCCACAACAAAGACCCGAGAAACCAAGTAAAACAGATACAGATGATAATCCTGGAACCCTTAGCATCAGGTGAAAGGATAAAAAAATAGATCAAACACCACATATAAGAAGTAACTGAATGAAAACAGTGAACAAGGAGAGATACAGAGTGGAGGTGCCCTGTCAGCATGTCCAGCAGAACATGGCCATTTGGGGACACTAGAGGTAGCATTCCTGGATGAGGAGCACAAGAAGGCAACTACACAGAATCCCCAATAAGACAGAGACAGAGAGTATACCAATGTGGAGTGAAGTAAGGTGAGAAGAACTCAAGCTAGATAATGAAGAAAAGTATAGGAAAGCAAGCAAGAAATCCAGAGAAGCAGAGCAGGGAGGGAGTCAGTAAATAAGGATAGAACCACTCACTAGTATAGTCCCTGGTCATTTAGGGTAGGGACCCAAATGGAGGTGAAGGCCTATAGGATGGTACTTGGAGACACTTGACTCTGGGCAGCCCCCACCTGTGTTGAATAGGGGCAGGAACAAGATAACTGGCTGTACTCACTCAGGATTACTTATAACAGATAACTGGTGCCCTTCTTTCCCATATACATCTTCTCAGCGACCAGTAGTGTGTCCCCTTACCCCCACCTACCTGACAACTAGTGATGTCCCCTTGCAGTCACTCCCTAATTCAGTGAACCACTAGGTCTGCCTGCCTTCTTGAGGCCCCAGCTGCTTTGCTCCTGAGGTTTGCGGACCCAACACCCACTGCCTCTGCAACTGAAGCATGAATTCACATCCACTGCCATGCTGCTATTTTTTTCTTTCTTTTCTTTTTTGGTGTTTCCCCACCCCCATTTAGCAGGTGGCAGCAGCTTCATTCACCCACACCCACGTCTGCAAAGTGAGAACTCATCCACTAGGTGGATGCCACTATCCATCCTCCTTACTGGATCAATGACAGACAATAATCAATACCCATCCAGTTCACTCTCAGCTGGGGGTGACCAGCAAATAGAGATCCATGCCTACACTCCCACTTACTACCCTACCCACCTGGAGAAAAATTGTGAGCATCCCTGTGCTGCCAAACTAGTAACCAAAGTAGCATGTCCACCCTGCACTCCTGGATACATTAAAATGAAACAAAAAATCAAAGTGAAACAGACCAATATACAGTCAATAAATAAATACAATAACATCATGATGTCTCAGAAACAATAGACAACTGCAAATTATACAGAAGTAAGATGAAATGGCTCAAGCAGGTAACCAAAATAAAGGACCAGGAAATGTCCTTAAGGAAAAAAAGGAATGGAACTATAGGATAAGAAATTGTGAAGACTTGCATATAAAAAAAAAAAAAAAAAAAAAAAACACTGCCATCGAGTTGGATCCATTCATAGCAACCCTTCCTTGGCTTTCTGAGGCAGTATCACTATAGAAGTAGATTGCCCAACCTTACTTCTGAGGAGTTGCTGGTGGGTTTGAGCTGCCAGCCTTCTGATTAGCCATCAAATGCCTTAGGCACTATGCCACCAGAGCTCCTGAGACTTGTATATAGGGCTCTCCAAGAGATCAAAGAAAACATAGACAATATTCTAGAAGAAATCAGGAAAACAATACAAGACCAAAATAATAAACTAAATAGAAAATTAGAAATCATACAAAAACAACCAATAGAAGTCTAGAAGATTAACACTATAATTACAGAAATATATAACACATCGGAAGGACAAAGAAGTAGAACTGAATCAATGGAAGACAGAATCAGCAATATAGAAGAAAAATCCCCTACTAACAAATTGTTAGAACAATCAGAAAATAGAATGAAGAAAGCCTAAGGATTGTGTGGAACGTTATTTAAAAAAAAAAAAAAAAAA
>NW_006921745.1:3459154-3514852 GCF_000298275.1 Orycteropus afer afer | reverse complement strand
AAAAAAAAAAAAAAAGGGAAAAAACATCGAATACTTGTGGGAAGAAAACTTCCTTAACGTCATCAAAGAAAAGAAAATATCCACTCAAGAAGCTCAATGAACTCCCAATAGGATAGGCTTCAAAAGAAAATCACCAAGACATACCCTAATCAAACTTTCCAAAATAAAAGACAGAGAAAGAATCCTGATAACAGCTCACGAAAAATGAAATATTTCCTACAAAGGTGAACCAATAAGACTAAGATGCAATATTTCAATAGAAACCATGTAGGCAAAAAGGTAACGGGGTGACATATATAAAACTCTGAAAGAAAACAATGAAAGAAAAAAAAAATCAAGAAGTATACATCCAGTGAAATGGTACCTCAAATATGATAGTGAAAGTAGGACATTTCCAGATACAGAGAAACTAAGGAGAATTGAAAATCAGACCAATCTTACAAGAAAGGCTAAAGGGAATCCTTCAGACAGAGAAACAATCTGAAATTAAGATTGGTGTTGTCTGATGCCAGATAACAATCTGAAATTAATACATATGACAACATCACCTGGAAACCAACCAAGATAATTTTCAAACATAAAATAAACTGTGGGATGAAAATAGGGAACCAGAGATGTCAATTAGTAAATAACTACACCTACAAACCAATATGAGGGAATACATGGTGTAGTTACAGAACTTCTAAATGGAAAGGAAATCAAGATAATATCAAGATAGTATAGACTGTTTCAAGCTTATGAAAAGAAAAGTATCAGGGTACCACAAAGAAAATTAATAAACATTCTAACCAAAATAAATCAGAAGAAAAACAAAAAGACCACTAAAAACAAAACAAACCACAACAATGAAAATCCATAAAGAAAATGAACTGAACACAAAAATTTATGGAAGAAAGAAATTATCAGCTCCACAAAACACACACACACACACACACACCATGACAGCAATAAATTCACACCTATAGATAATTATACCAAATGTTAATGGATTAAATTAATTAACATTTGGTATAATTATCTATAGGTGTGAATTTATTGCTGTCATGGTGTGTGTGTGTGTGTGTGTGATTAAATTAATCCAATAGGAGACAAAGAGTAGCAGAATGGATAAGAGAACACGATTCATTAATTTGCTGCCTAAAAGAGACACACATTTCACACAAAAATAAAAATAAACTAAAAATCAAAGGATGGAAAAATACATATGAAGCAAACAGTAACCAACAAAAAGCAGGAGTTGTAATATTAATCTCTGATAAAATAGCCTTTAAACAAAAAGCCAGCATAAGAAATGAGGAACGGGATTATACAATACTTAAAGGGTCAATTCAACAAGAGAACATACTAGGTACACATCCTAGAGAAATAAGAGCCTTAACATGGATAGATATATTTACAGCCATAGTCATTGCATTATTCACAATAGGAAAAAAGATGGAAACAACCTAAATGTCCATCAATATATGAATGGATAAACAAACTATAGTGCATAGACACACTGGAATACTATACAATATTAATGGATAATAATTTATCTTCCAGATACTTCCTCATGTGGATGAACATTGAGGATGTTATGATGAGTGAAATAAGTCAATCACAAAAGAACAAATATTGTATGAGACCACTATTATACAATGTCGAGAAAAGGTTTACACACAGAAAGAAACATTCTTTGTGGTTACAAGGAATGGGAGGGGAAATGAACTTAAAACACTAACTAGACAGACACATAATAACTTTGGTGAAGGGAAAGGCAATATAAAATAAGGGAAAGGTCAGCACAATATGACCAAGGGAAAGGAATATATTGAGAGGTGCACAAGAGTTAAAAGCAACAAAGGTAAATATTAATAAATACACAATCCTGTGAGTGATAGTTGGAGCTGTGAGTCAACTTGGCTGGACCACAATTTTGTGTGGTTTAAGCAGTTGTGATGTGGTTATTCCCATGATGGGATCAGATGAATATATTTTGAGCAGCCAATCCATTGAAAGGGAGTTTCCCTAGGGGTGTGGCCTGCTTCCAGTATATTTATGGACAACCTAGGAAAAGAGACACTCTTCTGTTGATCAGGATTCTGTTGTGCTCCCTACAACTGTCCATGAGCGAACAATCCACCATTCAGCCTGGAGATTTTGGATTCATCAATGGTTGGAGTCAACAGCCAGTATACTGCCTGCCAGCCTTGAGCTCCTCAGACCCTGCAGATGCAAGAATCAGGAAAAGCCTCCAGCTTGATGTTTGAGCCAAGAACTTTGGACTTTCCAGTTTCTATAAGTGTGTGAGTCATTTTCCTAAGATAAATTTCTCTATATATATGTATATAAGCTTTACTGGTTTTGTTTCTCTAGAGAACCCAGTCTGACACCTTCTGATAACAGTAAGAACAAAAAACAATCTACAATTGGATACATTGGTAGATATGGGAGCTTAACAGGTATGTTAAAATGAATGGGACTACATCCACAAGGTTTGGCAGGTGATATTTATACATATGTATTTGTATGTGCTGCAAATATATCCACATATATGGTAAAGCAGCATACAGGGGGCAAAGTTATGGAAACTTCTTAGCCATAACAAAATACCTTAAGGGAATGAGTCACTGGGCTTAGAGGCTTAGGATTTAGCCTCAGATGAGATTTAGGTTAATTGGCATAAAATAGCCCACAAGGACAATGTTCTACATCCTGCTTTGGTGAGTAGTGACTGGAGTTTTAAAAGCTTGTTACTGGCCATTTAAGATGCAATTATTGGTCCCTTCCCATCAGGAAAAAAGAAAAGAGAATAAAATCAAACACTCAATGAAATGGACTAGTGGACCATACAAACTTCAGCTTCCACAACCCTGAGACCAAAAGTAGATGGTGCCTTGCTACCATACTGACTACTGTGATTGGAATCACAATAAAAACTACTGGACAGAGTGAGAAAAATGTGGAAAAAAATTTAAAATCATAAAAAAGACCAGACTTCTTGGTGTGACAGAGACTGATGGAACCCTCAAGACTATGGCACTTAGACATCCTTCATACCTGGAAATAAACACACCCCCAGGGATCACCTTTCAACCAAACAACACAAAGGCCTATAAAGTCAACAATAACATCTATGAGGAACATACACATCAGAACAATCAACTGTACTAGACTAAAAGGGCAGCATTTGCCCAAAAACAAAGCCCAGAAGACAGGAAGGGGAAGCAAAGAAGGATGAATAGAAACGGAGAACCTAGGGAGGTAATGGGAAGAGTGCTGTTACATTGAAGGAATTGTAGGTAATGTTAAGAAACAAAATGTGTATAAATTTTGAATGGGAAATTAATTTTATCTGTAAACTTTCACTCAAACCACACACACAAAATAAATAAATAAGAACTGTTAAAGTCAAGACATACTCTTCCCATAGATCATATATTAGTTGCAAGGGAAAAAAAAGAAATTCATGGAGACAAAGCCAAACAAAATCTTTTATTATTATTATTTTAACTTTTTATAGTGATATGGGTAAAATTTTATGAAGCAAATTCATTTTACATTCAACAGTGCATACATATATTGTCACACTGATTACATTCTCTGTACTATAAAAGCTCACCTTCTCCTTCTTAATCAAGTGATCAAATTATATCACCAAGAGAGCAAGAAACACATCATGTGACTTCAAACATGATCCCTGGAGGATGAGACATCACTTTTCTAGAATTCTGGGCAAAAACTTATACCCTCAGTCTAATCACAAAGAAATATCAGACAGATACAAATTGAGAAGCATCCTATAAATTAATTAGTCTGCATTCGTCAAAATGTCCATGTCATGAAAGATAAAAAACAGTTGAGAAACTGTCCCACATGAAAGAGACTAAATTCTACATATAATCCTGAATTATATCCTGTATTGGAGGGGGGAAAAAAGTACTATGAAAGGCATTATGGAAACAACAGATAGAATTGGAATATGACCAATAGATTAAAGTACTGTATTAATGCTAAATGTCCTAAATTTGATAACTATAGTGGTTTTGTAAGAAACTATCCAGTTTTGTTTTTTTTGTTAGGAAACTGTGGTGATTATAATTGTGTGTCAACTTGGGTGGGCCTGGTTGAGTGGCTAGGCAACTGGTGGTAATTATCCCCCATGACAAGACTGGCAATCAACTCCATGATGTGATCTACCACAAGCATCTGAGTAGCTGCTGTTGTGATGTGGTCTGCTTCCCATACATAAGCAGCAGCTTTGGGAATGATCTCTAGCCCATGGCATGCTTGGACACTGCATGTAGCGGTGCCGTTGCTCAGCAGCTTGCTATTCTCTGCTGACCTTGGGACTTACAATGGACTTAAGTTAACGGCCTGCTGTGTAGTTTGGTAACATCGGGACTGCACCTTTTTATTTGTCAACCTTGGAGCTTCTCAGCCTCAGCAGCCAGCAGCTGTCTGAGTGAAGAAACACCTCTAGCTCCAGTGGGCTGGGAGCAGAAGGCAGAGCTGGACCCCAAGGTTGAGGGGCTTTCGCTCAGCCCCCAGAGCCTGGCACTTTGAACTTGGACTTAAAGCCTCCAAATTATAAGAATAAACTCCTATTTGTTAAGGCCATCCTATTTGTGGTATATTCTTGTCAGAGTGGCACTAGGTAACCAGAACAGAATTATACACTGGAATAAAATGTTTTGAAAAAATAATTATTAAAGTGTAAAAAAAAAAAAAAAGATGAACTACTGTTCCAGTAATCTCCTATATTTGTATACATAATCTATATTTGTATATGAAACTCTTGGGCTCACTTGTGGTTAATTGAAGCATAAATAATATGATTATATTATCTTATTTCAAAAGAAACTCTTCTTTACCACATTTTCTTTGGATTTTTGTTGTCCAACAATTCAGGTTATTCCCCTTTATTTGGATATATTAGTACTATGTCTTACAATTTCCAGAACATTTCATCTTTCAGTAGATCGCAATGATACTAATAATGACAACTACAGTAATAGCCATCTAGCCAACACTTTTTATTTGAAAACTACTTTATAATGAGCATTTATTTATGCCACATCTGTGTTACAGTTAAATATCAGTGAAGTCATCTTTCCAGAGGAGGAAACTGGGACACAAAATTCTGATCTGCCCTATATCATGAAAAATATAATCAGTAATTACTGACTCTAACCAAAGAACAGCTGTAGCAATAACTGACCATGTAAAGCAAAGGGGCCTTCTGAGTAGACCCCTCCCTGGGCCCACAATGCCTATGAATGAACTCCTGTGGTCTCCTTGGAGTTGTCGCCATTGAGAACTGGCCTGGGTTACTCTTTATGTCTTAAGTTTTAGGGTAAAAGAAAAACAAAAACCAAATTCATTTCCACTAAGTGGATTTCAGCTCACAATGACCCCAATTGGGTTCCTAAGACTGTAAATCCTTATGGAAGCAGACTGCCTATCTTTCTTCCATGGAACAGCTGGTAGGTTTAAATCACCAAACTTTTGGTTAGTAGCCAAATGCCTTAACCACTACAGCACCAGAGCTCCTTTACAGGTAAATGAAGGCAGTGCCAAATGATGGAACAGGATTTTTAAGATTGCCAAGATTGAAAAGATTATAAAAGTGTTTCCCCCTTTGCCCCAAAATGCCTCATCTCGTATTAAGGTTGATCCACAATAGACATGTTACCACAATAGACATAGTTATGAAAACTATTCTCCCCCATAAGTTGAAGAATATATTCTAGTGGTCATAGAACACAAGAGGCTTGGCCTGCAATATTCTGTTTGGGCTTTAATTTTATACTGTGCACTTACAGGTCACATTTAGAGATTTTAAAATGGAAGCCCTAAAAATCAAAAGCAAAATGGAAGTAAACTAACTTATGATTATCTAGTTGAGAGCATAAATACACAGAGCCTACTTTTCATAGATACACACTGAGATAAGATATGTAGGTTGCATGCATGCATTAAAGGAGTCATAAAATTAAACCTACCAAACAGCATAAAAACCTAATTTGTATCCCAGTCCAAGTAATTAAACTGTAAAAACAAATTATAAGACAATAATAGTAATATAATGTTAACTAGATTTTTAGGATATTAAGGAATTATTGTTGTGGTTTTTTTTTTTTTTTTTTTTTTTTTTTTGAAGATTTACAGAGTAAATTCACTTTTCATACTGCAGTTCACATTTACATTGGAAAGTGTGGTTTGTTATGTTAAAAAAAAAAAAAAAACAGAGAGAAAAAGACAGCCCATTTCTTTTAGACATGCATATCAAAATATTTACAGATAGAATGGTATGACTCCTCAATTTGCCTCAAAATATTCTGAGTGTGTGCTTAGATGGGAGTATAGATATAATAAGATAGGCTATGAGTTGAAAACTGTTGAAGCTGCATGGTGGAAAGTTTGGGAATCACTGAACTATTTTCCTTACATTTGTTTTTAAATTTTTCTATATTAAAAAACATTGAAAAAAAATAATATAGCCAACGGAATATACCAAACCTTTATGGGAGACACTTTAATTTCCTTCTTCAAGTTTATATTTTGATAGTTACTTAAGTAAAAGTCTATGATTAACAATTTTGTAAAAATGCATTTATCTGAAAATGTCATTGCTTTTGCTTCACTAGGGAATAATAGTTTTCATGGTAAGTAATTCCAAGTTTATATTAATTTCCCTCAGATATTAATATCAGTACTATTGCCTTCTATCATGTCAATATATATACCAATTCGTTGATAAGTTAGCTGCTAGTCTAATAATTCTTTTTTTGTAGGTTATCTTTTAGTTATGGTATCTTTAAAAATTTTTGTGTTTCTATTTTATTTTCTATGGGTTCTCCATAATGTGCCCACATAATGTGCTGGATTTAATTAATTTGTGTCCCTAGAAATCAGTACGCACCTTCCATGTGGAAATCTGTCTTTTGCATTTGTGAAAAATTATCAGCTATTATGTCTTCAAATATTGCTTTTACCGTAATATTTTTCTTCACTTTCTGGAATTCCTTTTTTATATATGTTGGCCGTTCTTCATCTATCTTCTTTGTCAGTACATCTCCCTTTCATATATCACATCTATTTATATCATTGTGATGTATTCTGAGTAATTTCCTACAGCATTATCTTCCAGGTCACTAATTCTCTCTTCAGTTTTATATAATCTGATGCTATAATTTTATTTTTAGTTTTAAATGTCAGTGTCCATATTTTCTTTCCTATTATTTCTATTTGTTTCTCTTTCACATCTCTTTTTGTTCATAGTATTTTATCCTTTTGTAAAAGTTTGAAGTCTCTATTTTATGTCTTGAATGACGTTAAACACATTTATTAGTATCGTATATTCATTGTTAGGTTTTCATTTAGCTATCTTAGGTTGGGAGTTTAATTCTGATGTTCACTGTGTCTGCTGACTCTTGCATATTTGGTGTTAATTTGTACTGGTTCTATGTGTGTCTATAATAGATTTGATTTTTAGATCAATTTTAGATTTATAGAAATATCAAGCAGATAGTAAGAAGTGTTCCCATGTGCCACACATTCAGTTTCTCCTATTACTAACATTGTAAATTAGCATGACAAATTTGTTGCAATTAATGAACCAATACTGATATATTATTATTAATCAAGGGCTATACCAGGAAAAAAAAAAGCCATCAAGTTGATACCAATCATAGCAACTCTACATGAGAGAGTACAACTGCACCATAGGTTTTCCAAATCTTTGTAGAAACAGACTGCCACATCTTTCTCCCACAGAGCAGCTGATGGGTTTAAACCACTGACCTTTTAGTAAGCAGCTGAATGCTTTAATAGTTGCATCCCTGAGCTCAGCTAGGGGCTAGAGCATATACAGCTTTTCTAAATTTTACCTAATATATTAGAAAATGTATTCCATGAGTCTTTCAAAAACACCACATTGCATTCAGTTGTCATGTCACCTTAGGATCCTCTTGACTCTGGTAATTTCTAAGACTTTCCTTGCTTTTGATGATCTTGACAGTTTTGAGGACTATAAGGCAAGTATTTTGTTGGAGCCCTTGGTAGCACAATATTTTGGTGCTCAGTTGTTAACTGAAAGATTGGTGGCTCAAACATACCCAGAGGGTCCATGAGAGAAAGACCTGGCAGTCCACTTCCAAAAGGTTACAGCCAAGGAGACTGTAGTCTGTCACCCTGGGTTGCTATTAGTTGGAATCATCTCAGTGGCATCCTATCTTTTGCAAGATTCAATTGTAACAGAATTTCTCTGATGCTTTTGTCATAATTAGACAGGGTTAAGAGTTTGGGGAGGAACATCACAGAAATAAAGTACAATTTTCATCAGAGCGTATCAATGATATATGCTATCAAAATGATTTATCGCCTTTGCTGTTGACCTTGATCACCTGGCTGAGGTAGTGTTTAGGGTTTCTCCCTCACAAAGCTCTTCATGTGTTCAGTAATTTCTGATAATGTGATCATTAGGGCAGGAGTTTTCTTTTTGTGAGAATCCCCTGTGATCTGAGCAATGAGTATTTATCACCAGGGTAATTTTAATTTGCCTTAGATAATAACCATGAGGAACAATTTTCATGTTAAGAGTTTGGAATTTTGAGTATCAAATGCAAAAGAGTTTTAGGCCCATGATTTTAAATTCTTAGCTGAGTCTTCGTAAGCTAGCTGGGAAATTTTACAAGACCATACTTCCACTGAGAGTGTGGCTATTTGGTGATCCTGGCTTTATGTAACGGTCTATGGTCTAACTTCCTACTTTACACTGGCCTAATCACCTATTCCCAATTGATAGTTAACAGTATAGCTCCTGGTGTCCAAAATCTCCATCACCATTTACACTACCACAAAGGTAGCTTCAGTTCACTTTGGCTTTTAGTTCTCCACCAGTTATTTATGGAATCCAAGGATTTCCTCTTTTTTTTTTTTTTCTTCCTTACAACCCACCAATATACTTAAATTAACACTTTTTACTCTTTTTTTTTTACTATGTTGGAAATATACACAGGAAAGCATACATTAACAATTTCCACATGCACAATTCAGTGACATTGATTAGATATTTTGAGTTGGGAACGATTCTCACTTGCCTTTTCCAAATTATTCCTCCGTGATTAACATAAATTCATTGTTCCCCAAACTCCCTTTCTAACCCTTAAAGTTGCTGTTGTCAATTTAATCTCATATAGATAGTTCTTTAACAGAGCACAGTGCTCAGGGCAGACATTCTTTACTAATTAAGCTAAACTACTTTTTAGTTTAAAGAAGACTTCAGAGGACATTTTTAAGGTTTAAGGTTTAAAGATTATCTCCAAGCAATCATTTTAGGGGTTCATCTAGCCTCAATGGCTCCAGAAATTCTAGATTCCATGAGAACTTGAAATTGGCTTCCGCATCTTTCCCCCTTTTGGTCAGGACTCTACTTTAGCATCTTTGATGAAAATGTTCAGTAATGGTAGCTGAGCATCATGCAGTTCTTCTAGTCCTTTGGCAAAGGAGACAGTTATTCATGGAAGCACTTAGCCATACATTCCATTCCTTTCTCCTATTCCTGACTCTCCTCTTTCCCTATTGCTCCACATGAATGGAGACCAATTGTTGTACCTTGGATAATCACTTACAAGCTTTTACAACCCCAGGCACTGCACAATGAACTAGCAGGTAGAACAGAAGCACTAAAAATTGAAATTAGGCCAGTTAACTGAGATGTCCTATCAAACCATGACCCTAAGCATCCAAATCAAATTTTATTGAAATTTATCCATAATTTCTGAGTGTTTGTGGCCAGAAGTTTTCCAATTTCTTCACTTTGCCATATTTATAGGATATAAAGTCCTTCCCTTAATCATGTTGTTCCTCCTGCTTTCTAGTAATATATGCATGAAAAAGTCACTTTTCACATGAATACATTATCTGGTTTTGAATAAAACAGATTATCACTATTTTATTCAAATTTACATAAGTCCCAATTGTTTATATTACTAATATGCAAGACAAGTACCACAATGAACATGCAGTATTTCTTCACATAACTCAATAGAAAATTTAACAAAAATGAAATATATCATTTTAACGTAAGTGCAATTAAGATTTTAAAATGAATTGAATCCTTTCCATGAACACTAACAGTAAATACCCTTTTATTAGTTTTTTTCCCAAAGGTTTTAACACAAAGATCACACAAAGGTTTATGGAACACCCACAAGCTAATGAAATTAAGTGTATGTCAGAGAGAGAAGCAATTATTTTTAATAGAACACAAAATTATGAACCCAAATAGTGATTATTTATTTTAATGAAATATAAAATAGAGGTTTTAGTGTCAATGTCTATACTTCTATTTCTAAGTAACCTGTCCATTTTATGTCTTAATATTTTAAATTAAAAGTGTATTACAAAATCAGTTCATTGTCTTCAATGAAAAACCTAAATCAAGTAAAATATTAAGAGTTTACTGCTCTAATTCTAATCAGAAAAAAAAGCCCACTGCTTTTAAAGCATGAGATATAAGAGTTCAACAGCTTTACCCACTTAATAACTTTTCCTATGGCTTGTTTTTATATTATTTCTTAATGAACGTCATCAAATCTCATTAACTGGTATTTTAGAATTTTTAAGTTTTCTCACAGGTTTGAACAAGAAAAATAAATAATGATAGTAATATCCTGATTGAAAGATATAATAGTTAACAAAATAATTGCTATATAAATATGCACATGCTCTTCAGGTTGTCAATTAGAAGCTTTATTAAAAGTTTTGTTTTTTCAATTAAAGATCATCCAAAGATAAGGGAATGAACTTTCAAGAGTAAACTGGGCAAGTCTGAAATATCTAACCATGTTGAGAATCCAGGATGAGAAACTGTAATATATAATAATTAAAGTAAAATATTTTATCCAGCATCTACCATATCTAAAGCAATGTGGTATTGGATGCTGGGTTATAAAGATGAGTAAGAAAATCCCTTCTCTCAAGAAGTTTATGCCTTTGTTGGGGAATGTACCTTTTCCAAGTTCAATTAGCTATGGCCAGAATGAGAAGAGGCATTTGATTTGCACAGGCTGACCCTTCCACAAGGCTTTTAGATGGGGCATTTTCCTTAAAAGGGACAGGAGTGTACAGTCACCATAATGAATAACTTTAAAATTTAGCTTTAGAATAGAGGTGTTATCAGGAAATAGAATAGAATTCTCAGGCAGCACCTGAAGGACTTAATGGCAAACGGCAAACAAGATTAGGGCAATTAGGGCTGGATCAAACTTCTAGGAATAAGAACTAGAAAAGGATTTTCCCAATAAGACTTATAAGGAAAGCACACACTAGAAATCCAACCAGTATGGGCAACTAGAGAGGTAGTCCCTAGTCTGGTGAAGTAACCAGGAATGGCAAGGCAGAGAGGCACTATGTTAGTGATGTCCACCATAGGTTTCCTGGGTTGCTCTGATAGGAGTGTTTTTTTTTTGTTGAATACTATCAGTACCAGAATTTCTCTCGTTAGTTCTGCCCTAACACTTTTCACTCCATTTTGAGTGACATGCCGAGATTGTTAGAGAAAGTCTTGTTTTGCATGACTTTAGAACAGTTAGGAAGCTGACTGTAGCAAAGCGAATATATCTATCAAACTGCAAGATATACCTTGGGTGGATCATTTCCTTCATCTCCTTCCAAACTGCTACTCCTCCTCCTCCAGTGTCATCTCCTCCGGGAAGTCTTTCATGACCACACCAACATGTTGAATAATTCATTTTCCCTGGATGTGGTAGTTACATTTGTGTGTCAACTTGGCTAGGCCTGGTTGAGTGGCTGGATAGCTGGATGTAGTACCCCCATGATGAGATTGGTAATTAACTCCATGGTGGAATCTACTGTGAGCAGCTGAGTAGCTACTTTAGGGATATGGCCTGCTTTCTGTATATAAAGAGAAGCCTTGGGAACAGTCTCTAGCTTATGGCACCCTTAAACCCTTCATATAGCTGTGTCATTGTTCAGCAGCCTGCCATGCTCTACTGACCTTCGGACTTTCAATGGACTTGAGTTAATGGCCCGCCATGTGGTTTGGTAATATCGGGACTGTGCCTTTTTACTTGTCAACCTTAGGTTTGTCAGTCTCAGCAGCCAGCAGCTGTCTGAGTGGAGAAAAGCCTCTAGCTCGAGTGGGCCAGGAGCAGGAGGCAGAGATGAACCCCAAGGATGAGGGGCTTTCACCTAGCCTCTAAAGACTAGCACTTTGAATGTGGACTTAAAGCCTCCAAATGAAGAATAAACTCCTGTTTGTTCCACCCATCTATTTGTGGTATATTGCTGTCAGAGAGGCACTAGGTAACCAGAACACTGGATAAAGAAACTTTCTAGTTCTTAAGATATTTAATGTGAAATAAATACTTATACATTTGGTTGCACCTAGTTGTAAGAATACTTGCTGTCTTGATATCAACACTACTATCAAGTGTTATTGACTGTGGAAGACAAAACAGAAAGAAGAAAAGACAGAAGAAGGAGAGAGGGAGGGAGAAAAATTAAATGGTTCAGTATGTAATTGAATATTGTCAGGCCTGGCCTGGCTCTGTTCCCCTAATTCCCCTTGGATGCCTCTCCTTCCTCATATTTGAGGCCTCTCAATCTCCTCTACAGGAGCTCTGGTGGCACAGAGCCTAAGGCATTTGACTGCTAACCAGAAGGCTGGTGGTTCAAACCCACCAGCCACACCGTAGAAGGAAGGTTGAACAATCTACTTCCGTAGAGATACTGCCTTGGAAACCCGAGGAGGGATCACTGTGAGTCAGATCTAACTCAACAGCAGTGAGTTGTTTTTTGTTTTGTTTTGTTTTGTTTTTTGGTTTTTGGTTTTGGAATCTCCTCTATAGGCTCAATTATCTGCAGTGTCCAGGATCACTGCTGACTGAGGCAGTTGGGATTTAAGCCTTATATTCTATGGCTCAACATCACATTCCTTCCTGACAGCTCTGCTTCTATATTTCCCTTCCCAGGCTGCTCCCTCAGCAACAGAGAGACTGTTGCTACTTCCCAGACCCATGGCTGGGACCCCTCCACCAGCTGGGGATAGGCTAACTCACTGCCAGCCAGACTTCACTGACTCTTCGGAGAGGCAACCCCTGACACCCTACTCCCTGCTTACTGGCCTTGATCCCTCTCTGCCCAGACTAATGTTGAGGTTTAACAAGAATGAAGCACAGAACCACTTGTGAGGGTTTTGAGCAGTGGAATTATAAATTCCCAGGGAAAACTGTTTTGTATGTAGAGGGAGGATAAGAGGGCATTCCACTCTGCTTGTGAATGTTTAAGAAGTAATTTATGAATGCATTCCCAGTTAAACACTAATAAGTCCACCTATTCATTAAACATGTTGCTTTTCATGTTTGGGTGGCAATCTATCCACATTTTTGTGAAGAGTATTTCTTAGTGTGTATGTATTTCCTTCTTAAAAGGAACTGAGGCCTATTATATTGGTATTAAAGTACAATTTTAATTCAAAAGATCCATGCAAGGTGAATTCTTGAACATCTGAAAGAATGTGAGGAATTATAATTACTCAGAAAATTTACCCAAATAGGCATCATGATTGGTCACAGAAATGGATGTCTCTGTTGCCAAATCAATAATCAATACTAGCACACAGTAGTTACTTGATGAATATTTCTTGAATAAATAAATATAAATGAGTGACCATGTGCTCAGATGTGCTTTTGTGTGTAGGAATAGATGATGGGTGAATAGAGATGCACTGTATATTTTATGTTGTTGTTCTTGTTGTTTTGCCGTCCAGTCGACCCCGACTCATAGCGACCCTTCCTTGGGTTTCCGAGGCAGTATCACTACGGAAGTAGGATTGCCCAGCCTTCCTTCCGAGGAGTATCTTTTGTAGGATGTGAAATAACCTCATGATCATACTGATTTTCAATTAGGTATTTTGGTACCTTGTGCAAATGGCCTTAACATATAAATGGACATTAACAATAAACAAGCGATAGGGATTCTCTCTGGAAGTAGAACTGTTCCAACAAGGAATGGGGCATCCAGGGGAACAACTAACAACTCCAGGCTACTGAGCCATATTCATTTTGGGGCCCACTGTAAGGGACATGAGGAAAGCAAAAAGGCTTCAGAGATGGGAAAGGCCATAGGATATTCTGTGTTCTACTTCCACACTAGACTGAGTTTTCGTTCAAGAAAAAAGTCTTCCCCATACATTTCATTTGGTGTTGAGTATTTAATAATACTTCTTGCTTGACTTGAAGATTTCAAAATGAACCCTGGTGATGATGTATAAAATAGAATTATAGCATATGTATATATTATATAGTTGTGATTTTGACTACATATATAAGTTAAATAGAGATTGTGCAAAGTCATATGTATAAAAATCCAACCTCAAATTGCTACTAGTAATAAGTCAGGAAACATCATTTTACTTATCTAATATTATACCTTAGGCACAGGAGCTCTGACAGACTGGAGAAGAAAGTAAATCTCATAAACAATGTTTTGTTTGGGTTCTTTCAACAGATTCTGGTTTTATATAAATTATTTCATCAATGAAAAGTAAAGACATCATCTAAGGTAAAGGTTGTAAAATTTGTTCCTTTGATCACTATTATATAGTGATTTGAAAGGTAATGAAGAATTAGCTCTTTAGTTCTGAGGTTTTCTTTTTTTTTTTCTAATTTTGCTTATTGACATAATGTGAGGGTCGTTGTAATAACGTTCTTTTATTATATGTTTCAAAACTACCAATATAACAGGATCTTATGCATATAAAACATTCTTATTAGTTATGGATGAATATGTATTTAAAATGCAATGTTATCAAAGACTGAACTTCAAATAAACAAAAAAGGCATGTGAATCTGGGCAGTGATCCAAAGGTAGTATAAGCCAGTGCCATTGTATATATTTTCAAATTATCAATAGGGCTTGAGACTTGTGAAAATAGCCAAGGCAGGCATCATCCATAACTCAGCTGCATGATTTCCTATGCTCTCATTCATTTTTCTTGGTGTAAACAGAATTTCCTACCTGTGCATAGAGAAAGCAAATCTGAAAAGCAGAGGTATATTAAAAAACATAGAACCAGACAAAGAGTCCTGGAGTGGGAGTCAGGAGCACTGTTTTTCCATTCAACATTTTCCACCAACAAGCTTGATAATCTTGAAGATATCACCGAATCTCCATAAATCTCAATCCCCTCAATCCTTAATAACAATATATTGAAAAACCAAACTCCCTGCCATCAAGTTGGATCTGACTCATTTCGACCCTCCTTGGGTTTCCGAGGCGGTATCTCTATGGAAGTAGATTGCCCAATCTTCCTTCTGAGGAGTGGCTGGTGGGTTTGAACCACCAGCATTCTGGTTAGCAGTCAAATGCCTTAAACAATACACCACTAGAGCTCCCAATAATAAAAACAGTAATAGTAAATTAGAACACTGATCTCATTTGAACACTGTGGCAGAGACACTAATGCCACATATTTGCCATACAATTCCTGCTCTGAGGAACTCTGGAAGAGTCCGTGTTCCCCAGCCTTCCCTGCAGTTAGGTTGGAAGTTACTTGACTGAATTCTGACCGTTAAATGTGAGTAGAGGTGGTGTAAGCCATTTTCACACTGGTCTTTAAATGTATTTCACAAGATTCTCCATCTCTCTCTTCCTGTTCTGTGACAGCTTTAGCAGCCATACATTTCACGGTGTAACTAAGAGATGTGGAAACAGTGTGAGTCTATAAATCATCATCCAAAGGCAAGCCTGTGTAGAAAAGCCACAACTCCAACTCAGATTATCATATGAGCAAGAAATAAACTTTATTTCATTAAATCACTAAGAGTATAAGGCTTATTTGTTATCATTGCATAACATAGCCTATCCTGACAATAAAAGGGCTAAATGAGAAAATAAAATGTATTTTTAATACATATATATATTTAAGATGTTAGAGAAAGTGGTATTGAAAACAATGGTAATATTGATGCAAAGCTTATAAAAGTTTATTAGAACTTCAAAGGTCTCTAAAGTCTTCTTGAAAAGTAAAATCCCTTTGTATCATGACTTTTTGAAGAACCTAGTCACTGTAGACCAGACACATACTTAACTGAATAACTAGTCTATCTCTGCCGCTGCTTTTAGCATATCTAAGAAATATAGCCAGAGATGATCAAGTTAACCAAGCAACTGAAATGATTAGGTCGACATAGCCTTATCACCTATGTTCATCATAGTGAACTAATGTCATTGAAAAATAAAGTTCATAAAAAAAGACTACTTCTGGCCAAACAATAAAAGTTACAACCAAATCAGAACTGGAAGGATGTTCTGTAACCATTTTCTAAAATCTCCTTTTAGGAAAACTCTCTTCTTGGTTTCAATCACTAGAAAAGAATAACAAAATGCCAAGCTTTTAAGGGTAATAAACAATGTTATAGACACTGATTTTTTCCTAAAATATAATTTTCTACACACAGTCAAGTACTACTTTAATAGAATTTGGGGAAGACTATTGAGGGCCTGAAAAAAATCATATTTAAGCTAGTTTCTATTATTTTTGTATAGAGTGTCAAATTTTCTTGATCAAATTGTTTAGCCAATCAAAGAATTATTCTGTTTGGAGGACTTTGAAGTCAGTAAAAGAAACTCATGATTAAATCCAAGAGAATTACATCAATTCAATTGTTCCTTATTTGATGATTACTAGCGTTTACTTTACAAATATTACTGAAAGGATCGAAAAGACTTGTCTAGAATCAAAGAACCAGAAATCAGAGAAGGCTAAAAATGTTCCTCAACTTTAATTTTTAAATGCAGATTCTCAAAAATCAGACATGTATTTTAGAGTAATCTTGACATCTCCAGAAATGCATAAATGAATTTAAGCCTGTCAATGATCTATTTTAATGAAGGAAATTATAGCCAACTTAAAATCTTGCAATTTTTCTTTATGATGATACTGAATTACTAATTTTAAAAAGTCAGGAATTAGAAATTATGGCAAATAAATGCATTTAGCAAAGTCAACAAATTAAGAGGAGGACAGTAGTATATATACTTTGGATAAACAGAAAAACAAAGTATGAGTTGGCCTATTCCTGGAATGTTTTACAATTGCTAAAAATTCATAATGTATATTCTCACAGAAGATAGAGGAACCATAATGAAATACAAACTAAGTGACTAGAGTTAATTCTATACAAACCAACTATTTATATGCATAGTAGAGCAAAAGAGTTTAACAATATGAGTTTACCGCTCAAGGACTACTCATTGCCTACCCTAATGTTCACTCCCCTTCCTCCTTAGTAAACAGAACACTGAATTTTTGATGAGCACATTGCTTCCTGGAATAAAAGACTATAAGAATCCAGAAATGAACATTTGATCAAGTACAAGGATAGTGAGGGATGCTAAAAAAAAATCTGATTAAATAAAACTGACTAAACTCTGAGGGCCTGCCTTTTTGATCTTTCATCTTTTCTACTCCACTGACCTATGCCATACTGATGATGGTGAGATCTCCAGCAGCCATCATGGATTCTGAAGTGATCCTGAGTATGGCAGTTATGCTTGGGCCCTTGATGGCATCATGGAACCAACATACAACCATTCCAATTTACATCTCGACCATTTATTTGTACATGAGACATAAATACATTTCTATCTTCTTAAAGCCACCATTATTTCAGGTTTTTCTGTTATAGGCAGCAAAACTGATCTCAACTAATATAATTAGTCAAATCAGCTTAAGAAAATGGCCAAAAATTATAAATTAACTATGTAGCTAATTTCTCTGCTCCTTCAACTTTGTAAATTACTAGTCAGGTTGTTAAAAATATGACTATAATCTTATAAGAAAATCAGCACTTTGGACAACTTATTCTACTAATATTTTCTTCACATTCTGTAAGTGACCTAAACAACAAGAACAACAAAAACTCACTGCCATGGAGCCGTTTACAACTGATAGCAATCCCCATTGGGTTCCCGAGGCCATAGAGCTTTACAGAAGTAAGTGACCTAGAGGGCAAAATTTACTGGGAATTCAACTTTTAAGGAAAAATGTTCCTTCTCATCCCCCCTCAAAAAAAGAGCAATGAGATATCCTATAGATTTATGTATTTTAAAGTAATTTAGGAAAGAAGGAAAGAAATAGGATTTACTGACTCCCTATGACTCTGCTACATACCAGACATTTTCATTTAATTCTCACAACAAACATTTTAGGCAATTAATATTCTCCCCAGTTTTCAAGATGAGGAAACTGAGGCTCAGAGACATTAAATAACTCTTTCACAGTGTTCAAACAGTAAGTCCAACTTCAAACCCCATGTTCTGTTCATAACACTCTGCTATAAAATGTGCATTGGCATATGTTATAATGAACACTTTCTAGTTTACTATTCTTATTTCCAAGATTCTGTTTAAGGAAAAGCAAAACAACAAGAACAACAACAAAAAAAAACTTCACTCTTATATAGGACAGTGGATAATTTTTTAATCTTCACAAAAAAGTTATACTGAAATCTCCTGATGAAATCCTGGAAATTTTTTGAAAACCTAAAACTGTACAACCGTGCCTACTTAAATCATGTTTATGAGAAGAGAGAGCAACAAGCTAAGGGAGAGAGTGAAAGAAAGTGAGATAGAGAACAACTTATTTATGCCCATCGGTATCTTAAAGAAAAAGAACCTTATTCTGTTTATACTTTTTTTTTCTTCCTTACTATAATTTATAGACTGACTTCTGTTCTTCCCTACAATATTTTATAGACTACAACTAGGAAAGCTTTCATCTTCCACCTTATAGATGAGAATAATAAATGGTTACAAAACGTTAGTATCAAATAAATTTCAGTACAGAAATCTTGGTCTTCCTTAACTTATTTTGACCTTTTTTATCTTTCTTTCTCCTCTGAATTGGCAGAAAGAAAAAGCAAAGTGTGAATACTAATTTCTTTTGTATTTTATACAATGAGTGGCTGATATATTAAGTTCTTAGGGTACAAAGTCATGGAAAGTAAATGAATGACATTATGGAAACAAAAGGAACCACATGCTCCAAATCTATTATTGTTTTAGAATTCATTAAAAAAAAAAAAAAAAGGAACTCTCATCTACTATTATATGTGCTCACCTCAATAGCTTATCACTGTTATTGCTTACATCAAGGGCAGAAATACAAAGCTTGATGAGAAGAAAAACAGTATTCCACATATCTGATGTTGGTTAAAACAGCATTTAGGCAAACCCAAGATATTTCTATTATATTTTTTTTCATGGAATTTATTTTTGTGGTTGATAAATACAGTGATATTAATTTTCTTTAAAGTTTCACTGAACTTATTAAACATCTTGTGTTTGGTGAGTAATACAAATGTATTTTAAGTTAAGTGATATTCAAGACTTACCCCCTCCTCCTCCGAGAAGGCTGCCATTTGCTGTTTAAAAAGAAAAGAAAATACATTAAATAACATGTGAAAAACATAATACGCCAGAGCAGTACAAGAAAAAGCTAGTAATGATCATGTCACATATACATATACAAAATATGGACTTTCATATAAAGACAGACTTTATTACTGTTTTATAATATGAAAATCAAAATATTTTAGTATTTTTGATTCTTTTTTACCTTCAAATGACTATTTTTATAATATAGTTCCTTCTAGTAAAACTAAGTACATATTGTGATCATTTTATTTTCCATTTAGTATCTAAATCAATCTTCTGGATTCTCCATTTTAACAACTAGAGCTAGAAAGAACAGTGTTATTCATTGATTTCAAAAGACAATGTTACAGGAAAGTACAATGATCATTTAAACTAAATTAAACACCACTGATCAAAAAAAAAAATCTCAAGACACTTTTCCTTAAGGACTGTGAAATATTAACTAAAATATTTATTAATTTTTACATTAACTTTTTATTTTTGTAAAACAATGCTGTGACAGTTCTTATCCATGTGTTTACCATTAATATAGTACATATATTTATACAAACTAAATAATAGGCAAAGTATAAGACAATTCTGTTTGGTTGTTCTCAAGAGGTAAAATTTTCAGAAAGTTCCATTGCAGCTTACTGCTGAAGTGTTAAGCAACTATGCCTATGTTTATCTCATAATAACAGCCAGCAAAACAGAAGTCAATATATATTGCACTGAGCTTTATTTCATAGAGTTCATGTTTCATAGGCATGAATATCTTGCAACAATATAAGAAAATCAAGTATCAAACAAGGTCTCATTCATTGAGGACAAAACTGAACTAACAAAAGATTAAAGAAATCATTTAGGAAAGATGAGTAACAGGTCTTTAAGTTCAATTTTTATGAGCTATCCACATACCATACATTACCATAATTTAGGAGTAATCAGTGTAACGATTCCACCAATATATATGACCATATTCATAGTTCTTTGAGGTTAAATATGTGATGGCTTGCTGATTATTGAAACACTGTAAATGATATCATGAAAATGCATGGACAGCAAATGCCCTTGAAGGTCTTTTCAATATGTTAATATTATAGCATCAAATTTTGTCCCAGGTGATCTTCTAAGTACCAGATAAAGCCAAACTTATTGCCATTCAGTTGATTCCAACTTACAGCGACCTTACAGGACAGAGTAGAACTGCTCCTATTAGGTTTTCAAGGCCATGTAATCTTTACAGGAGCAGACTGCCTCATCTTTATCCCTCAGAGGAAGTTTGAACCACCAATCTTTTGATTCGCAGTCAAGTGCTGAACCATTGTGCTACCAGGGCTTCACTTCTTCCAAAGTACAGTGATATCTAAATGTGGCTCTTCTCTTCAACTCAGTACTTTTGCCATAAACATGGACCAAGTAGCAATGCTATTAATCAACCATAAACAAAATTCACTTCTGATGTTTGAAAATCAGTTGCCACCTCAGATTTCCAAATCCTTCTGATTTCAAAGTGAAAAAGTGTGCTATATTTACATTGATAGTAGTCAAGACTTAATGGCCTGCCCAAGATCAAGTTTGTAACTGCAGAAATGGTATATTTTTGTAGGTCCAAGAGGAAAAACACTGAGAATTTGCTTTGGCCTGTTTCCTTTAGTGAGTGGAGAAAATTTCATCAGACCATGTTCCTTGGCTAATCCAACTGTTTCTAAAATCATAGTTACAGGTATTTATAAAACCACATGGTATTTCGCACTCCTGCTGATTTTCTTTTTTCATGTTTGACTGTGAATTACTTGCCTAACTATAGGTTTTCCACATCCTTGAGACTCCATATGTTCTCCTCCAATTTTCAAGTATTCATTCATAAGAAAAAGGTATTTCTAGAAGCAAACAACAATAATAAATAGTAGCTCTTCACTCAAATGATCATGCAGGGAAGCACAATGACGTAATATAGTCTATTTTTCACCCAATGTTTTGCTCATTAAAGATGGAGATTTCTTGTTTTGAGAACACAGCGCAAGGCCCATCTGTTTAATCAGGCACTTGTCCAATTTATGTGGGTGCATGAATATGAGTAGGTGTAGGAATTAGAATTCCAATCCTGGAGAACCATCAAGTCAGTTAATGTTAGATCTTGTTCATGTTTAGATAAGCATATCTATTCACACTTTAACATCAATATAGAACTGTTTGATAAAATTTTGACTTTCTACATATTACATAATCACTTTTAACATCATTTTGCATGTATTATCTCATGTGATAAAATCCTAATCTAAGCATCTTAAGTATATTCAAAGTAAATCTAATAACTATAATCCTAATGATTTTTCTAAAGAATCCATCAATTTTGTTTTATCAATTTCTCCTCTCTAAATTTTTTTTAAAGTTTTCCTTATTAGCAAAAATGTCAAGGCAACTTTTTCAGTCAAAGTGACATAAAAATAGGAAAATAAAAGTGAATCTTTAATATGATTTTTAAATATTAATTTACCTTCACAAAGCATCCCATATGTGATATAATGTATTCTCAACATTTATTGGTCAAGTTAATTAATATTATTTCTTCCATTTTACAGAAGTAGAAATGACCTTTATGCATCTAAAATGAACAGTTAAATTTCTATTTAATTATCTCCAATAAATCAAGGTATGTCTCAATTAGATAGAAAGCCCCTTAAAGACAAGAGCTGAGTTAAATAGTTATACCTGCTTCCAATAAGCACTCATTACACATTTTCTAACAGATAATTAGCAGGTTTAATACAATTTTTTTTTTTCTTGGCATAAAGTAGGTATTTACTTACTGAGATATTTGGAAGAGAAACTTTTTATTCTTACCATAAAATCAAGGACTCTTAAAGAAATTATTAAAATCATTAGGACAGTATGAAAACACACACACACACTCCTAAGAAGTGGGATAATGTATCTGCATCTGTCTATTCTATATGAGAAATAACCCGACTAGGGTATTTCCTAAAGTGGCCAACTTGCAATTGCTTTCCCAGTGAGGTTTACTTAGGAATGCTGATTTTGTTTTGTTTTGTTTTAAAGCCTAAAATAGTTTTGCTCTAAACTAGAGTGGAAGAGTGGATCCAGATGCTTAATTGTGCCAGCAAAAGTTGGAGCTTTTTCCCAGTGGCCCAGAGACATGATTCTCTCAAGCAATGATCAAGAAAGATTCATTAGAATCATGGAATTGGAAGGTTCTAAGATCTCATTTTATTCCTTCATTTTGCAGTTGAGAAAAACAAGACCAGTGTGTTAATTGGATTGCCTAAACTGGTGAGCAGCTTATACTCCTAATTTTCTGTCCTATCAACATTATGTTCATACTTCAAAAGGTCACCTAGGTAACTGAACAAACATTCAGAGGTTATAATGCAAAAAACAATAAATAACTGAAAGAAATTCTCTTTTCTATAAATTCTAAGGCACAAAAATCAAGTTAAGTCACTTAACAAATCAAATAATTATGTGGAAATTCTGCTTAGCACGCTCAGGTGGATTTAATTACCCAGCCTGCAAAAGGCATCAAGTTGAAATGTACCAGACTGAGAGAGCTTTCAAAATAATCACATTTTTTTTGTTGTTTGCCAATACATTTTTGCATACATGTTTCATGTATTTAGAGAGAAAAGAAATTTCTTCTGAAATATACCATGAAATGAATTATTGAGTGGCCTTCTAATAAAGGCCAAATTCACCAAAATGCCTATGTCCAAGTGCTCCCAACAGAACAGGCAAAGTGAGCCAAAGTGAACAGGGTAAAGAAAAGTCAACGATTATTTCTTTGAAGCAGTCCTCCTCTTCTCATAACCTCATATCCCTATTAATTCACCTATATAGGCCATGCAAGGCATTAATGATATTGGGAAAGTTCATCTATGGGTTGCTTTTCACCAAAACCACATTTCAAAGGCAGAGATCATCATGTGTTGATAATTTATAAAGAAGATATGAACTGAAAATATATGGACCACTATGAAACTTGGTGGGGGAAACATTTGCTAATAAGATCAGTGTTATGACATAAACACTACTCTATGTGGATTGCTTAAACTCTATGTGCCAATAGAATTGTGTATTAACAACTTCTTAAGCTATAACATGGATAATCTCTTATTTGGTGATATATAATAATAGTATTATTATTAATAGATTTTTACTAGGAAATAGACTGGCATCTTTCTACCTAATAGGTCACCAGAGTAAAGCCTTGGCCTCCAAAATTGTTTAAATTGCTTTCTGAGTGGCAGGTCTTCATTCTTGGAAAAAATATTTATTCTAACCAAATAATTGTCTTAAATCCTTTTGGGACAAAAGTAGACAAAAGCAAATTAAATAATAAAACCTTATATCATTCCCTTAGAATGGACTCAAAAAGTAATCTACTCCATACACTGTATTCAGAAAAGAAATAGCAAATATCTTCCCAAATTATTAAGATGTTAAACTAGTTAGCCCTTCAAAACTCCATGAAAATTTTGTAGACAAAAGAAGTATATAAATGCTATGCTTATACCTATGTAAAAATTTCATATGCATAAACAAAAAGATCTCCTAACATTGTAGGAGTGTTGTATGTAAATTATTTTAAAATAATTTCTATGTCACATTTCTTTATTAAAAAAATATAAACCTGAGCCTTAAATCTATAATTCTACACAAAGAAAAGAAGATTCTTAACATTATTATATTTTCATCTAATTGGAAAGATTGATTAAAAAAATCTTAGTTGTTTTATAGTATTAGTGGTCGTTTGCTCCTTTTTTATTTTGATTCTATATGTGATCCTATAGGACAGAGTAGAACTGTCCCATAGGGTTTCCAAGGTTTCTTCTACAGAAGCAGATTGCTACATCTTCCTCCTGAGCAGATAGCTGGTGGGTTCAAACTGCTAACCTGTTTTTGGTTAAGTGCTGAATACTTAATTATGCACCATCAGGGCTCCTCATACAGGCACCATTTATGAGCAAAGTTTATTCTTGATTCAGAACTCATAGTTTTATTTTGTTTTTTTCTGGTTCCTTTGGAAATTTATTGAAAACACTTCACTCAGCTCTTGTTTCTGTCTCTTCAAAAGTTTGTGCCATATCTCTACCACTCTTTCATTTAGATAAAAATCATATAAAATTGTTTTTAGTGGAATGAATGAGTACTTCCTATCAGAGTCAGCAAAAAGACATGCACTCTTTGAACTTGGTTGCATAATCACATTCCAGCAATAAACTTCTAAAACAAAGCTATTAACAAATTATTGCTAGAAATAAGAAAATAGAATAAATTCTATTGAAATTAGAATTTTTAGTAGATATTCTTCAGCTTTTTGATGGACAATGCTAAGTAAACTCCATCCAACAAGTGATCTAATTTCATTGTGAATGAACTCTCTGTGGCTACATCATAAGGATAAATCCAAAAACCAAGTTTACCGGGAGTCCTAGAATGTTAAAGAGAAATCAATGGTTCTGGCAGAATGATCTTTTCTGGGCAGGGTAATGCACAGCTATAATGCTAAGTTCCTTTAATGCATTTAAATATGACCAGAGCTTCCTGGAGAGAATTTTGGACATGCCTTCTGTTATTCTTAGAGTTTAACAGAGAAAAGAAAAAGAGAAATGGAATAATGAAACTTGAAGTTTATCATCATGATGCCCTGCTTCTAAAATGGGATCTTAAAATCTCTTCTCTGAGCCTTTCTCTACTCAACACTATTTTTATTCATTTTTCCCTGAAATAAAATGTCCTTTCAATTACAAGAGGAAAAAATCAAGTTACAGTAATTGTCTCAAAGGCCAATTCAATGTGAAAATAAAAATAATCATTATAAGCTAATGAACTTAATGTATTGCACATTTTCCTCACCAAATAATAACTTAATTCAAAGAAATGAACAGTTTCACTGCATATACAGCAAAAACAGGATTGAACATAAACTGGGAGAAGAGTTTTCTAAAGCTAATTTTAAAGTGGTAAATACAGAGAATTTATTTTAAATACACTTAAAAAATGATTAACATTTTAAAAGTTTATTAAGAATTTTCCTTCACTTTTAAGATGAGTTTTGAATATTTCAATTAAAATCCTCCAATTTCCAAAGGTATAAATAGTCATATTTAAAAAAAAAAAAATATTATCATGGTTTAGGTGAAAGTTTACAAAGCAAATTAGTTTCCAACTCAACAATCTACACACATTTTGTTTTGTGACATTAGTTGCAATCCCCTAAATCCCCTAAATGTAACAGTACTCTTTCTACTTCCTCCCACGGGTTCACCATTTCCATTCGCCCATCTTCCCTGCCCCTTCCTGCCTTCTGAACTTTGTCTTGGGGCAAATGCTCCCCTTTTGGTCTCATACGGCTGATTGTTCTGAGGACCATGTTCCTCAGAGGTGTTCACTTTGTAGGCCTATTGTTTGACTGAAAGGTGATCTCCTGGAGTGGGTTCAGTACCAGGTTGGAAGTATAACTAAGGACCACTGTCTTAGGGGTTCCATCAGTCTCTATCAGAAGAGTAAGTCTGGTCTACTTAATGACTTTGCTTTTTGTTCTACATTTTTCTGGCACTCTGCCCAAGACCTTCTACTGTGGTAGCCAGGAGCCATCTAGTTCTGGTCTCAGGCTAGTGGAGGTTGTGGTTCATGTGGTCCATTAGTGCTTTGGACTAATTGTTTCATTGAGTCTTTGTTTTTCTTCATTCTCTTGTTCCATATGGGAAGAGACTGATAATTTTATCTTAGTTGGCCACTTGCAACTTTTTAAGACCCCAGTCACTACTCACCAAAGTAGGATATAGAACATGGTCTTTATGAACTGTTATGCCAATTGACTTACACATTCCCTGAGACGATGATCCTAAGCCCTAAGTCCAGTGACTCATTTCCTCAAGGTATTTGATTATAGCTAAGAGGTTTGCATAACTGTCCCCGTGTGCTCTACTATATATCTAGATATATTTGCCGCACATAAAAATACATCTGTAGAAATATCCTCTGCCAAGCCTACATATGCTCATCAGTGTTCTCCCATATATCAGCTTATATATTTACCTGTGTATCCACTCATAAATTATTGCTCACTATTACTCTTATTGTAGAATTGTGTATGTAAAATATTTACCGTTGTTGCCTTTTACTCCTGAGTACCCACCAGTGTCTTCCTTTGCCTTAGTCATATTGTGCTGGCCTCCCCTTTGTTGTGTATTGCCTTTCCTTTCACCCAAGTTAACACATATCTACTCTCTAGTTAGTGATTTTTCCCTCCTTCCCCCTCCCATCTCTGATAACCACTAAAGAATGTTTCTTTCTTTTCTTGACTTTTTATAATAGTGGTCTCATACAATATTTGTCCTTTTGTAATTGTCTCAAAGACTGATTCAATGTGAAAATAAAAATAATCATTATAAGTTAATGAACTTAATATATTGCACATTTTCCTCACCAAACAATAACTTAATTCAAAGAAATGAACAATTTCACTCCATATACAGTGAAAACAGTATTGAACATAAACTGGGAGAAGAGTTTTCTAAAGCTAATTTTAAAGTGGTAAATACAGAGAATTTATTTTAAATACACTTAAAAAATGGTTAACATTTTAAAAGTTTATTAAGAATTTTCCTTCACTTTTAAGATGAGTTTTGAATATTTTAATTAAAATCCTCCAATTTCCGAAGGTATAAATTCACTCAGCATAATGTCCCCCAGGTTCATCTATGTTGTGAGATGTTTTGTGAATTTAATATTATTCTTAATAAATATTCATTTTTAAAGTATTAAGAACTACCCCAAATTTCATAAGCTATATAAAGTGGGATTTCCTTTCATTTGGTAATTAGCCTAAAAGAAAAATTATCAAAGCTGTCACCAATGGTGCCATTATTTTATGTTTTTCTCAAAATAAAATGTAATATTATTATACTAGCTTCATCCTAAAAACATTTATCCTAAAATATCCATGTGTACGTGTGTCTTATTCATAATAAGCTTACAATTAAATTGTGGACCAAATTATGAGAAGTAAACTTATTATATACTATAAGTAATCTTCCATTACTGTATACTCCTACAACTAATATATTTTATTACATTATTAGCAATGTAAGTCAAATGTATATCAATGTGTAGAGCATCTTTCCCCCTAAGATCTCAAAATCCCTTTAAGTTTATATATTGTAATAGAACACTCAATGCACAGTCATGTGACCTTTACTTTAGTTCTACCTCAGTTACTAAATAGCTGGGTAATTTAGGCAAGTCATCTTAAATTCTCTTAGCTATCTTCCTCCATTAAGAAATGTAGACTCAATTAATGAACAGGTTTAAAACAGTGGGATTCATTAATTATATCTCCAGTTAAAGTCTGCTCTAATGTCTGGATCCCTTTATTCAGAAAGATTTTAAGGCTGAATCTGGGTTCACTGGAAAAGAGCACCATGTTGGTCATAGTCAGAGTGGGACGAGAACTATTAAAATTGCAGCACACAGGCCACATATTTGGGGATCCCTGGATCCGATAACCTCTGTCAGGTTTCACAATTTTTGATTCGCTGGAATTCTATTAAATAATTTTTAAAAACAACACTGCTAACCTAATATGTGCCAGTCGTTGTACTTTAGCATCCCTAAAAGTGCTTGCAGTTTATTGGTCTGTGAAATAATCCAGAGCTGGGAGAGGTGGCGTATAGTGGTCTGTGAGCCAAAATGGCCTAATAAGTATTTGGAACATTTTTTAATTCTACTTGCCCAGTAATTTATAGTATTTCAATAGTAATTATTTGTTTTTCCACTCCATTTCCACCACTGCCCAAGACTACCTACTAAACCAGAAACAGTGTAGGGGACTAGTCTTTAAACATTGATTAAAACTATTTTTTGCAGTGTTTTTGTTTATTTTAAATCATTATAAAGAAGTTATAGTTGCTTTCATCCTAAAAAGATCCTGACCACCTACTTCAGTTTATTTATTCTGTGGTCTTATTACAATAGAACACATGGGATGTCAAAACGATTATTAGCAAAAACTTCCCCAGGAGCTCTACTTAAAACACCAGCTTCCTTCAAAACATGTTATCCCATAAGATGCAAAAGTTGAATTATTACCCTTTACAATGGCACATATTATATTTCCTACACTTGGAAACTCAAAGTAGAAACTGCTGAAAATTTGATAAGATTAAAATCCCAAGCACGTGCATCACTATGTTGTTGTTGTTGTTGTTGCCATCGAGTCGGACCTGACTCATAGCGACCCTTCCTTGGATTTCCCAGGTAGTATCACTACGGAAGTAAATTGCCCCATCTTCCTTCCGAGGAGTGGCTGGTGGGTTTGAACTGCCAGCCTTCTGGTTAGCAGTCAAGTGCCTTAGGCACTACTCTACCACAGCTCCCGTGCATCAGTATAGAACCACTTTATAAAGGGAGCAACTATCTCAACTGACAGCTGTGGAAATACAATCTACACCGAAAAATACAGCCATCAATTTGGCAACAACCTTCTGTTCATGCATTACTAGATTTACACCTTCTAAACAAAATCAACTGGTAGCATAGTGCCTAAGGTACTTGACTGCTAACCAGAAGGCTGGCGGTTCAAACCCACCAGCCACTCCTCTGAAGGAAGGTTGGGCAATCTACTTCTGTAGTGATACTGCCTCAGAAACCCAAGGAGGGGTCACTATGAGTCAAGGCTGACTCGATGGCAAACAACAACAACAACAAACAAAATCAACAGAATGCCAGAGGTTTGGGGCAATGGTATAATTTCCTGCTTTGTAGCTGACAAAGAAAGAAAATTAAGAGAAGGCTTAACCATCTCACATGTAGAAACCAGGCATAAAAACAAGATTAATAGTTTACATTTCATATTTACTACAAAATTCAAAAAAAAAAACATTGATTATTGTGTGGTTTCTATAAGCTGTAAGCCACTATGAATCCAAAAATGGTGTACAATGACCTTACTGTTGATAAATAGGTGAAAAGGATCAGAATTGAAAAAATGTACTTGGAAGTAATAACAAAAGAAATCAAACCAGCATCCCTCTGGCTGAAATAGGAGAGAAGAGCTACAGTTCCCCTGTTTTGCCAAGCTTCCCTAAACAACAAGTATTCTGGGTACTTGGTAACTTCTCAGAATGCTGCAGCACAGGAAGAAAATCACTTTCTCCAACCCTTTCATTTGACAAAAATAGAAAGTTAAAGAGGATCAAAAATGCTAGATAATTTGTCTAGGATCAGATCCAGAACTAACCATACAATACTGCAAACAACATAAAAATTTAACAATACCTTATTCTTAACAATTAATAACATTTGTCTCCTGAAGAAATCACAACTAAAGATAGCTATACAAAATGACGTACATAGAGATTAGGATATTACCATACTACAGATCATCTAAACTTAATTATTAAGGAGACGAACTTGTCTGTCAGTTTGTTATACTGTGGTGGCTTGCATGTCACTGTGAGGCTTGAGGCTGTGCCACCAGTGTTTCAAACACCAGCAGGGTTGCACATGGTGCACAAGTTTCAATGTAGCTTACAGAGTGAGGCAGACTAGGAAGAAGAAATGGCCAGGGAAAGCCTTATGAATAGCAGAGAAACACTATCTGATACATTACTGGGCAACTTTATGAATAGCCTGGAAACACTGTCCAATACAGTGCAGGATGACAAACCCCTTAGGTCAGAAGGCACTCCAAATATGACTGGGAAAGAGCTGCCTCATCAGAGTAGAACCAACCTTAATGATATAGATAAAGTAAAGCTTCCACCTCCATTTTCTGACGTGTCACCACTCAAATTGAGGAGAAACAGCTGCAAACATCCATTAATGATCAGAACATGGAATGTACAAAATATGAATCTAGGAATACTGGAAGTTGTCAAATATGAAATGGAATGCATAAAGATTGATATCCTAGGCATTAGTGAATTGAAATGGACCTGTTTTGGCCATTTTGAATCAGACAACCATATAATTTACTATGCTGGGAATGAAAATTTGAAGAGGAGTGGTGTGGCATTCATCACTGCAAAGGATGTTTCATGATCTTCCCTGAAGTACAATGTTGTCAGTGATAGGAAAATATCCATATGCCTACAAGGAAGACCAGTTAATATCACTATTATTCAAATTTCTGCACCAACCACCAAAGACAAAGATGAGGACACTGAAGATTTTTGTCAACTTCTGCAGTCTGAAATTGACCAAACATGTAATCAGGATGTGTTAATTATCATTGGTGACTGGAATGCAAAACTTGGAAACAAAGAAGAATCACCGGTAGTTGGAAAATTTGATCTTGGTGACAGAAATAATGCTGGAGATAACATGACAGAATTTTGCAAGACCAACAACTTATTCATTGCAAATATCTTTTTCAACAACACAAACAGTGGCTATACACATAGACCTTGCCAGATGGAGTACACAGGATTCAGATTGATTACATATGTAACAAGAGGCGATGGAAAAATCTCAGTATCTTCAGCAAAAACAAGGCCAGGAGCTGATTGTAGAACAGACCATCAACTACTTATGCAAGTTCAACTCTTGAAGTTCAAGACAATTAAAACAAGTCCACAAGAGCCAAAATATGACCTTGACTATATCCCTCCTGAATTTAGAGACCATCTAAAGAATAGATTTGATGCATTGAACACCAGAGACCAAAAAACAGAAGAATTGTGGGATGACATCAATAACATCATCCATGAAGAAAGCAAGAGGTCACTAAAAAGATGGGAAAAGAAGAAAGAACCAAAATGGATATCAGAAGAGATTCTGAAACTTGCCCATGAGTGGAGAGCAGCTAAAGCAAATGGAAGAAATGACAAGATAAAAGAGCTCAAAAGATTTCAAAGAGCAACTCGAGCAGACAAAGCCAATTACTATAATGAAATATGCAAAGACCTGGAGTTAGAAAAGCAAAAGGGAAGAACATGCTCAACATTTCTCAAGCTGAAAGAACTGACAAAAAAAATTAAGCCTCAAGGTGCAATACTGAAGGATTCTACGGGCAAAATATTGAATGATGCAGGAAACATCAAAAGAAGATGGAAGGAATACACAGAGTAACTGTACCAAAAATAACTGGTCAATCTTCACCCATTTCAGGAGGTGGCGTATGTTCAAGAACCAAAGCTACTGAAGGAAGAAGTCGAAGCTGCAGTGAAGGAATTGGCAAAGAACAAGGCTCCAGGAATTGACGGAATATACATTGAGATGTTTCAATAAAAGGATGCACCACTGGAGGCACTCACTCAGTTATGCCAAGAGATTTGGAAGACAGCTAACTGGACAAATGACTGGAAGAGATCCATATTTGTACTCATACCAAAGAAAGGTGATCCCACAGAATGTGGAAATTGTCAAACAATATCATTAATATCACATGCAAGTAAAAGCTTACTGAAGATAATTCAAAAATGGTTGCAAGAGTATATTGACAGAGAACTTCCAGAAATGCAAGCTGGATTCAGAAGAGGACATGGAATGAGGAATATCATTGGTGATGTCCGATGGATCTTGGCTGAAGGCAAAGAATACCACAAAAATGTTTACTTTTTTTATTGACTATGCAAAAATGTTTGATTGTGTGGATCATAACAAATTGTGGATAACATTGAGAAGAATGGGAATTCCACAACACTTAATTGTACTCACGAGGAACCTGTGCATAGACAAGGAGGCTGCCATTCGAACAGAACAAGGGGACACTGCATGGTTTAAATCAAAAAGGGAATGTGTCAGGGTTGTATCCTTTCACTATACTTATTCAGTCTATATGTTGAGCAAATGATCCAAGAAGCTGGACTATATGAATAACAATGTGGCATCCAGATTGGAGAAAGAATCATTTACAACTTGTGATATGCTGATGATACAACTTTGCTTGCTGAAAGTGAGGAAGACTTGAAACACTTACTGATGAAGATTGAAGAATACAGTCTGCAGTATGTATTATATCTCAATATAAAGAAAATAAAAATCCTCATAACTGGACCTATGAGCAGCATCACAATAAATGGAGAAAAGATTGGCATTGTCAAAGACTTCATATTGCTTGGTTCTATAATCAATGCCAGTGGAAGCAGCAGTCAAGACATCAGACAACATATAGCACTGGGAAAATTGGCTGTAAAGGACCTCTTTGAAGTGCTGAAAAGCAAAGATGTCTTCTTGAAGACTAAGGTGCACCTGACACAGCCATGATATTTTCAATTGCCTCATATGCATGTGAGAGCTGGACAATGAATAAGGAAGACTGAAGAAGAACTGATGCTTTTGAGTTGTGGTGCTGGCAAAGAATGTTGAAAGTATCATGGACTGCTAAAAAAATAAACTAACAAATCTGTCCTGGAAGAGGTGCAGCCAGAATGCACATTGGAAGCAAGAATGGCCAGACTTTGTCTCACCTACTTTGGTCATGTTATCAGAATGGACCGATTACTGCAGAAGGATGTCCTGCTTGGTAAGGTGGATCGATGAAGCAGGGGAAGGCCCTCAACAAGATGGACTGACACCGTGGCTGTGGCGATGGGCTCAAGTATAGCAAGGATCGTGGAGCTGGCATGGGACCAGGCAGTGTTTCGTTCTGCTGTGTATAGGGTCCCTATATTAAGTAAATATTAAGTGCATAACTAAGGAAATGAAAGGAAGACAGGAAAGGAAAGGAAAGGCATATATTGGAACAGGTGAGAGGGAAACAATAAAAAATAATGACTCCTTTACAATTTTGCAGCACAGTGGGGCTATGCCAAGATGGAGTCCAATGGACCTAAGTCTAATTCCAGAGATGACTTGACAGCACCTAACAACAACAAAAACAAACTTAACTACCAGAGTGTACTAAAGCATTAGCCACAGACTTCACTGCAGTGTCATGTGCAATACAAGCAATTCAAAATGAGAGAAGTCAGTGCATGCTTCTAGTCATCCTTCTTGACACTATACATCGAGCCAGTTGTAATTTTAATAATGATAATGCTGGTTTGGTTATAAAAGTGGAATTACTTGAGTAATCCAACCTGAGCCTTTCCAAATAATAAGTAGATATATCTAAATAGGGGGAAAATGAACTCAAAATAAATAATAGTTTTGTGAGTGGTTGTAATGATACAAGACACCTGAACAGAAGTTGTAACTTGCCCTTGACAAGAAAACTTTGAATACAAACCAATTCACAACTTGAAAGATGGAAGACTTGTTTATTTGAGAGAACATAATACACTTTTACCTGATTAAAATATAGGTTGGAACATATACCTTGCAAATGCACACTTCTTGGGATACTGGCTAACTTGTTTCCATAAAATCATATAGCACCTTTTAAAAATATTTTACATAGTTTCCTTTTTTTCATCCTTCTTATAAAGTTATGGGACCCTTATTACACTCAAATAATGAAACGGCAAGTGAGATAAAGCCAGATTTATTTTAGATCATCGTTTAATCTGAACAAATAAGCCAAAAGAATAATTCTCAGTCATAATAAATAGATATGAAAATTCAGACACAAAGACCATCTAAGGACAAGCATTTGGGAATAAAGCAATATGCATGGGTTTGTTTCCCTGAGAACCTTTACTGAGCTGTAAAATCCTTGAAAACCGAGACAATGTTTGCTGGTATCAAGAGTACCATGCACAATTTTGGGCACAAAGTTGACAATGCATAAACAAATATTAAGTGCATAACTAAGGAAATGAATGGAAGACAGGAAGGAAAGGTATAATTGGAACAGGTGAGAGGGAAACAACAAAGATGATGACTCCTTTACAATTTTGCAGCACAGTGGGGTTGTGCCAAGATGGAGTCCAACAGTCCTAAGTCTAATTCCAGATTCTATCACTGACCTTGGGCAAGTTCCTTAAATTCCACTTGATTATCTAATCTTTTGTAGTCTCTGTTCCTTAATCAGTAACTTGGTATAATAAAGGTCATGGTACAGATTTGTTGAGAGGAATAAGGGTGATAACCTATGTGAATGCATTCCATGGTGTATGGCACATGCTGAGGCTCCCTGGTCATGACCTTGATTACAGTGCCACTTCTGGCATGCATACTAGAAGCTATTAGAACCCCCCACACACACACACACACTAAAAGCATTCAGAATAAGTACAAAGTCTGGCACTCTGGGGAGTCAGAAGCCATCCTTATTTTGGGGAACTATAGTCCTCTGTCTTCACTTTGAGATATCCTGTTCTATACCTGCATCAGAGTTTTGGGAAGAAGCTAAGATTTATTAATAGGGGAGAGTGAATAACAAAGCAATTATCAGAGCCTTTTTCTTTTTTTTCTTTTTTAATTCTGTTTTTAGGCTTAGGATAACTTAAAAATAATTCTGTAAGCCTGTAAAGAAAATGGATGTTGATATTCTGCATATTATTTTGATTGTTTAATTCAAAACTGTTGGCTGTTTTATGCCAGATGGCTTATATTTGCTCCTCATGCTTTTCCTCACACTCCTCATGTTTTTCCACTCTGTTATCTGACTTACATAGATTACATCAGTGGGTCCTCTTTGGCTTCTGGTTGAGTGCAAAAAGCAGTTCTGGCAGTAGATGGTAGAAAAGGTGAGGGTTTTTAGTTTCCTGGTTCATTCTCTGTTAGCTTACCTTAGGATGACCATCCCTTAAATAAAGATCACTCCTCTGTCAAGGTAGTTTAATCTACGACATGACCTTTGCTCTTTTGGGGTTCTGATCCTCTCCCTCGCCTTGTCTCTTCAAGCTTAGGTGTGTTGTTTCCTCTAACTCTTAAGCAATCCCTTAGGTTCTCCCATATCCAACCTACACTTTGGTACTTACTCCCTTGTAAATAAACCTTCCTTGAATTATCCTAACTTGAATGTGCCATCTGTTTCCTCTTGGGACTCTGATTAACAAATATGGTTTATAGAGATGGGTCTTTCTGATGGAATCTCACATTCCTTCCCAGTCTATCTTAGGTCAGAACTGTTATGAAGATGGTTCCTGTTCTTATGATTCCATCTGAGGAATAATAAATTTAGTATACTAATATTTCTTGGCTGAAAGCAAAGAATATCAGAAAGATGTTTACATGTGTTTTATTAACTATGCAAAGGCATTCAACTGTGTGGCTCATAATAAATTATGGATACCATTGCAAAGAATGGGAATTCCAGAATATTTAATTATGCTCATGAGGAAGCTGTAAATAGACCAAGAGACTGTCACTTGAACAGAAGAAAAAAGATACTGCATGGTTTAAATTCAAGAGGGGTGTGCTTCAGGGCTGTATCCTTTCACCATACTTATTCAATCTATATGTTGAAAAAATAATCCAAGAAGCTGGACTATGTGAATAAAAATGCAGCATATGGATTAGAGGAAGATTCATTAACAACTTGTGATATGTATATAACAACCTTGCTTGCTGAAAGTGAAGATGACTTGAAGCACTTAGTGATGAAGCTCAAACAGTACATTATTCAGTATGGATTATACCTCAACACAAAGAATATGAAAATCCTCACAACCATACAAATAAGCAACATCACAATAAATGGAGAAAAGATTGAATTTGTCAGGGATTTCATTTTACTAGGATCCACAATCAACACCCATGGAAACATGTCAAGAAATAGATATCATATTGCACTGGGAAAATCTGCTGCAAAAAGACCTCTTTAAAGTGTTAAGGAGCAAAGATGTCACTTTGAAGACTAAGGTGTGACTGACCCAAGCCATAGTATTTTCAGTTGTCTCATATGTATGTGAAAGCTGGAAAATGAATATGGAAGACCGAAGAAGAGTTGATGTCTTTAAATTGTGGTGTTGGCAAAGAATATTGAAAATATCACAGACTACCAGAAAAACAAACAAATCTGTTCTGGGAGAAGTGCTACCACAATGCTCCTTAGAAGTAAGAATGTTGTTGTTGTTGTTGTGTGCCGTCGAGTCAGCCCCCGACTCATAGCGACCCCTCCTTGGGTTTCCGAGGCAGTATCACTACGGAAGTAGGATTGCCCAACCTTCCTTCCGAGGAGTGGCTGGTGGGAAGTAAGAATAGGCAGACTTTATCTCACCTCTTTGGTCATGCTGTCGGAAAGGACCAGTCCCTGGAGAAAGATATTATGCTGGGTAAAGTATTGGTTAGCGAAGAAAGGGAAGATCTTCAACAAGATGAGTTAACACAGTGGCTGCAAGGAGGGGTTCAACCATAGCAAGGACCGTGAGGATGGTGCAGGACTGGGCAGTGTTTCATTCTGCTGTATAAAGAGTTGTATGAGCAGTTGCCAACTCACCAGCCCCTAACAACAACATATTAATATCTCATTATTAATTAAACATACAAAATAATGGGATCATTTGAACATGTGAAATAATCAAGAACTACTTTAAACAAAGAATTAATAATCTACTCAGCTCTTTTTTTCTACTATTTCCTTCTACATTTTTCTTGATGTTCATATAAATATGTACACAAAATTCAAGTAAAATTACCATGTAACCTAGTTTAACAATACATTATGATGGTAATAAAATAAATATATAACATTAAAATAATATATAACATTTTGACATTCCAAAATTGGAGTGAAAGTATTCCCATTATCGATGGGCACTCAAGTTGCTCCCAGTTTGCCATAACAGACAATGATCTAGTAAGAATCAGCTGTGTGTGTTGCATGTATGTGTACTTCCTACCTACTGGTGCTTTTATTCTATAGAATAAATCCTTCAAAGCACTTCTGAGTAGAAGAGCATATGTACTTTTAAAACTTAAGACTTCAATAAGATAATTAAAATTTTATATATTAAAATACATCAAAATTTAACATTCATAAGCATAACCTAGGAAGGACATAAAACATCAGTATTATTTTATGCCTGCCAACAAGTAATCTAAATAAAAATGTCTTGACAATGTAAATAAGGTTTCAACTCATTGGTCTGTTTTGGATTTTAAAAAAAAAAAATTCTCATTTATACCTAAAATGATCTTCCTTCTGACTTTCTGATTGATTTCAAATATCTAAACTTTAAAATGACCTATTTTTAATGTCAAATAACAAAGGTATCTCAAGTGATGGCAAGCCTCTTTAACCACTCTCTTTTCATGTTTACTAAAGAAGCTCTGGTGCTGTAGTGGATAAGGCATTTGGTTGCTAACAGAAGATCTGTGGTTCAAACCCACCAGCTGCTCTGTGGTAGAAAGATGAGGTGATCTACTTCTATAAAGAGTTACAGACTTGGAAATCCAGTAGAGGTTGTTATGAGTCAGAATCAACTCAATGGTAGTGGGTTTGGTTTTTAGTTTTTCATGTTTGCTAGCTGCAAACCATGATAGGTCTGAACTTCAAAGTCAACTAACTACTTGCCTAGAAAAGATTCGAGAAAGAATGTTTCCACTACTTTTTAGTAAGTTTCTTACAAATTTAAAGTATGCTTTAGAAGTTTATGGTTAAAGAAATTCAGATGACACTAACTTATTAGAAGGATATGAAAAATTTATCAAAAACAACAAAGAAATGTAAGAACATATCAGCACAACATGGATTTCAGAGCGAAATATCTTTTCCCCATAAAAATTATTTCTCTTTCAATTCATTTCAATCAGCCATTAAGTACATTTTGTATGTAAACTACTCAAGTAGGAGCCCACTGCTTTTAATAAACAACATGTAAATTGGACCACTGAAGAAAAGAGGAATGCAATGGTTAAAAGTAACCACCAGATCATTACTCAAATTTACATTCCTACCCTGAATCCTAAGCAAATAATAATAGCTAAAATTTATTGACTGTTTATGAGATGCCAGAATTATTATTAGCTTATTTAATCCCCATAAGAGTCCAATAAGGTAGGTACTGTTGGACAAGAATATCGAATATACCACAGACTGCCACAAGAATGAACAAATCTGTCTTGGAAAAAATACAGCCAGAATCCTCCTTAGAAGTGAAGATGTCAAGACTTTGCCTCACATACGTTAGACATGTTATCAGAAGGGACCATCCCTGAAGAAGGATATCACACTTAGTAGAGAGTCAGTGAAAAAGAGGAAACGTCTCAATGAGATGGATTAACACAGCAGTTGCAACAACATGCTCAAGCATAAACAATTGTAAGGATGGTACAGGCCCAGGCAGTGTTTTGTTCTGTGGTACATAGGATTGCTATGAGTTGGAACCAACTCAACGGCACCTAATATCAACATTTATTATTCCATCTTATAAATGAGAATATTGGGACAAAGAGAGGTTGAGTAATGTGTGCAATATCATGGGTTGAAGCAAGTATTTGAAGCCATATAACATTACTCCAAACTTTCCTAACCATATCCCAATAAGAGAAGCCAAGTTCTACAGCTCCCCACTCAGCAATAAATGACAGAGCAAGGATTAGAGTGGAAGACAGATGATTCATGCTTGTGTCTTTGTTCTGTATGTCTATGTTTTAAAAACTGGTACAATGTGAAGACTTTCTCTGTTGGTGCCAATTCTAGTTATGCTAAGTTAAAGAAAATCCAATAAAACATATGTTTCTGTGTTTTCTTTCTTTTTCTTTTTTTTCCCCCCCAATCTGAGCACATCATTTTAAGACCAGTATCCTCCTTTCAATTTGGTAAGTCTTGTTGTACAACTAAAGTGTGCTGGCTACAGAGGAACTAACCTAGTTCTCCATTCATCCTAACAGAATACTTGAATCATCAACAGTTTGGATCTAACTACTTGCACCAAATTAAGCTTGTGACTACCATCCACGGTGTGACAATTGGCCTCTGTTTGTCTGAAACAACAAAGGAAGATAGAGAGTCAGGAATGCGAGGAGGGTATGGAACGTGTGACTGGTGCCCTCCATGAACAGCTGCCTCATTTGCCATGGCAGAAAGGGAGGAAGGTGGTATTTGTCTACTATTACTAAACATTTTGATCAGGGAATCTATAGAAGAATCCTGGTGGGAGGAGGAATGAAGACCCCAAAGTTTCTGGAGCCATGGGGGCTGGATAAACCCTGAATCGGTTGCCATGAGATAAGCTTTAAAACTTAAACCAAAAATATCTCCTGAATTTTTCTTAAAACAAAAAAATAGTTTAACTTATTAATCAGTAAAACATGTCTGCCTTGAGCTCTGTGCTCTTTTAAGAACTACCTATATGGGATCAAAGTGAATACAGCATGCCAAAAGACTGAATGGGAACCGTAAGGGCCAGTGAGTTAATGTTGGTGGGAGAGGAGCAACTCAGAAAAGGAGGGTGAGAATGGCTGCACACCTCAGAGAATGTAATCGGTGTTACTGAATTATACATGCAGAAACTGCTGAATTGGTGTATGTTTTCCTGTGTATGTTCTCAGCAACAACAACAAAATAAAATTTTAAAAAATAAAGTAATGTGACTTGTGACATGGTCAACTTACAAACATTTCAAAATGAGTTCTTGTATGATTCAATTCTATCAGAAAGTTTTGCTCTGAATTACTAAATGAATAGACCCACTGGCATGCTATTTTATTAAGTTTATCAAGCTTATCCACCAAGATATCCAAATAAAGGAATATACAAATAGATAATAACAATTTTCTAAGCATCTACTATGTATCACATAACATTTAAAAGTTGATCTAATTTTCAACCTCCAAACAGCCTTATAGAGTTGGAATTTTTCTTTTCCTATTAATAAATCAGGAGCTCTGGTAGCTTAGTGCCTAAGGCATTTGACTGCTAACCAGAAGACTGACGGTTCGAACGCACCAGTCTCCTCAGAAGGTAGGTTGGGCAATCTACTTCCATAGTGATATCACCTCCGAAACCCAAGGAGGGATTGCTAGGAGTCAGATCGGACTCCACGGCAGTGTGTTGCATTTTGTTTTATTAATAAATCAAGAAATGGAGGCTATGGTGAGGTTAAATTGCTTGTCCAAGGTCATTGGCCGGTATTATAATGTTGAGCTCCTTCATCCAACACAAAAACCAATGTTCTTTTCAGTATGCCAGACTATCTTAAGGATAGTCTTACTTAAGGAATTATTTTATTTCACTATTTCAAAACAGATGTATATCCAATGCTCACAATAAACAAAATAGTCAAATAATACCAATGTCAAAGGTAGTATTACTAGTTTATAAATTTAACTAAACAAAATAGAGATCATTTACATACATCATGCAACTTAAAAATAAAAGATTTAAATATCTTTAGTTATACTTTTCCAACCCAAGGAGGGGTCACTATGAGTCGGGTCCAACTTGATGGCACATAACAACAACAACAACATACTTTTCCAATGTCATTCTCTAAAGTCTTTATAATAATAATTAACTTAGATACCTGAGAGTCTTAAATTGCCTATAAGGGAAATTTCTTTTGAAAGATCACATTTAATATTTTGATAACATCTGTCAAAAATTGGCATTTAAGGAACTAAAAATTCTAGTTTGATTTTAGGGAATGTGGACAATTAAATAGACAGTTCTGTCAATGAGGGCATATGTTTTTAATTAGCTAGCCTTAAGAACTGAAAACCAAAAAAAAAAAAAACAAACTCACTGCTATGGAGTCGAATCCAACTCCTAGCAACCCCTCCTTGGGTTTCTGAGGCAGTATCACTACAGAAGTAGATTGCCCAACCTTCCTTCCGAGGAGTGGCTGGTGGGTTTGAACCAACAGACTTCTGGTTGGCAGTCAGATGTCTTAGACACTACACTACCAGAGCTCCCTTGAGAACTGAACTAACTTTAAATTTATCAGAAAAATAATAATACATTAAAATTTGGTTTTCACCAAGTAAATACAAACTAAATACTTAAGCTTTCAGTCATTTAGAGTTAAAGACACACAATAATATTTATATATATATATACATATGCTTTCATTTGTCCTACATTTTCTATCAATAAATAGTGCTCCTCATCTGTGAATTTAAGACTATCAAATAAGTCATTTTTTCCTTATAATGTGAGGTAACAAATCAAAACCATGAATGAATTATCCTTCTTATATCATATAAGCCTAAAGTTAAAATTATATTTTAAATTGTGGTTGCCTTCTGTTGCTATGGAAGAAAATTTTACATTGTTCAAGGATATGACAAATCCATTGTATCAAGAAAAGTATATATAAAAAAAAAAACCCTCACCTTCTGTGAGACATGAAAAATTAAATAAATAAATAACATATACATCAAGTTCAAATATTTTCGAAAAAGACCCACTCTTTTCTGTACACAGGAGACAAATTACAATTTGCATCTTAGGAATACATTTTTTTTTAAAAAAAGCCAATTACTTTTGTTATTAGAGTTCCTTCAGGCAGGCTGTGAGCTTATAATATAGTGAGTTTCATTCTGTTACACTAAAAAGCACTGATATAAACCTCAGAAAAAACACTATCATTGGTTAGATGCTGATGATGACTTCAGAGGCTTTTTATTATTATTATTATTATTACTAAACAAATCTCACAGGATAACTAAATAATTGGTGTTATGGGCTGTCAAGTCGATTCCAACTCATAGCAATCCTATAAGACAGTAGAACTGTTCCAGAGCCATCCCTAGGCTAAAATGTTTAAGAGAACAGATTGTAAATTCAATTCTATGGAGTCACTGGTTGGTTCAAACCATCAACCTTTAGTTTAGCAGCCAAGTGCCTTACCCATTGTCTCACCAGAATTCCTTTAACTAAATAGTACCAAAAACAGTTGCATTTCCACTGTTACAATGACACATCCAAATATCAGAAATAAATAGAAGCAACAATAGTTAATAAGAGAACATGTGTGTGGTATTCTGGATGAAATGGATTTGGTTTCTACCAAAGAAATTAGTACTAATCCTTAGTTTTACCAGTAAGTAATTGTACAATTTGCAGTAAGTCATCTAAATTTTTATAGCTTAATTTTTTCTCATATAAAATTAACATTATAGTTCATTAAACAACTATTTATTAAACAATAGCAACTATAAATAGGTGTTCTGGGATAAGTGCTGGAAATAGATAAATAAAGGAGACATATAATTAGATAATTAAAATAAATAATTCCATAAATAATTACTTTATAATATAAGTTAATTAAATATTTAAACATTAGAATCATGTAAAAAAATAGTTTTTTACAAGTGAATGACACTTTATGATATTATGTTGTTGTTGTTGTTGTTATTTGCCATCAAGTAGGACCCAACTCATAGCGACCCCTCCTGGGGTTTCTGAGGCTGTATCACTACAGAAGTGGATTGCCCAACTTTGCTTCCGAGGAGTGGCTGATGCGTTTGAACCGCCAGCCTTCTGGTCAGCAGTCAAGTGCTTTAGGCACTATGCTACCAGAGCTCTTTAAAATTTTGACCTCATGAACTTCCAGTAGAGACAAGATGGCAATCATATATTTCTTCTTGCTCTTCTCTGCTAAGTAAAACTTTAAACCCTGGACATATTGCAAGAGGTAATGAAAGAGAACATTGAAAAGTATAAGAGAAAAGCAAACTGCTTAGGACTCTAGGACAAGAGGAATAATATAGTCACAAGGCATCTTAAACTCCCCTCATCTCTCTCCCAAAAGAAGGCAACTCTGGCCCACTATTTCCCAACACTGAAAACCTAACAATCCAGCAGCGGAAGGCATCCCAAGTTAGGCTTACTTCCCCCTGGGATGGAATGGTGATAATAGGTGAATTCAACAGCCCTGGCAAAGGAGATCTACTGGGGGTCCCTGACATGAAGTAGTTAGGGAAATGCTCCCTTCATTTCAGGGCTAGAGACTCTCCTCCTTAACTGAAGGACACAGGAGAGCTGACTAGCACCAGCAGGGGGATCTCTCTTCAACAAGAACTCAGCCAGGAATCCTGTTTGTCCCCATGGGCCTAAAACTCTCTTCCTATACCAAGAGACACTAAATGACTTGGGGAGCACCGGCAATGGATATCCTGCCACAACAAGCACTCAGCCCAAGAAGGCCTTTCCTTTCTACATAGGCAAAGGGTGTCCTGTCACAAGCTTCTGGCCTAGGAAGTGCATTCCTTCCCCATCAGGCATGAAAATCCTGTCCCTCACCAACAGACATTGGGTGGTGAGCAGGGGTGACCTTTCAAGGGGGATCCCACCACCATAAGCAGACACTCCCCATAATGCTCTTTGTCCTCCAGATCAGAGACTCTCTTTCCCAATCTGGAGGTATTAGGTAGCCTAGGGTAGGAGAATTTCTTCTGTCCCCTTAGGCAGCACCAAAAGGAATCTCTGGGAGCCCCAGCGCCACGAGCTAAACCAAACTGACCAAAATAGCACCACAACCAGAACCAGTTACCTACAAGTCAATTCTGATTCATGGTGAATCTATGTGTTTCAGTTTAGAACTGTGTTCCAAAGGGTTTTCAGTGGCTAAGTTTTTGGAAGTAGACCCAGAACTCTTCTGAGGCACCTCTAAGTAAATTTAAACCTCCGGCATTTCAGTTAGTAGTTGAGCATGTTTGTACCATCCAGAGGTACACTGTTTGTACCACCCAGAGGACCCCACTACCACAAAGTTAAAAAAACTAAACTGACATTGGAAGACAGTCCACAAAATTAGTTTAGGATTTGTGAGCTAAGCTGAAATAGAGTGACAGCCTTCTAACATAAAAGGTTCAAATATTCTGCAGACTACCCTAATAAAATAGAAGAAATATCCAGGATACAACAGAAATGAACTGTTACAGGAAAATCACAGCTTCAATGAAAAAAAATAATAATCAACTGACACTATCATCAATATGAAGCAGATTTTGGAATCAGCTTACAAGGATTTTAAAGCAGACACCATAAAAATGCTTATAAAAGTAATTATGAATTCTCTTGAGAAATTTTTTCTAAAAAAGAGGAAAATCTCAGCAAAGAAATAGAATATATTACAAAGAGTCAATGAAAACTATAGAACTGAAAATATAATAACAGAAATTAAAAAAAAAAAAAAACCTGGCTGGATGGACCCATTAGTAGAATGCAGAGAACGGTAGCAACAGAATCCCAATGTAAAACAGAGACTGGAAAAAATTGAAATATAAAATCAGCTGACCCTAAGAAACCTATGAAATATAAACAAAAGAATCAACATTTGTATCATAACCAGAAGGAAAGAAGAAACCGTGGATGACGGTGTATTCAAAGAACTAATAGCCGAAAACTTCAGAAATTTGCTGCATTAACTGATTCATGAAGCAAATCCCAAGTAAAATAAATTCAAATCATAAAGATAAAACAATTTATGCCAACAAATATCATAAGTGAACTTCTGAAAAGTAAAAACAAATAATAAAATCTTAAAAGTATCCAGAGAGAACCAGCATATTACCTGTAGGTCAATACCAATTCAAATGACATCAGATTTCAGATTTGAAATCATGGAGGCCAGAGAGAAGCAAAAACAATTTCTTAAATGTTGATGGAAAAAAACTATAAATCATGAATTCTATATCTGGCAAAACTAGCATTCAGGAATAAAGGGAGAAATAAAGACATTTTCAAAGAAAGGAAAATTTAAGAATTTTTAACTAGTAGAGCTATGCTTAAAGAATGGTTAAAATACTTTCTTCAAACAGAAATTAAATGTTGAAAAAATGGATCTTGAAGCATTAGGAAAAAAGAAAAAACAATGGAAATAGAAGAAACATGGGTACTATTCTTTTCGAGTTTTATATATCATATATAATGACTGAAACAAAATTTATAACATTATCTAATATTGAAGACAATGATATTTAAAAAGAGAAGGGAGCTAAAAACACCTAAAAAGAACCACCCTTCACTTGAGCTGGTAAAATACTGATACTAGTAGACTGTGATTTCTGAAGAAAATGAAAATAAGTTCACAAGTGCAAAGTACAACCTTGACTATATGCCACCTGAATTAAGAGACCATTTCAAGAATAGACTTGATGCACTGAACACTAATGATCAAAGACAAGATAATTTGTGGAACAACATCAAGGACATCACACATGAAGAAAGCAAAAGGTCATTTAAAAGACAGGAAAGAAGCAAAAGAAAAAAATGGATATCAGAAGAGACTGAAGCTTGCTCTTGAATGTCGAGTAGCTACAGCAAATGGAAGAAATGCTGAAAGAAAAGAGCTGAACAGAATTTTTCAAAGGGTGGCTTGAGAAGACAAAGTAAAATATTATAATGAAATGTGCAAAGACCTGGGGATAGAAAACCAAAGGGAAGAACATGCTTGGCATTCCTTAAGCTAAAAGAATTGAGGGAAAAAAAATCAAGCCTTGAGTTCCAATACTGAAGAATTCTATGTGCAAAATATTGAACAACTCAGGAAGCATCAAAAGAAGATGATCAAAACATTAAAAGAAGATAAGACATTCTAACACATACAAATACATTTGTAAAAATATTCTTTGCCTATTTGTATGTGCTGTAAGAATGTCTGTATAATAGAACTAACAAGGGGTAAAGTTATGTTAACTTCTTGGCCACAGCCAACCACCCTGAGAGAGCAAGTAATTGGACCTGCGGGCTTGGGACCACAGTCACAGAGGACATCAAGCTCAACTGGCATAATACAGTACACAAAAACATTGCTCTACATGCTACTTTGGTGAGTAATGACTGGGGTCTTAAAAGCTTGCAAGCAGCCATGTAGATGCAACAATGGGTCTCCCCTCGTCCAGAGGAAAGAAGAATTGAGAAAATCAAAGACACATGGAAACAATTAGTCCAAAGATGAGTGGACCATGCAATCCTCAGCCTATATTAGCATAAGACAAGAAGAACTAGATGGTGCCCAGCTACCACTGTCAGGCACTCAGAAAGGGATCAGTGCTGGAGATGTGATAGTTGGAGTTGTGTGTCAACTTGGCTGGACCACATTCTGAGTGGTTTAAGCAGTTGTGATGTGGGTTATTCCCATGATGAGATCGGATATATATGTTTTGAGAAGCCAATCTGTTGAAAGGGAGTTTCCCTAGGGGTGTGGACTGCTTCCAATATATTTATGGGCATCCTGGGAAAATGAGACAGTCTTCTGCGGATCAGGATCTTGTTGTGCTGCCTACAACTGTCTGTGAGTGAACAATCCACCATTTGGCCTAGTGATCTTGGATTCTTCATTCGTTGGAGTCAACAACTGGTATAATGCCTGCCAACCTTGAGCTGGTTAGCCCCTGCAGCTGCATGAGTTGGGAAAAGCCTCCAGCTTGACATTTGATCCAAAACCTCGGGACTTGCTAGCTTCTATAAGTGTGTAACCCATTTTCCTAAGATAAATTTCTTTCTCTATATATACATATAAGCTTTACTGGTTTTGCTTCTCTAGAGAACCCAGACCAACACAAAGACTCTGGATAGTTAGGGGCAATGATATGGAATAAAACTCAGAATCATAAAAAAAAGACCAGGTTTACTGGTCTGATAGAGCATGGTGAGACCCCCCCCAAGACTATGGCCCATAGTTACCCTTCAGGTCTTGAACTGAATTCACTCTTTTGGCTTCCAGCTAAGCAACAGATAGGAATATAGGGTGAACACTTACATCAGGTAGATACACTCTTTAGAACAATCAACCCTGGGAGAACAGAAGGGCAGCGTTTGCACAGGGAGACAACTCAGAGGGCAGGAATGCATAGGAAAGAAGGACACAGGGAAGAGGTAAGGGAAGGAAGTGGGGAGAGAGCTATTATATTGTGGAGAATTGCAGTCAATGTCATAAAACAAAACATGTATGAAGTGGTGTATGGAAAACGAATTTGCTCTGTAAACTTTCACCCAAACCACAACAAAAATGTTAATAATAATATTGTCTGTCAAATTTATAAATGGTGATGGGTATATTCCCTTTTGCCTAGATATATCTGATCATTTAGCCTTTCTAACCCATCCATAGATTAATATTTGTTAGGATAACTTTTCAGCCACACCCAACCACCCTGAGAGAGCAAGTTGTTGGGCCTGTGGGTTTAAAACCATGGTCATGGGAGATATCAAACTCAATTGGTGTAACATACTACCAAAAAAAAAAAAAAGAAGTTCTATATCCTAATTTGGTGAGTAGAGACTGGGGTCTTAAAAGCTTGCAAGCGGCCATCTAGATGCAACAACTAGTCTGTCTTTGCCCAGAGCAAAGAAGAATGAAGAAAACTAAAGATGCATGGAAATAATTATTCCAAGGGACCATTGGGAGCTCTGGTTGTATAGTGCCTAAGGCATCTGACTGCTAACCAGAAGGTTGGTGGTTCAGACCCACCAGCCACCCCTTGGAAGGAAGACTGGCCAATATAATTCCATAGAGATACCGCCTCAGAAACACAAGGAGGGGTTGCTATGAGTCAGGATTGACTTGATGGCAGTGAGTTTGGCGCTTATTTATTTATTTATTATTTTTTTAGTGAACCTCAGCCTATATGACCCTGAGACCAGAAGAAGTAGATGGTGCCTTGTTACCACTGTTAACCACTCAGAAAGGGATCAGAACAGGAGATCCTGGATAGAGTGGGAGAAAAATGTGGAAAAAACTCAAAGTCACAAAAAAGATCAGACTTACTGGTCTGATGGAGCCTGATGAGATCCCCCAAATTATGGCCCTTCATCACGCTTGGGCCTAATATTGAACTCACTCCCATGGCTCCCAGCCAAACAATAGACAAGCATATAGGGTGAACATTCACACCAGGTATGTACTCTACTTAGAACAATCAACCACAGGATATCAGAAGGGCAGTATTTGCACAAGAAGATAGCTCAGAAGGCAGGAATGCATAGGAAAGAAGGACACAAAGAAAAGGCAGCTACAGGAAGGAAGTGGGAAGAAAGCTGCTATATTACAGGGATTGCAATCAATGTCATGAAACAAAATGGGTATGAACTGTCATATGAAAAATGAATTGGCTCTATAAACTGTCACCCAAATCACACACACACACAAAGTTAAAATGGCATATTCAATAGAAAAAAAAAAAAAATTCAACTATTACAGGAGGTAGTATATGATGATATACTGATAGTATTGAAGGAAGAAATCCAAACTGCACTGAAGCCATTGGAGTAAAACAAGTTTCTGGGAATATACAGATATCAGTTGAGATGTTTCAACAAACACATGCAATACTGGAGGCACTCACTCATCTATCCTAAGAAATTTGGAAGACAAGATACCTGGCCAATTGACTAGAAGAAATCCACGTTTGTTTTGTTTCCACAAAACATAATCCAGCAGCATGTGGAAATTATTGAACAATATCACAAACAAGTAAAATTTTGCTGAAGATAATTCAAAAATAATGGGGAACTGCCATAAATTCAAGCCAGGTTCAGAAGACTATGTGGATCTAGTGGTATCGGTGCTAATGTCAGACAGATCTTGGCTGAAAGCAAAGAATACCAGAAATATGTTTACCACAGATTCTTCCAATGAAATAGTCAAAATGTCCAGGATAAATAGAAATATACTGTTATAGTTTAATTGACTACGTAAAGCCATTTGACTGTGTGGATTGTAATAAATTATGGGTAACATAGTGAAGGATGAAATTCCAGAACACTTCATCATGCTCATGCAGAACCTTTACATAGGCCAAAAGGTAGCCATTGAAACAGAACAAAGGGATATTGAGTGGTTTCAAATCAGTAAAGGCATGTATATGTCAAAGCTGTATCCTTTCACGATACTTATTCAATCCATATGCTGAGCAAATAATACAAGAAGCTGGACTAAACGAAGAAGAATGTGGCATCAGGATCTGAGGAAGATTCATTAACAACTTGAGACATGCAGATGATATAACCTTGCTTGCCCAAAGTAAAGAAGATCTGAAGCACTTATGACAAAGATTAAAGATTACAGCCTTCATTATGGATCACATCCCATAAAGAAAACAAAATCCACAGCAGTGGGCCAATAAACAACATCGTGATAAATGGAGAAAAAATTGAACTTGTCAAAGATTTCATTTTACTTCTATTCACAATGAACTCCCATGAAAGTTGTTGTTGTTGTTGTTAGGTGCCGTCCAGCACAGCAGAATGAAATACCGCTGGGTCCCACAACAGCTCCTTGATCGTCACTATATTTGAGCTCATCGTTGCAGCCACTGTGTCAATCCATCTTGTTGAGGGCCTTCCCCTCTTCTATCATGACATTCCTCTCCAGAGAATGGTCCCTTCTGATAACATGACCAAAGTAGGTGAGATGGAGTCTGGCCATTCTCGCTTCCAAGGAGCATTCCAGCTGTACTTTCTCCAGTATGGATTTGTTAGTTCTTTTAGCAGTCCACAGTACTTTCAGCATTCTTTGCCAGCACCACAACTCAAAAGTATCAATTCTTCCTCAGTCTTTATTCATTGTCCAGCTCTCACATGCATATAAGGCGATTGAAAATATCATGGCTTGTGTCAGGTGCATCTTAGTTCTCAAGGAGACATCTTTGCTCCTCAGCACTTGAAAAAAGTCCTTTGCAGCTGACTTGCCCAGGCTATATGTCGTCTGATGTCCTGACTGCTGCTTCCATTGGCACAGATTGTAAAACCAAGCAAAGTGAAGTCTTTGACAACTTCAATCTTTAGTTCAATATCATGATGTTGCTTATAGGTCCAGTTGTGAGGATTTTTGTTTTCTTTATATTGAGATGTAATCCATACACAGACTGTATTCTTGAATCCTCATCAGTAAGTGCTTCAAGTCATCCTCACTTTCAGCAAGCAAAGTTGTGTCATCAGTGTATCGCAGGTTGTTAATGATTCTTCATCCAATCTTGATGCCATGTTCTTCTTCATATAGTCCAGCTTCTTGGATTATTTGCTCAGCATATAGATTGAATAAGTATGGTGAAAGGATACAACCCTGACACACTCCTTTCTTGATTTTAAAACACACAGCATCCCCATGTTTTGTTCAAACAGCAGCTTCCTGCTCTGTGTTCAGGTTCCTTATGAGTACAATAAAGTGTTGTGGAATTCCCATTCTTCTCAATGTTATACAATTTGTTATGATCCACACAATAAAATGCTTTTATATAGTCAATAAAACACAAGTAAACATCTTTCTGGTATTCTTTGCTTTCAGCCAAGATCCATCTGATATCAGCAATGATATCCCTTTTTCCACGTTCTCTTCTGAATCCAGCTTCCACCTCTGGAAGTTCTCTGTCAATATACCCATGAAAGGTAGCAGTCAAGAAATAAAACAACATATTGCATTGGAGAATCTGCTGCAGAAGAACTCCATAAGGTCTTTTGAGGACTAAGGTGCAACTGATGCAAACCATGGTACTTTGAACAGCTGCATATGCATGTGAAAGTAGGACAATGAATAAGGAAGATGAAGAAGAATTGATGCATTTGAGCCTTGGAAAAGAGTACTGAATATACTATGGATTGCCAGAAGAACGAACCAATCTGTCTTTGAAGAACTACAGCCAAAATGCTCCTTAGACATGAGGATGGCAAGACTTGATCTCACATATTTTGGACACATTAGTATGAGGGACCTCTCTGGATAAGGATACCATGCTTAGTAAAATAGAGGGTCACCAAGAAAGAGGAAGACCCTCAAAAGATGGACTGACACAGTGGCAGCAACAGTAGGCTCAAACATAGCAATGGTTTTGAGGATGGTGCAGGTCTAGGCACTGTTTCCTTCTGTTGTACACTGGGTTGCTATGAGTCAGAACTGACTTGACAATACCAAACAACAACTGTGATGAGTCTTGTATGTGTATTGTAATAGTGAGAGCAATCATTAAGAAAATAATAGAAAGAGATGAACTTTAAAACACTAAATCAAGTAAATCAACATAGAGTCATAGAAAAAGGTTCACATAACCCACTTGAAGGCAAGAAAAGAAAGAAAAAACAAGAAACAGAGCAAGCAACTCAGAAATTATGGTTATTATCAGTTGTATGGAGTCATTTCTGACTCCTGGTGACCCCATGTACAAGGTAACAAAACACTGCCTAGTTCTTCACCAAGTTGCCAATCAGAGTAATGATCCATAGGGTTTTTGTTGGCTGCTTTTTAGAAGTACATCACCAGACCTTTGTTCCTAATGCCACTGAATTGTACTCTTAAAAATGGTTAAAATAAAAAATTTTATGTTATATATATGAACACACATACAACAAGATGTCATTACATACATATAAATGGCTAAAATTAAATATATATATACACACACACACACACACACATACAGTGATAATACAAAATTCTGGAGGATGTGGAGAATCATACCACTATTACATTGCTCATACCATTGCAAAATGGTACAGCCACTCAAAACAGTTTGGAAGTTAAACATTCGACTACCATATGACCCAGCAGTTGCACCCTCAAACACTTATCCTAGAAGTGAAAACTTATGTTCATGTACACACACACACACACAGAAACCTGCACATGGATGTTTATAAACAAATTTTGTTTATTCTGATAAATATATATATAACAAAACATTTTCCATTTCAACATTTTTTATAAGTACAAGTCAGTGAAATTAATCACATTCATCTTGTAGTTCAAACATAACCACTATTTGTTTCCAAATACATCTATCACCCTTAAAAGAAACTCATTATCCTCCAAGCAATGAGCCTCATTCCCTCTTCCTCTCACCTTCCCCAATAACCACTAATAAACTAACTTTCAACAATGGATTTTTAGATATGACACCAAAAGCACAAAAAACAACAGACAAAATAGGTAAATTTGAGTTCATAAAATAAAAATTGATGTGCAATAAAGTGAAATATTATCTACAGAATAGGAGAAAATTTGGGGGGGGGGCAAACAACCCAATGGGGGTCATTATGAGTCAGAATAAACTCAATGGCAATGAGTTTTTTTTTTTTTTTTTTGGTATGTATCTATCAAAGGTTTAATATCTAAAATATATAAAGAACTTTTAGCACTTAACAACAGAAAGACAAACAACCCAATCTGTAAAAATAGGCCAACCACTTGAGTAGACATTATACCAAAGAAGAAATATAAATGTCCCACAAGCACATGTTCAATGTTATTAGACATTAGGGAAACGCAAACCAAAATGAAATGTGATATCACTTCACACTCACTATAATGACTCTGATTATAAAACCAGAAGACAACAGGTGTTGGCAAGATGTGGAGAGATTGGAACCCCATACATTGCTGGTTGAATATAAAATAGTATTGCTGCTGTGGATAACAGTTTGGCAGTTCTTCAAAAGTTAAACATAGCATTTCCATATGACCCAGCAATTCCACCCAAAGAACTGAAAGCAGGAATGCAAACAAGATACTTGTACACCAATGTACATTGCAGCACTATTCACAATAGTCAGAAGTCAAAAGTTGGAAACAAGCAAAATGTCCCTCCACAGATGAATATTTAAAAAAAAAAACAAAAAACTGTGATGCATCCATCTCATAGAATATTACTTAGCAATAAAAACAAACTAACAAACAAAAAAACCCACTGTGATAAAAACAAGTTGGATAGATATCAAAGAAACCATGCTGAGCAAAAAAGTTAATCTCGAAAGGTTACATATTGCATGATTTTATTTTTATAACATTCTTAAAATTATAATAATGATAATTATAATGGATAACAGCCTACTAGTTGCCAGGGTTCAGGGACCTGGAAGAGGGAAGAGAAGGAGTGTGATTATAAAAAAAAAGAAATACAATATGAGGGATACTTGTGGTGATGGCATTGTTCGGTATCTTGACCGTGGTCATCGATAGAACCACACACATGAAAAAAAAAATTGCATAGAACTAGACACAGTTGCAATTGTTAGGCACTTAGCTGCTAACAGAAGGATAAGTGGTTCAAACTTGCCGGGTGCTCCACAGGAAAAAAGACCTGAAGATCTATCTATCCTGTAAAGATTTCAGTCTAGGAAACACTCTGGGATAGTTCTACTCTGTCCTACAGAGTTGCTGTGAGTCACCACCAACTCGATGACATGCAGCAACAACAAAAGCACAGAAACACACACAAACACACACCAACAAAAGTAAAACTGGGCAAAATAACACTAAAGAAAATGAAGACACAGAGAGGTACACCAGAAGTACAGACAACAAAGATAAACACTTTTACATACCCGGTACTGCATTATCAGTAAGAACAAACACTAATCTATGGGAGGATACATAGGTAGATGGGCTAAATGATCAAGTATGTCTAGGTAAAAGGGAATGTATCCATGACCATATGTAAGGTTGGCAGGTGGTATTTCTACATACATATTTGTATACGCTGTAAAAATCTCCATATAAAAAGAACTGTTGTTATTTGCCATCGAGTCGGCCCTGACTCATAGCGACCCCTCCTTGGGTTTCCGAGGCAGTATCACTACAGAAGTAGGATTGCCCAACCTTCCTTCCGAGGAGTGGCTGGTGGGTTTGAACCGCCAGCCTTCTGGTTAGCAGTCAAGTGCCTTAGGCACTATGCTACCAGGGCTCCTTATAAAAAGAACTAACAGGGGGCAAAGTTGTGACAATTTCTTAGCCACTGCCAACGACCCTGAGGGAATGAGTTGTTGGACCTGTTAGCTTGGCACCATGGTTGCAGGGACATCAAGCTCAATTGGTAAAACATACCTCACAAAACCATTGTTCTACATCCTACTTTGGTGAGTAGCTACTGGGATCTTAAAAGCTTACAAGTGGTCTAGATTCAACTATTGGTCTCTCTTTTCCATCTTTTCCAGAGTAAGAATGTTGAAGAAAACCAAAGATGCCTGAAAACAGTTAGTCCAAGGGACTAGTGGACCATGTGAACTTCAGCCTATATGACCATGAGACCAAAAGAACTAGATGGTGCCAAGCTACCACTGTCAACCACTCAGAAAGGGATCAGAGTAGAAGATCCTGGATAGGGCGAGAGAAAAATGTGGAACAAGACTCAAAATCATACAAAAGACCAGGATTATTGGTTTGATATTGCCTGGTGAAACTCCTCAGACTATGGCCCCTACTTATCCTTCAAGCCTGGAATTGAATTCACTCCCGTGGTTTCCACCCAAACAAGAGGCATAGAGGGTGAACATTTGTGCCAGACAGATAAACTCCTTAGAACAATCAATCATAGGAGATGTACAGGGAGATAGCTCAGAGGACAGGAATGCATAGGAAAGGACATAAGAAAGAGATAACTACAGGGAAGAAGTGGGAAGAGAACTGTTACATTGTAGAGATTGCAGTCAATGTTATGAAACAAAATTTGTATGACCTGATATATAAAACCAAAAACCAAGCTCACTGCCATGTAGTCAATTCCAACTCATAGCAACCCCCTTTGGGTTTCCGAGGCAGTAGACATTTATGGAAGTAGATTGCCCAGTCTTCCTTCTGTGGAGTAGCTGGTGGGTTTGAACTGCCAACTTTCTGGCTAGCAGTCACATGTCTTAACCACTACGCCACCGGAGAATTGCTGTATGGAAAATGAATTTGCCCTATAAACCTTCACTCAAATCACAATAAAATTAAAAAAAAAAAAAAAGAGTAAAACTTGAAAAGTCTGAATAAGCTGGTAGAATGTATCAATTTTCACTTGATTAATTAATACTAGTGATATTGTACTCGTTTTGCAAGATGTTACCATTGCCAGAAAATGAGTAGAGTACACAGGATCTCTCATTAGTTCTTACAATCACATGTGAATCTGCAGTGCTTTCAAAATAAAAAAGTTAATTAAAAATAATTTTTGTACTCTGACATGATTTATGTGTAGTCAGTGAATGAAGGTGTCAAGTATAACCTCCCCCTTTGGACCTGGAATAGGAAGAGCATCTCAGGCTCAAGCCACAATATACAGAAAGAGATTTATAAGGTGGTTTGGTGGTTTCAGAAACTGCGATTAGATCACCCACCCTAGCATAAGAAATAATGTTTGAACGGGAAGTGGTTTCATTTTTTTTCATTTAAATATTAAAGATATGACAGAGAAGTTTATTCTGGAATCAAAGTAAGCACAAGGAGATCTGGTCACATAGTGGTTAAAACACTGGACTGCTAATTAAAAGCTTAGCAGTTTGAACCCATGAGCTGCTCCATAGGAGAAAGATGAAGCAATCTGCTTCCATAAAGATTTACATCCTTGAAAACTATATGGGGTAGTTCTACTTAGCTTCAAGGGGTTGCTATGAGTTGGAATCAACTCAATGTTGATGTTTTTAGGTGCCGTTGAGTTATCGCCGACTCATAGCAACCCTATGCACAGCAGAACAAAACACTGCCCAGTCCCGCTAGCTCTATGATCCCTGCTATACTTGAGCCCATCACAGCAGCCACCGTGTCAATCCATCTCATT
>NW_006921745.1:3457613-3458949 GCF_000298275.1 Orycteropus afer afer | reverse complement strand
TCATTATTCATTGTCCAGCTCTCACATGCATATGAGGTGATTGAAAATACCATGGCATGTGTCAGGAGCACCTTAGTCCTCGAGGAAACATCTTTGCTCTTCAGCACTTGAAAGAGATACTGATTTGCCCACTGCTATACGTCATCTGATGTCCTGACTGCTGGTTCCATTGGTGTCGATTGTAGAATGAAGCAATGTGAAGTCCTTGACAACTTCAATCTTTTCTCCATTTATCATGGTGCTGCTTATAGATTCACTTATGAAGATTTTCATTTTCTTTACATTGAGATGTAATCCATACTGCTGACTGTATACATCAATCTTCATCAGTAAGTGTTTCAAGTCATCCTCACTTTCAGCAAGCAAAGTTGTGTTGTCAGCGTATCGCAGGTTAACAACTTTTCATCCAATCTTGACGCCACATTCTTCTTCATGTAGTCCAGCCTCTCAGATTATTTGTTCACCATACAGATTGACTATGTATAGTGAAAGGAGACAACCTGACATGCTCCTTCTTGATTTTAAACCATACAGTGTCCCCTTGTTCTGTTCGAACAACAGCCTCCTAGTCTATGTAACAGGTTCCTCATGAGTACAATTAAGTGTTCTGGAATTCCTATACTTCTCAATGTTACCCATAATTTGTTATGATCCACACAGTCGAATGCTTTTGCATAGTCAATAAAACAGAAGTAAACATTTTTCTAGTACTCTTTGCTTTGAGCCAAGATCCATCTGACATCAGCAATGATACTCATTCCACATCCTCTTCTGAATCCAGCTTGCATTTCTAGAAGTTCTCTGTCAATATACTACCACAATTGTTTTTGAATTATCTTCAGCAAGATTTTACTTTTATGTGATATTAATGATATTGTTCAATAATTTCCAGTCTGTGAGATCACCTTTCTTTTGTATGGGTACAAATATGGATCTCTTCCAGTCAGTTGGCCAGGTAGCTCTCTTCCAAATATCTTGGCATAACCGAGTGAGTGCTTCCAGCCGGGCATCCATTTGTTGAAACATCTCAATGTGCATTCCATCAATTCCTGGAGCCTTGTTCTTCACCAATTCCTTCAGCACAGCTTCAACTTCTTCCTTCAATACCATTGGTTCTTGATCATATGCCACCTTCTGAAATGGATGAAGATCAACCAAGTATTTTTGGTACAGTGACTCTGTGTATTCCTTTCATCTTCTTTTGATGTTTCCTGTATCATTCAATATTTTGCCCATAGAATCTGTCAATATTGCAACTCAAGGCTTAAATTTTTTCCTCAATTCTGTCAGTTTCAGAAATGCTGAGAGCATTCTTCCCTTTTGGTTTTCTAACTCC
>NW_006921745.1:3443930-3457028 GCF_000298275.1 Orycteropus afer afer | reverse complement strand
CCAAATTTTCCAACTACCAGTGATTCTTCTTTGTTTCCAATTTTTGCATTCCAGTCACCAGTGATAATTAACACATCTTGATTGTATGTTTGGTCAATTTCAGACTGCAGAAGTTGCTAAAAATCTTCAATTTCTTCATCTTTGGCTTTGGTGGTTGGGGCATAAATTTGAATAATAGTAGTATTAACTGGTCTTCCTTGTAGGCATATGGATATTATCTTATTTCTGACAGCATTGTACTTCAAGACAGATCTTGAAACATCCTTTGTGATGATGAATGCCACACCATTCCTCTTCAAATTGTCATTCCCAGCATAGTAGATCATATGGTTCTGATTCAAAATGGCCAAAACCAGTCCATTTCAGCTCACTAATGCCTCGGATATCAATTGTTATGCATTCCTTTTATTTTTAACCACTTCTAATTTTCCTAGATTCATACTTCATACATTCCATGTTCCCATTATTAATGGATGTTTGCAGCTGTTTCTCCTTAATTTGCTTCATGCCACATCAGCAAATGAAGCTCCCAAACACTTTACTTTATCCATGTCATTAAGGTTGGTTCTACTCTGATGAGGCAGCTTTTTCCCAGTCATATTTTGAGTGCCTTCTGACCTAAGGGGCTTGTCTTCCCACACTGTATTGGACAATGTTTCTGGGCTATTCATAAACCATACAATATTTCTCTGCTACTCACAAGGCTTTCCCTGGCCAATTCTTTGAGAAGTGGATGGCTTTTTCCTTCTTCCTAGTCTGTCTCAGGAGCTCTGGTAGCATAGTGCCTAAGGCACTTGACTGCTAACCAGAAGGCTGGTGGTTCAAAATCACTAGCCATTCCTTAGAAGGAAGGTTGGACAATCCTACTTCTGTAGTGAAAATGCCTCAGAAGCCCAAGGAGGGGTTGCTATGAGTCGGGCCAACTCAATGACACATAACAATAACAACAACAGTCTGTCTCAGTCTGTAAGCTGCGTTGAAACCTGTGCACCATGTGGAACCCTGCTCGTGTTTGAAACACTGGTGGCACAGCCTCAAGCCTCACAGCAACACACAAGTCAACACAGTAGGACAAAATGACTGACAAGTTTGTCTACCTTAACTGTTCGAAACCTCTCCATCTTCCCCTTACCTGGATCCTGGGGCTCTGTCTAGTCCCTGACTTCCTGGCTCTTGGAGTGGGGCCTGTCTTCTTTCTCCCCTACCGGGACTCAGCAGCTCTGTCTCAGTCTGGCTTTTCCCCCACTTCCTGCCTCTTGAGGTGGGGACTGCCATCTCCCTCCTCTTATCTGGGTCCTGCAGCTCTGTCTCATCCCTGGCTTTCCCCCCACTTCCTGCCTCTTTGGTTGGAGCCATCAACTCAATGGCAGTGGGTTTGATTTGGGAAGTAAAGACAATATCTTTATTTCATAAATTGATGGTGCTATATCTTTGCCCTATGACTTTGTTGTTGTTGTTATTTACCGTCAAGTCGGACCCGACTCATAGCTACCCCTCTTTGGGTTTCTGAGACAGTATCACTACAGAAGTGGCTTGCCCAACCTTCCTTCTGAGGAGTGGCTGGTAGATTTGAACTGCCAGCCTTCTGGTTAGCAGTCAAGTGTCTTAGGCACTAAGCAACCAGAGCTCCTCCCTATGACTTTAGAAGAGGGTAATGAGTCCTCAGGGTTAGGCCTCAAATTCATAATCCTTGCCTATTTGTTTCCTTACTTTCTCCAACTGTGTAGTAAAGTCCACCCATGCTCTGAGGATATTCTGATTCTCAGCAAGAGGAGCAGTTATATTTTAGGAGAAACACCAGAATGCTGTTCCAGAACCTATTTCTCAGGCCTAAACAAGCTGAAATGGTATTTTGAAACTTCTCAGAATATATCTGAAAAAAAAAAAAATGTTGAATATATTTAGTCTGGGAAGGTCCATTCTTTACCAAATTCACTCATATAAAAACTGTTATTTTGCAAGAAATGAAACAAATGGTGTGAGTTATAATAAAAATATGATGAGCAGGTAGATTTTCTTGACCCATTTTATAAAATAATATAGGCAAAGGAAAAACAAGTGCAATAAAATTATAGAACATTTCAAAATGGTTCTTATTTTTTCTCCAGTCACTGTTTTCAACCAAATTCTATTTATTCTGTTTCCTATCCTTTACTGACATCTTGACCACTACAGTTATTTTGAAAATACCCAGGTGCAAAAATGGCAAGGAGACCTCATATTCTGACCTCCTAGAACCCCACAAGAGGAAGACAGAACTAGCAGCAGTAACCCAAGGCCTATTCATGCAAGGCCAGACATGCTGCCTCCCTCCAGCCCTTTCACCAACCATTCCTCCCAAAGCACCCACCACCTCTCTCCTGGGTTTGATAATTCACTGCAGTGGCCACACAGAGCTCACAGATTATGGGGCTTATTAGGGAAGCACCACAGGCTACAATTCGAGCTCAGGAAAAATGCTCAGTCTCTCTCCCAGCCCACTGTCCCTCAGCCAAGAGTCTCTCACAGTCTCTTTCCTAGCAGTGCTGGTCCCTCCGTGTCTCACTCAGCAATGCGTATCTCTTGCGTTTCTTTCCCAGCAGCACGTGTCTCTTTCCGGGGTGCGTGTCTCTTTCAGGAGCACGTCTTCCTCGACCAGCAATCAGAGAAAGTTCTGCCTCCAGGAGGCCTCCTTTTGAGCCCAGCAGGGTGGTCAAACTAGCCAATCATAGCATCAGAACTCTATGCACCTGAGAGAGAGTGGGCACCACCCAGAACATTGTTTTGTGCCGCTCCCAACAGAAATACTCCAGGTGGACAACTTCAGCAATCAGGAGCTCTTCAGTTGCTCATAGAAAATCCCACCTTGGAGTTTACAAAGACTTATGGGTAGAAAAGCTGCACTAAGTAATTTACTACACTGCACCAGGTCAACTTGCTCCAGTGTAAAACTTCAAATTTTCACCCAATTTATTTTCCTTCTCTTTCCTCGGGGCAGTCTAGTCATGGAGTGAAGAGAGGATATAATTCACTCTTTTATGTTTCTCCTCTTTTTCTGCATCCCTTTATCTCCCACTACATTGCTTGAAGTGGGTTGGTACATGTTCCATTACTAAATTGGCACCGCTTATTAAGCATAACTCATCTGTGTGGTTGGCATCCAAACACAGACTCTCTCATGGGGTTCTTGTGTGAGTTCTTTTGGGGATTCTGAAAAATAATATAACTGTACAATTTATAGTTCAAATTGGAACACTTCTGTCTGGATCAAATGTTAATATGAATGGCATACTAGAACCCCAGTTTACAACCAGGACTGTTCTAGACAAAGCAAGACAAACCAATGATCATACTGGGATATAAAGTCCCAACTCAAGAAAATTCAAGTCACCCTACTGCAAGGGCATCTATGCACAGTTTCTTTGTATGGGAAATCTGCTCTATTTATTGTCTTATAATCTCTCCCCCTCAGCTTCTACTCAAGTAGCCCACTCCTTATTGTAAGGTCTACCTTGCCTCGTGAGTTGTGCACCTGGTTGATATACAAGCAAAGCTGTTCAAGAAAATACATATGTGTGTGTATATATATGTGTGTATGCATGCATGTATGGGTGCATGTTTTTTGACCGATGAAAGTGCAGACATCCCTGTGGCACTAATAATGGGGATGTAATTAGCTCACTTGCTGCTGCTCCCAACTCCATCCTGTCAATTCTCTCTTTTGCTTTTTATCTCCTGCTCAAATGGGCCCTGTATAAGCAGACCTCCAGCTAGTCACAGATTTTAGTCTCTCCTACTTATAGGCACAACCCTTGTCTGTAAGCTATTCTCTTGAAGATCCTTCACTTGGCTAATTGAGGGTACAGAGAAACACTTAAGACTTGCCAATAACATCCACCTCAGAAGATTATTCCTTTCCTTCCACTCCATCCATTTCTTTTTTGCATATGTAGTTGTGGTGGATACTGTATGTCTTGCCAGATCCCCTTTCAGGAATAAAGAGCTCATTCCTTCAGTCATTGAGAGTATTGGTAACACACAGTCCTCAGCTGGAGGTCTCTTCAGGGACCATATAGCTGAAGAGAATTGCCTCATCCAAAGTCATGCTCCCATCTTGTGTGGTTCATAGCCAATAATCTGAGTATAGAAAGGTCTGGTCCCTTTACCCGATGATTGATGCACATGGGAATACAAAGGGCCCTTGGCCTTTTGAATATGGGCTATTTGATGCCTCTTGGCTCTTGGTTTTAGATCTTAGTTTTCAGTTCCAGATAAAAAGGAAATTATCTCTCAACATTTTATTATATTAGTTTATTTTGAGCCTCTATTAATAAAAATTAAATTTTATTTTAAACTAAAATTCTAATAATTCTTTTAAAATTAAACATCAAAATTCCAATAAATAAAATTAAAAGAAATACATTTAATATTAATGATAACAGTGCCAGATTATGAAGTCAATGTTGGAGTGAGTAGAGGGACAGTGAGAAGCATTCTGAAAGCTTTTTTTTTGTTGTTGTTTCTAAGAAAAAACCCTGGTACGAAGTACAGCTAGAAACATTGTGAGGAGGAAGCAAAGAAGAAAATTCTTGGACACAGAGCCATTCTTACAGGTGACAGTAATATAAATATAAAGAGCCTAAAGTTTCTCATACAAATCCTTACACTATAATTTTAACATTTCAAATTTCATTATGTTCTTCTGTTGCTTAATAAATAGTATTGTGCTGACCAGACAACTTGCTAAAATCATTTCATAAATCACTTAGCTTTTTTTTATGGAACATGGACTCATTGTTCACAGGATTCAGGAAGCCATCACAAGCTACTCTTTAATTCCAATTTTCTATGTATTGGGTAAACTCCCTCAAATCTCCAGACTTCCAATTTGTTACATTTCAGGATACTGCCTGTGCATTTGAACCCCTACTTCACCTAATTAATGCCATCTGCCAGGTCCTGCTAGTAACCAAATCCTGTCTATTCCTATTAATCTCCTTCCCACCTCCCAATATGCATGACACGATGAACTAATGCAAAAAGATTATTCTGTCTTTAATTCTCATTGTTTAACCATCAATATCTTCTGCTTTCTCAGCAATACCCAAGAGACTGATGGATGGTCTCAATTATATCATCAGCCTAAACTGACTGATTCAACCCCTAGTCGATCAGTGATGATTCTGCCCCTGACCCAGTGGATACAGCCAGTGACAAATCAGATGTAATATACTAATGAGGAACAATAAAAACAGAGTGGATTAACTAAACAGAGAAAAACAAATTAATGCTTAAATTCTGCCTAATGCTCTCATCTTTCTCACTAGGAATGTTACTTTGTATCAAAACACAAAATAAACTTTTTCATACCTGACTCATTTTTGGCAGTCATAGCAAAATATAAGAAAGAGATTATAGAAGACACAAGGTAATGCATAGAGGTTCCCATACAAACTACAAACTAATTAGTTGATGAGTAAGACTAGAAGGCATGATGTTATGTGCTGTGGAGTCAGACCAACTCATAGCGACCTCTCCTTGGGTTTCCGAGGCAGTATCACTACAGAAGTAGATTGCCCAACCGTCCTTCTGAGGAGTGGCTGGTGGGTTTGAACCTCCAGCCTTCTGGTTAGCAGTCAAGCGAGGCTATGTAATATCAAGGAAACGTCCTCAATTTACTGTTAAAATAACTTAAATATAAAAAGCCTAATGTTTTTCCATTTCTACATATTAATTCTAATAAATTTACATCAATAATTTCTTTTTATAAAGTAAAAGATAAAATTTAATTGATAATTTTTAAAGTCAGGAAGCAAACTCCAAAGGGATATAAAAGAGATATATTTAGTAGTTGTTTCTACTTGGCTCTTCTAGAGTCATTAATTTCATAACTTTCAGAACACTAACATTTTGGGTTATATAGAGGCATGGATCATGCTTTAACTCAAATTGATCTTCAAATTCCAAACTTCTTAGTGAGGCTCTTAGCCATAAGGCCTAGATCTACCTCTTGAGCCTTATCTCATCCTTTAGCCTCTCAGAAGTTCTAGGTCCAGGACACACACACATAAGTCTCCTGCCAGACAGCTAACCCACCAGGCCTAACAAACACCAGGCCCCTTTGAAGTGAGTGACTCCACTTTTGTAACTCTATTTTTAATGTCCAGCTATAACTGGCAATATCTTGCTAAAACTCCATTTTATGTAACTAAAGTAACCATCTTGTCCTGCCCACACTCCCCGTGGGTTAAGGGGTACCCCTTCTTTTTGCATATTAAGCAACTAAAACACCCCTAGATGAATGCCTGTGCTAGAACATGTACTCTGGGTAGATCTGAGCTAGAGCATATACTCTGGGGTAGTTATCAATCACCCTTGGATGAAGGCCTGTGCTAGAGCACATACCCTGGGGAGACCTGAGCTAGAGCACGTACTCCAGGGTGGTTATCAAACCTAACTCCCCTCAACCCTCAATGAGGGCCTGTGCCGAAGCACATATTCTAATACCTTGCAACTGCAGCTTCTGCTTCTGTATTATCACTTGCTTGCCTGCTTTATAAAAACCTACCTAAAATTGGGCTATTGCTGCAGCATAGGAGCGCACTTCAGCTCCCTGCAGTCGATGAGCCTAAATAAATCTCTTTTACCCAAAAGTGGACATTATAGTGGCTATTATTTTAAACTGAACCCATAACATTTGGGGCTCATCTGGGATAGCCACTGTGTCCCAGTGCCTCTGCCAGGTGGCCACCCGTGGGAGAAAAAGGATCTCTAGGGGAGGCGCCCCCTGAAGACGTTCCAGGGCCCCAGAACTCCGTTCTCCCAATCAGGTGTCCATCTGGAGACACAGAATTCGGCTAATTCGGCTTGAACCACCTGATTCCTCTGGAGGTAAGTCTGTAAATCTGCAAGACCCGTGTCTGTTGATTGAGAGAAAGATCTGACACGATCGTAAACTTTCTCCAATTTTTTCTCACTGGGACGCTGCTTGAGAAAATCTGTCCAGTGAAAACTTGTTTTCCTGGAGTCTGATCTAGTAAAATGTTGGTGAACTGACCTTGTTTTACTAGAGTTTCTGTTCTGTCCTCTCGAGAGTATCTGATAATTCTGAAACCAAACACATATTTCATTCTGGTCCGGACTGGGATGAGGGAGGTTGAGATTTTGGCTGATAACCTTAATTAATAGAACCTCTACAGCCATCCCTACTCTGTTTTGTGTTGAAGCTTCACTGAAAATCGTTTAAGTGTTTGGTGTAAGTTTGTTTATGTGAAATTTATATTGTGTTTGGGTGGTAAAACTGTGTTAGAATCTAGTCTGGCCCCGAACTTTACTAGAATCTGGTATCGGAGGTGTGTTACCATTCTGTGTTATGTTGTCCCTTGGTGTTTTTGTCACTTAATTCTTTTCCTTTTTGCCTTTGAATGGCCTTTTGACTTGTAATCGTATGACTGTCGCCCTGACTGACAGGACAACTGGATGGAAAATTTCTCTTAAGTTGTGTTATTTCTGTTATTCATAGTGAATGAGTTCTTATTCTGAGATATTGTACTGGATTGAGAGGTTTAAGCATTTCATCTAAAGCCTGTTAGAAGATTTTGATTGGTTTTATCCAAAATTTGGAATTTTTATGGTTTAAGTGAATGGATCATTGATTTGGCTGCTCAAAGGACCCTACAAGAATTTGCAGCCTGGGAAGTGAAATTTTACTTATTTTTATTGTTATTCTTACTATAAATATCTAAACTGGTTTTCAAATTCAGGATTAAATCCTAGGGTAAATAAATTAACAATTTAAAATTTTGGGTTAGGGTATGTTTTAACGTATGTGTAAACGACTGTGTCTGGCTAACTGAAACCCTAAGGGATTAGGGAACTGGAAGGAAGTTCAGAATATTGTACTTAAGTTAAGGATATTTGATAGACTGTTTTATATCGGCTGAATTACAATTTTGGGCAACTTAGTAAAAACAATTACAGATACATTACTGCCTACTTATAAGAATATAGGAAATTCATGTGTAAAGGAAAAGGCCCCTCTCCAATGTATATTAAATAATTTTAGACTAGCCTACAGGTGGGATTATGGTTTTAAATTCAGCTCTGGGTGCCTCAGGACTTTGTATAAATTAGAGTGATTTTAATAACTGACTAATTAATATTCTAACATTAGAAATTTACCTTGTTTTCAGTTTTTTACTATAACTGGTAGTGTGGGATAAAATTCTCTGGGCATTTAGTTTACCCTTACTCTTGACTTCTATCATCTCCCTATATTTGAATTAATTATTGAAACAACATAGAACAATTAAACTGTTTTTACATGTAAAATTCAGTGACATTAATTATGTTCTTCGAGTGATATTTGGTTAAACTTAGATCAAAACCCCCCGTTTCTGGTCTGGCTTCTAGCTGACAAGGAAGTTAAAATATTTATCTCTAATAAGTAAACTTAATTGAAATCATCTCCACAACTGAAATATTGTTATTTTGATTTGACTTTACTTGATTTGTTTGTGTGTAAAAAGTGTGTGTGCATGGTACCGGTGCAACAGTTTCGAGTGGATGTAAGTGTAATTGAGTTAATGTAAATGTGATTGGAAATTAAGTAACCAAGATTTTGTACCAGAATGGAGCCCCTTAACTGTATTCTGAAAAACTGAACCTTCAGAATTTAAGGAACAGAAGTCATATCCTTCCTTAAATGCATTTTTAAGTCAGGCAAAACTTTTTTAAATCCATTTTTAAATTCGACTGTTTCAGCTACAACCATGCCTGCCAGCACTTGCTCTCCTCTGCCTTTTGATCCTTTCCCTCCCTCAGGAAAGCAAGTTAACTGTTTATCATCCACTGTGCCTCCTTTATCACCTGTACAAACTATGGTGCAAAAGGCGAGGGCCATGGATGAGAACATTCCATTAGAATTAAAACATGTTTCTCCCTTAACAGAATACATAAATCAGCAGACTAATCAACCAATGCGAGGACATAAAGCATTTGCTTTAAAACTCTTAAAGACTTGAAACAAGCTGCTGCTACCTATGGACCAATAGCACTGTTTGTAAAAATCTTACTAGAAACCATTGTTCAAGAAACTTTGTGTCCTTATAATTGGTATATGCTGGCTAAAACTGCCTAAGAAGGAGGAGATAATTAATCCAGAGGCTAGGGCTTTTTGTTACACCCAATCAAAAGCCCAAAGCCATATACATAGAATGAAACAGTAATCAAGGTGAAAAAATGAAACTGTTTTTAAAGGATTATGTGTTTTGGATTATGTGTTTATCTGAATGTACTATGGTTATTAAATGTTCTTTTACTTGTTTGTGCATTAGAAATGATTATGGGGTAACTGGATAACAGAAAATGTGTAAGTCAGCCTTCAGCCAATACTTGATTGGATATGTTAAAAGGGGAAATAGAATTTTCCCAGAAGAAACACAGGCTTTTGTTTCAAACCCTGTGTGTCGAGTATAGTTTAAATAGAAAACCTAAACCCCACCCAGTACTACTGAAGGAACAGAAAATTTACATTTGAATAAGAAGCTGAAAAAGAAAAAAAATAATAATAACTGTTTGGCTCTTTGAATTTTGAGCAAACAGACAGGGTTTGGGTGCATCCAGACAGGAAAATCATGGTCCATGAAAGAAACCCCTTCCAGAACTGAAAATTAAAGGAAACCAATGAGTAGTAAACTTGTATGTTACTAACTTATGACCCCCTGAGTCCATCTGAGAGAAAATGGGGGAAGTGCAACAAAAAAGAAACAGGCTGAGTTTGGTACTCTTTAACCTAGGCCATGGAGGCTGGGGATGAAAGGGAGGCTGGCTGGTCTGAAGTGCAACGAGTTGTGAGTCTATAAGCAATGAAATAGTCCCTGAGGACTAAAGATGAGAGAAGGTGCTGGCTGATCTGAAGTGAGGGGAAGAGTATGACTCCCAAACTTGGCAACTGGTACCCATGACCTAGCTCGGATGGCTAGGGCTGAGCTGACCAGAACCCGACCAAATAAAGAAAAAGATGTTTGACACTGAACTGGTGTCAAGTTACTGCAATTTAATGACTTGACCTGGGCTGGACTTTACTTGTTTATGGATCCAGATACCTGAAGTTTCCAAGTAGAACAGAAGATTCTCCAGAGATAAAGGACCATACTTGTCTCCTCAGAGTACCAGTTTGATAGAAATGGGCAAATTAAAAATTAACTATTTAAAATGAAGGGAGATAAAGGCATGAAGTGACTGGCATACACGTTTTCATGGGTGTGGTTAATCTTAAATTGATGGTGAAAAAAAATGCTAATATTTAAAGTATAAAAAGGATAATGACTAAAAAAGCCAGGGGGGTGGCCTGTGGTGTAGTAAATAACCATAAGTCTTTGTAAACTCCGTGGAGGAATTTGCTGTGAGGAACTAAGAATGTACTGATTGTAAAAGTTATCCACCTGGGGTATTTCTATTGGTAATAACACAAAGTAATATTTTGGGAAGTTCACTCTCTTTCAGGTACTTAGAATTCTGATACTGTAATTGGCTAGTTTGACCACTCTGCCAGGCTCAAAAGGAGGCCTCCTAGAGGCACAGCTCTCTCTGACTGCTGGCTGAGAAGTACTGTGCTGCTGAAAGAGATACACACCCCTGGGAAAGAGAGGCAAGAGGGAAAATAAAGTGACTGATAATAAGCTTTTTAAAAAAAGGGGGAAAAGAGAGTAGTTTTGTCTTACAATAGAATGTCTGGTCATCCCAGAACATGAAAGATAGTGAAAGTTAAATTTAAAAATGTTAGCAAGTTGTGGAAGGTTTGAGAGGAAGTGAACTTTATTTGCCTTGGTTTTTAATACCTGCAAATAATAAGTGTAAAGAAAAATGTGTAGTAAGTTGTAGAAAATTTGAGGGAAACTGAATTTTCCATGTAATTATTTATTTTTTTCTCTTCTGAATTTCAGTAATAACCAAAAGGCAGTTTCAGGCAATACATCTTTTCAGAATACAAATCTGTATAATACTTGTTCATATTTCTGAAAATCTACCTGCCAAACAGTTATCTCATTCAACCCAAGAGATACAGTTTTACAAAGTAAGAATGTTATATATAATATTTCCACCTGAAAAAAGGAACATCTTTGGGGGCCTTAAAGAGAATATAACATAATGACACAAAGGCCTGGTTGATTCTGGAAGCTGAGACCTGCCATGGATTTCGCACATCTGTCCTGACTATTATGCAGCTTCTTATCTTAACCTACCCTGTCTGAATGGGGCAGCAAAGGAGTTCTCTCCCACTCTTTCAGGAACTCCTCTGGGGCCAAAGGCAAGCATGAATAACATGCCAACATTACAGAATTCAGTATAGTTTACACATTTCAATTTCCTTCATCTCAGCCAAATATACACCACTGGATCCATTTCTTACAATACCACATCCTGGACTAAATTACTAAAAGTTGGGCAATTAAATTCACCAGCAATAAAAGCCTGGGCTAACAGAGCCTCCAGTAACTTCCAAACACTGAACTAAACCCCAGTGAGGAACAAGCTACAGGTACCATTTCAACAGCAGTCTCACAGTAAGAACCCTTGAAGTAGGGGACAGTTTCTTTATGAAGAACCCCATATTCTTAACCTTAAATAGTGCAGATGATCCAGGGATGGGGAGAGTGAGCTGAGCTACTCTTCCAGGCAACCTCAACCTTTTTCTCCAAGTAAATGTTAACGATTACATGAAATATATTTGGCTAGTGGAAATGAAAATTTAAAAGATTGTAAATAGATCATTACAAATGATTTCTCTGTGTAAATGAATTATACAATTAAGAGTGTCTTTCAGGACTCTACAGACCCTTACCTTAACTCTGTTCCTCCCCTTCTACCCCTCAGAAAATGGTCTTCTCAGCATACACTCGGAATAATGTAAAATTTGACCAGGGGTCCAGGCCAGATCCGTCAGGGCAATACCCATTACAACAGGTTCCACCAAGTTTAAATCATGAAAGAAACCCTGGAAATTTCATTTAGACTCATGTACCATTCACCTTAGCTGATTTACATTAATCTGTTAATAACTACCTTATCCTGAAGAGAGGCGAATAGTATCAGAAAAAAAAAAAAAAACTAGAACAGAATCCTACAGACTTTATAACCTCCAACCTGAAAACCTAGCCAGGGGCCACAGCCATCAGAAACAGATCCAGAATAAAATCCCAATAACCCAGAGAACAGAACAAGATTCCAAAATTAAAAGGACTGGGTATGAATACTTTTCAACTTGTAAAGATTACTTTCAAGGTCTATAATAACCAGGACAAGGAGCAGAAAAACAGAAGCAAAGAAACATGAAGCAACAGACTACCTTGCTGGCTGCTGTCCTGGTAGGCCTGTCATGAAGTCGATCACAGGTAAGTCCCCATGGGTCCCCAATGGATAGAAAGGGAGAGACTCAAACTCCTGCTCCAGTAGACCAAACAACAAAGTTGGGGCCTCAACAGTGTACTTACTACAGGGAAAATGAACACCGGACGAGGTAGTGTCCAGAGCGAACTCTCCAAACCCAACCCAAAAAGGGGCCCAACAAATGGTAAAGACAGCTAACAGCAACCGAGAATGACGGGGCCCAGGGGCTCCGTTGCAGACTAAACAGGTTCCTATCTCCTATGAGGAGCCTGGGTAACAATAACTGTGGGAAAACAGCCCATTAAATCTCTACTGGACACAGGTGCAACCTCAGTCCTAAACATCTCCAAGTCCCCTCTGTCGCAGAAAACTATAAACATTACTGAAGTTTCAGTAATATAAAAATCTTCTTTAACCTCTTAAATGCCAGGTTGGAAGTACTGTATTAACTTGAAATTTTTATACATACCTGAATACCCTGTTCCTCTGTTGGCATAAAACTTAATAACCAAGTTAAATACTCAGTTTACCTTCTCAGCTAACAAGCTCCAGGTGAATTTTAGTCCTGACCAGACATGGGCCTCACAGACAACCTGCTGCAATTACCTGCTGCTATGGATTACAGAAGGAGCTCTGGTAGCATAGGGGCTAAAGCACTTAACTGCTAACCAGAAGGCTGGCGGTTCAAACCCACCAGCCACTCCTCGGAAGGAAGGTTGGGCAATCCTA
>NW_006921745.1:3433784-3437709 GCF_000298275.1 Orycteropus afer afer | reverse complement strand
GGGAGGAAGTGGGAGAGGAGATGTTGCATTGTGCTAAATAGTGGTCAATGTCATGAGACAAAGTGTATGTGATCTGCTGTATGGAAAGTGAATTTGCTCTGTAAATTTTCACCCAAATCACAATAAAAATAAAAATTTAAAAAAGAAAAAACTGTTGAGTGATGAAAGAAATTAAAAATTAAATAAAAACATTCTTAGAAAAAAAAATAAAAATAAAAATTGGTGCTAAGGGAAGATAGGTTAAAGATACATATAATCTTCATAATAGTCTTAAAAGTATAATACATTTGTTGTCATTATTAATCTGTATAATTTATAAAGTATCTAACTTGGCCTAAGCTCTGGTGGTATAGTGCCTAAGGCATTTGACTGCTAACCAGAAGGCTGGCGGTTCAAACCCACCAGCCTCCTTGGAAGGTAGATTGAGCAATCTACTTCCATAGAGATACCACTTTAGAAACCCAAGGAGGGGTCGCTATGAGTCAAATCAACTCAACAGCAGTGAGTTTGGTTTCATTTGGTAAAGAAAAGAGAACATGTAACAAAACAAAAATTCTATCCCTGGTTTCACTATTTGTTATTTTCTTAAATGCAAAATATGATTAATCTTCTCTCAGAAGAGCATTAGAATTACTACAGTATTTCTAAATAATCATTAATAATGAAAATAATAAAATAATTTAACTTACTTGCTTATGCATCTAACATCATCATTAAGGTAAAAGAGATGCATTTTTTTATTTCTAATTAAGTCATGTCTAAATTAAAAGGCTTATCATACAGGAGGTAGTTACATGTCATGACTAAAAGAATAAATAAAAATGATAAATGGACTGATGAGGAACCTTAGTGTTCAGAATCCCAGACTGGAAACCACTCCCACACTCAGTTTTTCCAAAGTCCACAACTAACTGTATGCACTAATTGTACGATATAGCTAAGGACAGTAGACTCAAGAGTTAGAAATGAATGCAAGTCCTACTTTGTGCCTTAATGTACTATTTAACCTCTGAGTCACAATTTCTTCCTCTATCAAATTAATAGAATAATGCCTTCTGCCCTATATCTCTCAGAGGAATTCATTCACACATTTATTTGTTGCTGTTGTTGTTGTTAGATGCCACTGAGTCAGCTCTAACTCATAGTGACCCTACGTACAACAGAATGAAACACTGCTCAGTCATGCACCATCCTCAAAATCCTTGCTATGCTTAAGCTCACCGTTGCAGTCACTGTGTCCATCCATCTCACTGAAGGTCTTCCCTTTTTTGCTGACCCTTTCTTTACCAAACATTATATCCTTCTCCAGGGACTGGTACCTTCTGACAACATGACCAAAGTAGATGAGATGAAGTATGGCCATTCTCACTTCCAAGGAGCATTCTGGCTGTGCTTCTTATAGGACAGATTTATTTGTTCTTCTGGCAGTCCATGGTACTTTCAGTATTCTTTGCCAACACCATAATTCAAAGGCATCAACTCTTCTTTGGTCTTCCATATTCATTGTTGAGCTTTCACATGCCTATGAGGCCAGTGAAAATACTATGATTTGGGTGAGGCTCACCTTAGTCTTCAAAGTGACATCTTTGCTCTCCAACACTTTAAAGAGGTCTTTTGCAGCAGATTTGCTCAGTTCAATATGACATCTGATTTCTTGATTGTTGTTTCCATGGGTGTTGATTATAGATCCAAGTAAAATGAAATTCCCGACAGTTTCAGTCTTTTCTCCATTTATTGTGATATTGCTTACAGATCAAGTTGTGAAGATTTTTGTTTTCTTTAAATTGAGGTGCAATCTGTACTGAAGACTGTAGTCCTTAATCAGTGCTTCAAGTCATCTACACTTTCAGCAAGTAAGGTTGTGTCATTTGCATATTGCAGGTTGTTAACAAGTCTTCAGCATACGGATTGAATCAGTGTGGTTAAAGGAAACAACCCTGACACACACCCTTCCTGATTTTAAACCACACACAGTATTCCCTTGTTCAGTTCAAACAAAAGCCCCTTGGAATATGTATAGATTTCTTATAAGCACAATTAAGTGTTCTATAATTTCAATTCTTTGCAATTTTAGACACCATTTATTGTGATCCATGTATGGTGTTCTATATGTCATCCTACAACTTGTATGGTCCTTGGTTATTGGTGTTTAATGCATCAAATCTATTCTTCAGATGGTCTTTAAATTCAGGTATGATATAATCAAGGTCATATTTTTGGCCTTGTGGACTTGTCTTAATTTGCTTCAGCTTCAACTAGAAGTTGCATATGAGCAATTGATGGTCTGCTCCACAGTCAGCTCTTGGCCTTGCTTTGACTGAAGATATTGAGCCTCTCCATTGCCTCTTTCCACAGATGTACTTGATCTGATTCCTGATTATTCTGCCTGGCAAGGTCCAAGTGTATAGCTGTCAAAAAGGTATTTGCAGTGAATATGTCGTTGGTCTTGCAAAATTCTATCATGCGAACTCTAATGTCATTTCTATCACCAAGGCCATATTTTCCAACTACAGATGATTCTTCTTTGTTACCAACTTTTGCATCCCAATCACCAGTAATGCACAATATGTCTTGATTGTATATTTGTTTGATTAGGCTTACCAATTCATACTGCTTATCTTTCAGATCTACTCATTGATTAGTATATTTTCCCAATGTTGATTAGTTGCTATGTGAAACCAATCAGAAGGTATAATATGTTTTTAATAAATAGGGTTAAAATCCACTGAAACTCCATTTGGGAGATTTTATTTTTTCTAATACTTTATTATGAAAAGTTTCAAATATTCAAAGGAGCTGAGAAAATTTTATAGTGAACACCCATATGCTTAATACACACATACCTGTTATCTAAAAGATATTTGAAAAAGTTAAAATTTTTATTTCCAAAGTTTTTAGATATGCTAGTAGTCTTAAAGGAATCTGGTGGTGTAGTGGTTAAGGTATTTGGCCGCTAACCCAAAGGCTGGTGGTTTGAACCCCCCAGCCATTCCACAGAAGAAAGATGGGGTGGTTTGCTTCCATAAAGATTTACAGCCTTGGAAACCCACTGGGGAGATCTCTATAGGTTGAGATTGACTCAATGGCAGTGAGTTTTTATTTTATTTATTTTTTTAAGTATTCTTCAGTGATATACATAATTTCTACTAATAAAATTACATAATGATGAGAGCATTTTGAAATACCCATTTTCAGAATGCTCTCCCCACAGGTTCATTTTGAAAAGTACTTTCTTTTTACTCATTCTGAAAACACTGACTTTCTTGTGTTTCAGACAGATTAAGAATATCACATTATAAAAAGTAGTAGCTTTCTGACAGCCACTGGTCATAATAGAAAGGGTCAACCAACTTGGAATCCTTCCTTTCAAGTAAATGTATGCATTATATCTTAAGGAACATGTTTAGGGACTTTGTCTCCAGACAAATTGTGGGACTGAATGTAATTCAAAAGATTTTCTGTGTCATTCCTCATCTCATTTAAAAGTATTCTAACCCACCGCCATTGAGTTGATTCTGGCTCATAGTGACCCCACTGGGTTTCCAAGGCTAGAAATCATGGAAGTAGTTTTCCTTGTATTCTTCCCACAGAGCAGCTGGTAGGTTTGAACCACTGGCTTTCTAGTTAGGGGCCAAATGCCTTACCACTATGCCACTAGAGCTCCTCAAAAGTATTTTAAGGATTCAGTTATTTTCAAGTCTAGGTTGCATAAAATGAACCAAATTACTTATATCCTATACCCCATAAACAAGAATATTTTGCAATAATTGGAAAGTTAATAGATACAGAAGCCACTTCTATTAACTCCTTTGGATTGTGGTGTTCTCACTCTTCATTTAGGATGCCCCTCAATAAATTCTGGTAAGCTCTGTAAAGATCCCAGTATCAATCTGAATACCTAACCTTAGTAAAAATGTATTTATCC
>NW_006921745.1:3430502-3433684 GCF_000298275.1 Orycteropus afer afer | reverse complement strand
CACTCCTCGGAAGGAAGGTTGGGCAATCCTATTTCCGTAGTGATACTGCCTTGGAAACCCAAGGAGGGGTCGCTATGAGTCGGGGCTGACTCGACGGCACATAGCAACAACAACATGGATTACAGAAACAACTGACAGAACTGTCACTGCCTTCTTACCCTGTCACGGATCTGGATTTCCCCCAGAACAGGCTTAAGTTAAAACCATATAAAATATTATACCAGAGACCATTTTCTAGAATGTAACATCCTAGTTATGCAGGAAAGGAAAACCTTTAAAATTGTTAAAGAATTAAATATTTTAAAACATGTACAAACTTTATCTGCAACACTAACCAGTTTACTTCCAGCAGGTTATTATATCCTACAGATACTCCCCTCCCTAGCTTCTATCCAGGCGATTGGGAGTGCAACGACTGGATTCCCAGAACCAACACCCTCTGCCCTTACTAGACTCTTACACCATTACCAACCAGGAGGACTAAAAACCTGGTGAAAAAACACACTGCTACAGGATCAACCCTATGTTGGAAGAAACCTTGCACTGTAGTTTTGACTGCACCCACAGCCATGAAAGTGCATGACCTCACACCATGGATTCATCACACGCATCTGAAGCCAGCACCTCCTGACTCACAATGACAAATTTTCAAGGACCCCAGTCAACCTCTCAAGCTAAGACTGTCTCATTCCCCTGTTTTGCAGTCTTGACTTACTTATGTTTATGTACACGTTAGTCACAGGGTTTTTACTAGAAAGTATCCCTCACCCAGTTTCAATGAACAGTAATTGAAGATACAACAGGACAAGTGGCCTTCAAGGCCACTTAGCGTGACGACCTTAAGCTTTCACTTTTAAAATAAATTTGTACACCTTAGTATATCCCAGAGTAAAAAGAGTTACTCATGTATAGTCACTAATACTAATAAAACAAGAGTAATCAAAGAAACACTAACAGTAGTAAAAATATATATATAAAGGAAGTAAATAATGAATCAATGATTTGATTCTCAAACAAAAACAGTAGGGAATGAAGTGAGTGACTTCACTTTTGTAACTCTATTTCTGTAATGTCCAGCTATAACTGGCAATATCTTGCTAAAACTCCGTTTTATGTAACTGAAGTGACCATCTTGTCCTGCCCCCACTCCCCGTGGGTTAAGAGGTACCCTCCTTTTTGCATATTAAGCAATTAAAACACCCCTAGATGAATGCCTGTGCTAAAGCACGTACTCTGAGGTGGTTATCAAGCCTAACTCCCATCACCCCTCAATGAATGACTGTGCTGAAGCACGTATTCAACTGCAGCTTCTGCTTCTGTATTATCACTTGCTTGCCTGCTTTATAAAAACCTACCTAAAATTGGGCCCGTTGCTGCAGCATAGGAGCACACTTCAGCTCGCTGCAGTCAGCGAGCCTAAATAAATCTCTTTTACCCAAAAGTGGACATTATAGTGGCTATTATTTTAAACTGAACCCATAACACCTTCACCACTCCATGGGCTAACTATGAATCCTACGTGCTGCTTCAAATGTCATTTCCCTTGGGGCACCATTTTGACTCTCCCATATGCAATGAGATCTTCCTTCCGAAGGTCCATAGCACCAATGCAAGTCTATTATAATAGACTGTTTTATGGGGGGCCTATTCCATTAGACTGTAAACTTTCAAGGACAAGGATCATGACCTATTCATCACAGCAGCCCATCCATAAAAGTTATCTTCCAAAATAGGATTATAAAGAATTTGAAAGATAATTAACTAGAGCACTTAGAAGAGTGCCTGCCATATATAAAGTGCTAAACATAAATTAGATATTTTTATGTCAAAAACAGTGCCCAGTTTACAGTAAACATTCTACAGTCAATAAATAAACAATGAACAAATGAATTTTTCTAACACACATTCCAAACAGAGCTAAATAAAAAGCAAGCAAAAAACTAGAATATAACTATTCTTATCATTAAAAAATTACATGCTCCTTATAAGAATTGAACAGAATATTTATTCCAAACAGCAATCAGTTACTAAATTACTATATCCAAGTAGAAATCAAAATATTAAAATAAATGACAATTACAGAGAACTTTATTCAACAGAAACTGAAGATCTGTTGAAAGTTTTCTGAAAGATAATTAAGATTTCCAGAGTTAGTACTTAAGGAAATGCTTTTCATAACTAAATTTAATTGGCTGCCTTGTGAACTCCAAATCATTTAATGATGTTGAACATTATAAAAAAACTTAATGCTGTCAAGTTGATTCTGACTCATAGTGATCTCCACTGGGTTAGCAGACTGCCCCATCTTTCTTCCATGGAGCAGCTGGTGGCTTTGAATCACCAATCTTTTGGTTAGCACCCAAACGCCTGAAACACTACACCACCAGAGCTCCTTATTGAACATCATAGCAAACAAAAATAAAATAATGTTATTTTTATTTCCAGAGCAAAATAATAATGATTAATTTTTCTTAAAGCCTTGGTTGTACATTTTATACATGTTTTCAAGGTTACTCTAAAAAATTAATAATTTTAAGGAGATTTTTCATATTTTTACCAACAAGTTTTCCATTCAGACAACTATGTAGGAATCTCAAAAGGTACTCCTCAGGTCATTTAGTGATACTATCATTTATGCTACTGTTTTAATACTCCTATACTTGAATCTAGGAGCTCTGGTAGCATAGTGCCTAAGGCACTTGACTGCTAACCAGAAGGCTGGCGATTTAAACCCACCAGCCACTCCTTGGAAGGAAGGTTGGGCAATCTACTTCCGTACTGATACTGCCTCAGCAACCCAAGGAGGGGTCGCTATGAGTCAGGTCCAACTTGACGGCACATAACAATGACAACAACAACATACTTGAATCTACTTCTCTCTTTTTAGAAACAAAAATTAGTAAAATTAGCATGAACTTTTAATTTGCCACTTATAATGGTGAGCCACAAGTCATGATAAGAGTGAGATCAATTAAAAGAAACAGCAAGGATACCACTTAAATATCACTCCAAATGTCAATAACACCCCCAATAAAACCCTTTAACAAAACTAAAGTCCATTAAATCTCACTTACAACCCATTACACAAGTGTTAAAACAAGGAAAGATTCATAATTCTGTCATTTAGTATGGCAATATCTATCACAAACAGATATATGAATTAATTACCTATAATGATTTTA
>NW_006921745.1:3426735-3428867 GCF_000298275.1 Orycteropus afer afer | reverse complement strand
ATATATATATATGAACAGCAGTTTCAGTATTCTTTTACTCTCTTTCAGTAATGACTTGCACACCATGTGAACACCACTGATGGATCACCATTCCCAATTTGCATGTCTAATACAGGGGCCTTAGAAAGTCCCCTTGATGTAGTGTAGTAGAACATTCTGGATTTCTTTACTGAACACATTTTTGATCCTCCAGGAAATGGTGGAGATTATGATTAATGGGATTTCTCTCTGTGTAGCATGTGCATGTGTGAATATATGTGCACAAATAGGATGCAGAATACAAATGGAAGGAGAATTTCACTGAAAGAGTCAAAAATACTCTGCCTAAAGAGCAGAGTTGAAGAAAAGGAATGTATCTTTGATGTGTCCTAGAAAATTCAAAGGTATGTCTTTAAAAATTTCTAAACATGTAGAGATTGTCTTCAGTGTATCAGTTCCAAAGATAGAAAATATTGCTAAACCCAGACAGCCTATGCGAAATCCAACCTGGCATACAACAGTATCGTAAAACTCTAAAACCTTGTGTGAAGATGAAGCACTGTGAAAGTTACCATCATTCAAGGACTGTACTAACAAACAGAAAATCTTGCACTAAATAACCCACTTACTTAAACTCTAATCCTGTCACAACTACGACCACTCACTACAATACCCTAAATTAAAAGTAAGGAGAAAAAAGTCCCTGCGTTCCCCACCCTACAGTATCATAATGATAGATGTAATGTAGTTCTTGTTAGCTGCTGTGGAATTGGCCTTTAACTCATGGAGACCCTGTGCACAATGATATCAGGCTGCCATGATCTGCAGTTTTCATTGGCTGATGTTTCAGAACTAGATCACCAGTCCTTTCTTTCTAGTCCATCTTGTTCTAGAAGATTCATTGAAGCCTGTTCAGCATCAGAGCAGCACTCAAGCCACCACTGATAGACAGGTGGTGGCTGTGCTTGAGGTGGATTGGCTGGAAATCAAGCTGTGTCTCCTTCATGGAAGGCAATAATTCTACCACTGAACTGCCACTTGTCCCTGATCCACTTACTAAACTCTCCATAATCATTCTTATTTGACATATAATATTAAACAAGTTCCAATATCTTATTCTGAGGCCATAGAAACTTGGGATTAGCAAAGTATAAGAGGGATAGAGTTAAGGTAGAAGTTTATTAAAGAGAAAAGTACACTAGCTATAAATTAAAGCTAACATAAAGTGGAGACAGATAAACTAAAAACTACAGAACTAGATAACAGTATGCTATATTAAAGAAGCTCATAAATTATGATCCTGAGTCATAGAGAAAATGGTCATTATGTTCCATATCATCTGCTTAAGAAGGCATTGAAGTGAATAATATATTTTAGAAAGATTTTCATTCAAAATAGTGAACAATTTAAAATGTTTTCCTTCAATCTAAGACCAGATTTCATAAACTAATGAATATAAGCCTGGAAATCCCTACCTGTAAAAATAATTCTAAATTTTGTTATACTTGGTAAAGAAGATTGCTTCCCAATATATCTCAATGATTCTTCAAAATTAGCTGAAGATACTTCTTTAGCTTATATGTCTTTAATCATGAGTGATGAGCTCTTTTTCAAGTATCTGAATTGCTTTTAGTAAGACTTGCAATCATTCTGAACAAATTATAAATCAGCCTAGAAGAAATAATGTGCTATGCCATATTAATGCATTCCTAACTTCAGTAGATTGAGAGAAGGTGATTGTAAAAGTAAAATGTATAAAGTTATACATTCCTGGATCTAGCATTGAAAGATTAAGAATGAAACCAAAATCTTTTCAACACATTTCAAAGGCTGTTATTTGAAAGCTATTGTATTTTTTTAAGCTAAATTATAAAAATATCTATTAACAACAAAGAATTTCTTATTTATATTCTATTATCTGATGGACAATATATCTATTATGGCCTTAAGGGAACAAAAATATTAATTCATATACTTTAATAGGCATTGTAAATTTATTCTATTGTTCCTTATTTAAACTCTGTAATAACTGATTATTTAAACCAATGTTTCCCAAAGATTGGGACATAAGATGATTGCAGATGTTAAATGGACAGATTTTTTTATTTCAACAAATTTATATACATATAAGTATACATACATATATATATATA
>NW_006921745.1:3410892-3425373 GCF_000298275.1 Orycteropus afer afer | reverse complement strand
GGTAGCATAGTGCCTAAGGCACTTGACTGCTAACCAGAAGGCTGGCGGTTCAAACCCACCAGCCACTCCTCGGAAGGAAGGTTGGGCCATCTACTTTTGTAGTGATACCACCTCAGAAACCCAAGGAGTAGTCGCTATGAGTCGAGTCCAACTCAATGGCACATAACAACAACAATAACTGCAAGTCCCATAAATGGAAATTAAAGTAAGACAATAGCATTTCTTGTCAAGCAGACTACCCAAAGCAGTGGATTTAATTAAAACAGCTCAAGATGGCAGAGATGATGAAACAGGCACTGTCATATATGCAAATAAGAATGTGAATTTGTATGACACTTCTGGAAAACAATTTTGTGATATGCATTAACTTAATGGAGATTTAGTTGAATAAATTAAGGTCTGAAATCCCTCCTAAGTAGAATACAAATACTAAATTATTTTTATTGTAAAATTGGCAAAAAAGTGGTGTACAACCTACTCTAAATTCACAAGCGGGGAGGAGGATCAAGATCAACAGCCCCAGGAAAGGAAAGACACTGAAATGTATACAAAAGATAGACAACAGAGGCAAATACTATTACATGCACAACACTGCAGCATCATTAGCACCAAATACCAGGCTATGGATTAAGGCATAGATAGGTGAGAAGAGCAGGTTGGGAAAGGTGAACAGGAATACACCCTAGACCAAAGATAGATTTGACTGAAGATAATCTTACATATGCACTTGTGCTACAAAATTAGCCACATACATTACAGAAGCAACAGAACACAAGGCCGGAATAACTTCTCAGTGACAACCAAACATCTTGTGAAAGAGAATCACCAGATCTAGGGGCTTGGAACCATAGTCTCAGTAGGCATCATGCTCAATTGGCACACATAGTTCATAAAAATTTTGTTCTACAACTTCCTTTGGTGAAAAGTGATTGGGCTCTTAAAAGCTTTCGAGCAGCCATCTAAGATGCAACTATTGGTCTCCTCTCATCTGGAGGAAAGAGTGAAGAAAATCAAAGTTATCTGGAAACAATTAGTCCAAAGATAAAATGGGCCATGAGGACCTCAGCCTCCATGACCCAAGACCAGAAGAACTAGATGGTGCCCAGCTACCAAAGCCAACTGCTTGGAAAGGGATCAAATCTCAAGATCCTGGATAGAATGGGAGGAAAAATGTGGAACAAAATCAAAAACACAAAAATGACCAGAATTACTGGTTGGGTAGAGTCAGGTGGAACCCCTGAGACTATGGCCTTGGGTTACCCTTCCAACCTGGAAATGGACTCACTTACATGGATTGGCTCTCAGCCCAACAGTGGAAAGACCTACACCGAACACCTACACCGGGTCAATGCAACCATCTACTCTAGGGAGATGTACTCCTTGGATCAAGCAGCCATGAGACACCAGAGGGGTAGCACTCACATAGGGGGAAAGCTAGACAGACAGGAATGCATAGATAAGAAAAACACACAGAGGAGAGGAGAGGAGAGGTTTTTATGGTTGGGGATGGTAATCTGGCCATGAAATCAGATGTGGATGAACTATTGAATGTAAAACAATATGGTATGTAAATTTGTACCCAAAGCACAATAAAAATAAATTTAAAAAAGAAAAGATCAACAGTCCCAGCCCTAGGCTGATTCCTATAAGGCAGAGATCAGACATGCCTCCACCCTCCAAATATTTACAATTTTACCAAATGTCCATTCCATAACACTCTCTACTTCTTTTCTTGGTTTGATAATACAATGCAATGGCCATACAGAACTCACAGACAAATTAGGGGTTTATTAGGGAAGTAATAGGGTACAATTTAGGATCAGGAACTCTCAGGATACAGTTCTTCCATCAAGACAGTCTCCTCTCAACCATGCCCAAGGTCTCTTTCTCTGGGCCTTGGCTCCTCAGCTGGGCTTCTGCCCTGCTTAAGCAAGTATTACAAAGCTGTCTTAACTCCACTGATAAATGCCCAGAGGCACCCCACTCTGCAAGCAAGGCTTCTGCCCAAAGACACTCAGCTTTCTCATTCCATGGGTCAGCAAGTCTAGCTACCAATAAGTGCCTATAGGAACTCCACTCCACCAACAAGCCTCCCACCCAAAGGCACTCAGATTTCTTGCTCTGTGGACCTGGAAGCCCACCACTCTGTCTCGTGCCAGTCTCTTGGTTCTGCTGCCTTTGCTGCTATCATTTCTCTGCTGCTGCTGCTTCTTGCTGTCTCTGGTGTCACAGCTCTCTGTCTCCTCTGTTGAGGAGGTTCAGCACATGTATCTCAGATCCAAAGATGTGTTCCACTCTTGGCTCTTCTTTCTTCATGAAAATGAGATCCCCCTTTTCTACCACTGTTGTTGTTGTTGTTATGTGCCATTGAGTCAGACCCAACTCACAGCAATGCCTCCTTGGGTTTCTGAGGCAGTATCCCTATGGAAGTAGATTGCCCGCCTAGGAGGGCTCATTTTAAGCCTGACAGAATGGCAAGATTAGTCAATCCCAATGCTAGGGTTCTGTACACCTTATTTGGAGAATTCCATCTCTATAAAGGTGTCATGCACCTTATTTTCATTACTACAAGTTATCCAATCCCCTTGGTGGGCTACAAGCACATCACATTTGCATAGTTTCACCCAGTCATTTCGTGAGAATTAGAAAGACTATAGGTAGAAGGGCCATACCAAAAAATTCACTGAAGTACACTTATAAATTGTAAATATTAAGAAATAACAGTCATATTTTGTTAAATGAAATAGGCAGAATATAAAATACTATATACATTGAATATACATATATTTGTTTTTAATTTCCCTGGAAAAAATAAAATAAACTGTAAATAGCTGCATTGTTTAGAAAATATTTCTAAGGGTAATTTCTTTTAAAATTTTATCTAGTTCTAAAATTCTGAATTAGAATGAAAAACATAGTACATTCTGTCTTTTAAAGTGATAGAAAACAAGATGAAGGGTAGGGGGAAGCTAGGTTGCATTCCGGACATTCACATATCAATGAATCCATGTACTCAAGGCATTCTATCAACTCCCTATCACTGAAGCATGTTTCTTATACCTCAGTTTCTTAGGGTTAGGAATGCAAAGATAGATTAACAACAGAATTACTAAGCAACTGCTTATACAGTGAGATGAGATGAACTGGAACAGTCACATGCAAGGTAAGCAGGATAAAAAAAAAAAAAAAAAACACTCAAGTGACACAAACAGTCCAAAGCTGCTGGCTACAGTGGTGATGAGAGATTGATGGCATCATTTCTAAAGATGAGGACCTTGAGCCCACGGGTAGGCAGAGGCACAAGCATCAAAGAGGAATCATAGCCCTAAACCAAACCACTTGGAAAATACAAGCATCTGCAGTGTTGAATTACAAGTGACATGCAGGCCACAGCCATCCAATATCCATAGGTTTGCAGTAACATCATCAGTAACTACATTGATGAATGTAGAGGGGTGTGATTTTCATGTTAGAACAGAAAGAAATTCCATCCTCATTTGAGCACATCTTTCCTTTAAGCACCCTTTCTTTGGAATTAGGTATTGTATTTCTCGTTTCTTGTCCTAAGGACCTAGATAAGATAATTGAAATCAATACTTGAGAAATGATACCAATGAATACACATTCTGCAGTTGTCTGCAGCTACCATAGATGAGGAGATACCAAGTGAGGAAAATATCTATGACCACCATAAGAAAATGCCAAGATGCAAGAAATATAGTAAGAGGAAAATATACTCATTTACAAGGCAAAAATGCCAGAAGTACCCATCTCTTTTAGGAAAATGTAAATGAGAAAAATCCTTATTTGGACTAAAGATGGGCTATTCAATTTTCTAAAAAAGATTAACAATAAGACTGGTTTCAGTAATAAGATTCCCAATACTAAATGCTCACTTTTTCTGAACTGCATATATTGTATAAAGTGAGTTGCATCTGAATTCCACAAATAAGTTCTGAGATAATGCAGTTCTAGGCACAGCCTTGTCACTGATAAGCTGACTCCATCAGACAAGCCACTTATCCGAACTTCAGCTTCTTCATCTATATATTGATGACAATAAGGCCTCTATCGGCATCACAGAACCATTGTAAGGACTCATGGGAAAAATATGTTAATTTATTTTGTATAATGGAAAGTACTTAAAATAATGTGATGTTTTCATTATTATTATAACTGACTATATAAGAAATGGGAGCTCTGGTGGTGTAGTGCCTAAGGCATGTGACTGCTAACCAGAAGGCTATGGTTCAAACCCACCGGCCACTCCTCAGAAGGAAGATGGGCAATCTACTTCCATAGTGATACTGCCTCGGAAACCCAAGGAGGGGTTGCTATGAGTTGGATCCGACTCCACAGCAGTGGGTTTGGTTTATATAAAAAACAAGCTCATCCATCAGTCTACTAGAAACATTAGCATACCTTTAAGAATTCTATCCTTTCACATTAAGGATTTTTCTGTTACGAATCTCTTTAAATAAACACTCAAAGAAACACTCTTTATTTAACACGTTACAAATTATACTGATGGTAAAAATCACAGTAAAGAAAAAAAGTCAATTTCTTAAACATAAAAAGTGAAAATAGAACTTGATCTAAATTCATCATTACTTTTTATTTTCCAAACTTCTAAGTTCTTGCATTTTCTCTATCCCATTAGTACAGCAGAGGGATCACAGTCTTTTGGATTAGAAATACTTGACTCTCAATTCTAACTCTAACCTAACTTAGCTGTGTGACCGTTAGAAGTTTTCTAAACTTTTTTGAGTGTGAGTTTTGTTCCCTATAAAACACAGAGAGGATCTAGCCGGCAGAATTTTTGAAAGTATCAAATGGGAAAGGACTCGACATAATTCAAAGCACAGAATGGACACTCACATGTCAGTTTCCTCTGTACACAAAACTGGCAATCATAAAAAGATCATGAAGCAAATGTTGTTAATGGCCTTCCCATATCCTCTTGCCCTTACAAAATCACTGCATACAGCCCTACTTCCAATTGCCAGCCCCTGCATCATTGGGCCTAAGGACCTTCACAGGCATCCAGAGTCTGCTTTGCTGTCTATCCAGCAGGTCAAAGGTGCTGAGGAGCCAATCCCAGCTACTCTGTCGACTGATTAAGTAAAAATTGAAGCATATGTGATGCAAAGATTCCCAGAGTTCCCCAGCAGTATACTAATAACGCACAGTGATAAATTTCTTGGTAATACACCTTTTATCGTCCTCTTTCCCAAACCTGTCTCACTTCATCATACTTCTACCAGTGTGTCCACCTATCATCTCCCAAATAATAAATTCCTTCACTCAGGTCCTTTTCCTGTTTCCACATTTTAGGTATCTGTTAGAGCAACACTTCACTCTATCCATACCAAATTCTGTTCTGGTTATCTAGTGTCACTCTGACAAGAATATACCACAAATTGGATGGCCTTGACAAACAGGAGTTTATTCTCTCACAGTTCGGGAGGCTAGAAGTCCAAGTTCAAATTGCAAGGCTCTAAGGGCTGTGTGAAAGCCCCTCAACCTTGGGCTTCAGCTCTTGTTGTAAGTCCTTCGATTACAGTATCATTTGCAGGGTTGTTTGGTGTAACATTTTTCAATAAGGAAAGCTAGAAATATTATAAATCCACCAAAATAAAATCCTCTGAGATGATTTTTTACACAAAAAGAGATCTACTTTGACCTTATCTCTTTTCCCCAAGTTCTTACTCTGGTGGCAATAGTGTAGAACTTGAAGGGCTTGAGTCATTCTGGACCAAATCAGCCAATGAACTGGGGTCATTTGAGGTTGGAGTATGGATGTCAGTGGTTCTCTCCAGGTTCACTCTGGCTCTTTGGGAAGCAATATGATATGGGAAATATTTTCTAAGAAAACTCGGGGAGTAATACAGTGTCATGGTTAAGAAGGTGGACTCTGAGATCAGAAAGCCTAGTTCAAATTCTGGCTTTAACACTTAACAGTTGTGTGATATTAAATTAAATTCATGCCTCAATTTCCTCATCTATAAAATGATGATAATAATAGAATCACCACCACCATTTCCTTTGCTGCTACCAATATTGTCATCATCTTTTCTTCTCCTCCTCCTATTCCTTAATCTTCTTCCTCTTGCTTCTACTCCTCTTCCTCCTCCTTATTTTCCTCCTCCTCCTTCTACTCCTTCTTTAAATTTGCTTCTACTCCTCCTCTTCCTCCTCCTTATTTTCCTCCTCCTCCTTCTACTCCTTCTTTAAATTTTCTTATTGTTACTCCTTTCAACACTAAGCAAGAAAAGGATAAACACATCAGAGGTTTGAAGAGGAGAAAAGAAATACAAAATGTGGTAGGGATTCTGGACAAACAAGTTGTGGTTGGTCTTCAGTTAACTTATTTCTGCTTCTTTCTAGATATACAAATTTATCACATTCCCCAGTCTCTGAAGCACTTAGGTATGGCTATTGAGTAAAATATTGTGGCTCAGGGAATTACTTGGTATGGCTTTTCTAGCCATAGTCTTTGTAACTCCCACTGAAGTTTTACAAACCATGCAAATAAGGCTTATGGAACTCTAACATTGGGATTGGTTAGTTCTGTCATTCTGCCAGGGTTAAAATTAGCCCTCCTAGAGGCAGAGAGGGGACTTCACTGCCATCAATAGAGAAGAGCTGGAGGGGAAACGGAGCATGTCCCTGTACCTGAGATCCCTGCACTGGACCTTTTGGCTGAGAGACACCCTGGCAAGGAAATGCCCCAGCAGAAAGACACCCCAGCAGAAATGGTGGATTGTTCATTCATGGACAGTTGTAGGCAGCACAACAGAATCCTGATCCACAGAAGAGGGTCTCTTTTCCCAGCATGGCCATAACTATACTGGAAGCAGACCACAACCCTAGGGAAACTCCTTTTTAATGGATTGGTTGCTCAAAATACATACATCTGATCCCATCATTGGAACAACCCACATCACAAATGCTTAAACCACACAGAATTGTGGTCCAGCCAAGTTGACACACAGCTCTGATTATCACAGTCCACCTCTTGTCAACTTGGCAATTGTACACATCTTCTTAACCACATATAATCTCTAAATAAGGACAATTATAAAGTCATATTTGTGCCTAATGTGATACGCTAACACACATACAACTGAAACGCATTAACCTTATTTGCATTTCACAGTTCATAACAGAAGGAAATAAAAATATTTGATGCACATATACAGTGAAGAAATCTAGCAATCACAGTCCTCACTTCCACAACTGGTCAAGTGGTCGTAGCTGATATTCCTTCTCCCGCCACCTGTTCTGTATTTCCCTTGCCCTCAGCAAGCACCTCAGCTGGCTGTGGTTCTTTTCCTGGTGGAGTGACCCAAACCTTCATTCCTGAAGGGTCTGGGCCATTAGCAGTCATCAGAATTGGGTTGCTGTAATTTTCTATTGATTTTAATCACAGGGCATGGTAGTGCTAAAAGACATCCTAAAGAATTTCCTGTATTCCAGACATATTCTTCTTTACCTCCATTATGTAATGCCAATCTAATTTCCCCTTGGTAATCAGGATCTGTCACACCAAATAGTACAGTAATGCCCTTCTTTGTTGATTCAGAGGCATGAGGAAGCCAAAATGGATGGGTGGCATTATTAATTTCCAGCTGAATGCAATCAGTATTGTGTCTCCAGGTGGGAGTGTTCCTCCCTTTGGAACTAAGATCTCCAGACCCAAAGAGTGTAGTGTAGCAGGGACAGGAAGCAAAATTTTTTTGAGTGGGTCACTAGGGGTAATAGTGATTAGTACCACTCCTGTTTCCACCCCTTGGCTCCTGGACCCATTAATCCTGGCTATTACAGAAATAGCGCCATATATTGGATGCTGATTTAGGGCATTACAGTCTCCTGGAGAACACTGCCCCAACCCTTCAAGGTATTGCCACCTAGCTGGCACTGTAATTGTGGTTTTAATAGGCCATTCCATTGTTCTATCAAGCCAGCTGCTTCAGGATGATGGGAAACATGGTAAGACTAGTGAATTTCATGAGCATAAGTCCATTGCCACACTTCATTTGCTGTGAAGTGAGTCCCTTGATCTGAAGCAATGCTGTGTGGGATACCATGATGGTGGATAAGGCATTCTGTAAGTCCATGGATGGTAGTTTTGGCAGAAGAATTGCATCCAGGGAAGGCAAATCCATATCCAAAACAAGTATCTATTCCAGTAAGAACAAAACACTGTCCTTTCCAAGATGGAAGTGGTCCAATGTAATCAACCTGCCACCATATTGCTGGGTGATCACCCTGAGGAACGGTTCCATATTGCAGACTCAGTGTTGGTCTCTGATGCTGGCAGATTGGGCACTCAGCAGTGGTGGTAGCCATATCATCATTGGTAAGTGGGAGTCCATGTTGCTGAGCCCATGCATAACCTCCATCCCTGCCACCACGGACACTTTGTTCATGAGACCTCTGACCAATGACAGAAGTATCTGGGGAAAAAGGGTGGCTGATTTCCACTGAACATGTCATCCTATCCACCTGATTGTTAAAGTCCTCCTCTGCCAAGGTCACCTTTTGGTGGGTATTCACATGAGACACAAATATCTTTATTATTTTGGCCCAGTCAAAGAGATCTATCCACATACCTCTTCCCCATATATCCTTGTCACCAATTTTCCAATCATGCTCCTTCCAAGTCCTAGACCATCCAGTCAAGCCCTTAGCCACAGCCCATGAATCCATATATAATCACACATCTGGCCATTTCTTATCCATGCAAAGTGAACAGCCATATGCATGGCTCGAAGTTTTGCCTATTGGGAAGATTTCCCTTCACCACTGACCTTCAAAGAAGTCCCAGAAAGGGGCTGCAGTGCTGCTGTTGTCCACTTTTGAGTGGTGCCTGCATATCACACAGAACCATCTGTAAACCAGGCATGAGTTTTCTCTTCCTCAGTTAACTGATCATAAGGAACTTCCTATGAGGCCATAGGTGAAGACTGGGAAAGGAAAGGTAATGTGACTGTAGTGGTGACCATAGGCATTTGGGCCATTTCCTCATGCAACTTACTTGTGCATTCAGGTCCTGCTCAAGCCTGATCTCTGATATACCCCTTCCATTTAATGATGGAGTGCTGCTGTGCATGTCCAACTTTATGATTCTGTGGGTAGGACAACACCCAGTTCATGATGGACCACCTCATGCCTCATGGTGACTTGATGCCCCATGGTTAGGCATTCAGTCTCTACTAAAGCCCACTAACAAGCCAAAAGCTGTTTCTCAAAAGGAGAGGATGGCAGGGTGTTGCTCCAAAATCCCAAGGTTCTGTGTTGTGATTCACCAATAGGGACCTGCCAAAGACTCCAAACAACATCTCTATCTACTATAGACATTTCAAGCACTATTGTATCAGCCAGATCATAGGGCCCAAGTGGCAAAGCAGCCTACATGGCAGCCTGAATCTGTTGCAGAGCCTTCTGTTGTTCTGGGCCCCACTCAAAACTAGCAGCTTTCCAAGTCACTTGATAAATAGGTCAAAGCAACACACCCAAATGAGGGATATGTTGCCTCCAAAATTCAAAGAGGCCCACCAGATGTTGTGCCTCCTTTTTAGTTGTGCGGAAATCCAGATACAATAACTTATTCTTCTTCACTTTAGTAGGAATATCTCAACATGCCCCCACAACATTGGACCCCTAGAAATTTCACTAAGGTGGAAGGTGCCTGAATTTTTGTTGAGTTAATTTCCAAACCTCTCACACACATATGTCTCATCAATAAGTCTAGAGTCACTGATGCTTCTTCCTTATTAGGTAAAATCAGCAAAATGTCATCAATAAAATGGACAAGTGTGATGTCTTGTGGAAGGGAAAGGCAATCAAGATCCCTGTGGACTAATTTATGATATAGTGCTGGGGAGATGATATACCTCTGAGGAAGCACTGTGAAAGTATACTGTTGGCTTTGCCAGCTGAAGGCAAACTGCTTCTGATGGTCCTTTGAAATTGGTATCGAGAAAAAGGCATTGGCCAGATCAATAGCTGCATACTGAGCACCAGGAGACATATTAATTTGCTAAAGCAATGAAACCACATCAGGAACAGCAGCTGCAATTGGAGTCACCACCTGATTAAGTTTACGATAATCTACTGTCATTCTTCAAGATCCATCTGTTTTTGCACAGCCCAAATAGATGAATTAATCTGGGATGTGGTGGGAATCACCACTCCTGCATCCTTCAAGTTCTTGATGGTGGCAATAATGTCTGCAACCCCACCAGAAATATGGTATTGTTTTTGATTTTTTTTTTTAACCTATTTTTGTAGGTAGAGGCAGTTCTAATGGCTTCCACTTGGCTTTTCCTACCATAATAGCCCTTACTCCACATGTCAGGGACCCAATGTGGGAATTCTGCCAATTGCTCAGTATATCTATTCCAATTATGCATTCTGGAACTGGGGAAATCACTACAGGATGGGTTTGGGGACCCACTGGACCCACTCTGAGATGCACCTTACCTAAGACTCCATCAGTAACTTGACCTCCATATGCCCCCACTCTGACTGGTGGGCCACAATGACGCTTTGGGTCTCCTGGAATTAGTGTCCGTTTAGAGCCAGTGTCCAGTAATCCCCAAAAAGTCTGATTATTTCCTTTTCCCCAATGAACACTTACTCTAGTAAAAGGCCTCAGATCTCTTTGAGGAAGGCTTGGAGAAAGATTGACATTATAAATTTTTGGCAATGTAGTGGTCTCCTTCCTCAAAGGGACCCGGCCTCCCCTTCAGTCAAGGGGTGGTGGGTCTCTAAGCTGACTCAAGTCTAGAAATTCATTGAGAGGCTGTGACTCTGTATTCTGCCGATTCAATCTAGGCTGCTGTTCATGTGACCTACAATTCTTCTGTCTATGCAGATTAAGTAAATATTTAGTAAATTTGTCATGTACTTCACTACTAGGAACACCATGCACAAGTAGCCAATGCCATGATTCCACACGAGTCATAATATTTTGATTACTGTTCCAACTCTGCTGTCCATTATGGTAACCATAATGCCTTTGTTGATTAACTACTGCCATTTGGCCCCTACTACCATGGAGTCCACTCAGCCCTAAGTGTCTTAGTTCAATTAGGGCAGTTTGCACTGTCAAATCTGGCTTACATAAAATAGCAATCACAGCAGTCTTCAAGGATGCTGGAGCTCCCTTCACAAATTTATTCCTCATGGTACTGGTGAAAGGCATATCTTCTGGACGCTCCATTTCTGGCTCTAGGGGTCTTATCTGATAAATCCATTCACAGGCCAATTTCCCTAAGCCTCTGGATACCTTCTTCTACATTATACCAAGGCAGTTTTGTACTCCAACTTGACTTAAGGTAGGCCACCACATAATCCATGCTTCAGTAAGCCAACCAAATAAACTATTAGATCCTTTCCTAACCTCTTGAGCTGAAACACTGAATGAAGAATCTGTACTTAGTGGGCCAAAATCAATAAAATCAGACTGATCCAATCTTATATTCCTTGCACCATTACCCCACAGGAGCTCTGGTAGCATAGAGGAGCTCTGGTAGCATAGTGGCTAAAGCACTTGACTGCTAACCAGAAGGCTGGCGGTTCAAACCCACCAGCCACTCCTCGGAAGGAAAGTTGAGCAATCCTACTTCCGTAGTGATACTGCCTTGGAAACCCAAGGAGGGGTCGCTATGAGTCGGGGCCGACTCGATGGCACATAACAACAACAACAACGACATTACCCCACACCCTCAGGAGCCATTCCCATACATATTCTCCAGGTTTCTGTCTGTAAATGTTAGCAAAATCAAGTAGGTCTTTTCAGGTGTAGCATACCACCTCCTCAGTCACACTTTGTATTTCACCTTTTGGGGCTCACTTGGACTTAACCTTAGTTATAGGTCTAGCAGCAACAATGGGTGGTTGGGAAAATTCCAAAGAACATTCAGCAATGTCTTCCATGGCCTGTGCCTCAGGCAATGACCTAGCAGGAACAGTTGGGTTAATTCCATCAAATTGAGGTGGAGAAGATAATGGTTTTACAGTAATCCCTTCAGATGGGGAGGATTCAACAGAACTTACAGGCTCCATAGCCTCAGCATCCTGACTATCTGCCCATATGTCCCCATTCCATGTCTCAGGATCACATTTTTTCACAATCAATGCTCTCACTTTAACTTCAGACACCATTCTGGGTTGGTAGTTTAATTGCCATTGTAATTCAGCCACCCTTACAATAAGACTCTGGGTTTGATTTTCAGCAATATCAGCTCTGTTACTAGAAGAAATAAGGCTTTCTTTCAGAGCACAACTGGAAACACTGAGGTCTTTTATGCAGCATTTAAGATGTAACTCCGCAGCCCTGAGCTCATGTTGCTCTTTCACCACTTTGTCTAGTGTTAGTAGGACCAACCAATCAGCTTCCTTATCCTCCTCATGCTGAAAAAATTGCAGAAAAATACCAAATATGCGATAACCCAGAGCCTCACTTCTCACAAGTATTTGATCTATTGGTGGTGTTATTTTGCATATTAATGTTGCCACCTCATGCCATGGATTAGCAGGGCCCTCTTTACTCATGGAGCCAGGGTCACCAGTGCCTTTACAATTAATCAAAGTGGAGAACCAATATAGGAAGACCATCCTTATGATTTTGTCTTTCTAGAACCACTCCCGGTACCAAATGTGTTAGACTGGGTTCTCTAGAGAAGCAAAACCAGTAAAGTTTATAGAGAGAGAGAAAGAGAATTTTACCTTAGAAAAATGGCTCATACACCTATAGAAGCTTGCAAGTCCCAAGTTCCAAATGTCAAGCTGGAGGCTTTTCCTGACTCACACAGCTGCAGGGGCTGATGATTTCAAGGTTGGCAGTCAATATACTGGCTGTTTACTCCAATCAATGAATGACAAATCCAAGATCTCTAGGCCAAATGGTGGATTGTTCACTCACAGACAGTTGTAGGCAGCACAAAAGAATCCCGATCAACAAAACAGTGTCTCTTTTCCCAAGATGGCCATAAATATACTGGAAGCAGAAAATACCCTTAGGGAAACTCCCTTTTAATTGATTGGCTCCTCAAAACATATGCATATGATCCCATCATTGCAATAACCCACTTCACAATTGCTTAAACCACACAGAATTGACACCGAGCTCCAACTATCACACTAATGAACCCCTTAATCATGAGTATTGTCTGTGAGTTCTGTGTGGCCATTGCAATGATTATTGAACCCAGCAGAAAAATAGTGAGTGCCATGGGAGGAATGGTTGGTGTCAGAATTGGTAAAAGGCTGGATGATAGTGGCATGCCTGGCCTCATAGGAACAAGCCTTGGGATGCCGGTAGTGCTCCTGTCTTCCTCTTGTGAAGTTAGAGAAGGTCAGAAGATGTCACCTCCAAGCCCTTTAGAAAATATTAAAAAAAAAAAAAAAAAACCTCATCAAGTCTATTTGACTCATAGCGACCCCTCCTTGGGTTTCCCAGGTAGTATCTCTACAGAAGTAGATTTATAAATAGCAGAATGTGAGTGAAAGTAACTTATATTTATAGCCATGTCCTATGAAAACAATCCACTATCATCCTCCATACTCTTTCCCTCCTCTACTATAAGTTTGGAAGATGTCAGGCTTTTGTGGTGGAAAGACTAGTAGAGCCCAGTGATCAGAAATACCCATCTTGGACTTTATATGAATGAGAAAACAACAGAAACAAACTTCTAATGAATCAGGCCCTGAGATTTGGGGAATCACTTATTCTAACAATTAATGTTATCTTACACAAAACAAAATTTAGTTTTTGTCCCTAGAAATTTCCCTCCAATGATTTTATAAATCAGATATCAAGGTTCTATACTAAAGAAAAGAAAATAGAAAAATGTGATTCCCACCCCCCTTTTTTTTTCCCAAGCCAAAGATCAAATTTTGCCAGACCTAATACAGGACAAAAGATAAGAACTATATTATATTGCAAAATAAATTAGGTGAATCATGTTCTGATGAGGGGAAGGAGAACAAGGATAAAAGCATCCAAGAAAATGGGTCATCAGGGCGGTATGTCAATAATCACAAAAGAGAAAGAAACTGAATTGCTTTTTGATGAAAAATCTCCCATCATTATACCATAATTTCTAGTAAAGATTCATACAAATATATTGATATATTGGTGTACAGTCATGTGCCACATGATGTCCATTTGGGCAACATCCAACTGCATATACATCCATGGTCCTAATCCCCGTAAAGCCTATTATATTAAAAATCAAGGTACATACCATGCTCAGTATCTTCAGCCAAAAGTAGGACAGGAGCTTATTGTAGAACAGACCATCAATTGCTCATATGCAAGTTAAACATGAAGTTAAAGACAACTAAAACAAGTCCACGAGAGCCAAAATATAATCTTGAATATATCCCTCCTGAATTTAGAGATCATCTAAAGAATAGATTTGATGCATTGAACACCAATGACTGAAAACCAGAAGAACCATGGGATGA
>NW_006921745.1:3409657-3410627 GCF_000298275.1 Orycteropus afer afer | reverse complement strand
AAGAACACACTCAGCATTTCTCAAGCTGAAAGAACTGAGGAAAAAATTTAAGCCTCGAGTTGCAATATTGAAAGATTCTATGGGAAAAATAATGAATGATGCAGGAAACATCAAAAGAAGATGGGAGGAATACACAGAGTCACTGTACCAAAAAGACCTGGTCGAACTTCATCCATTTCAGGAGATAGCATGTGATCTAGAACCAATGGTTATTGAAGGAGGAAGTCGAAGCTGCAATGAAGGAATTGGCAAAGCACAAGGCTCTGGGAATTGACAGACTACCCACTGAGATATTTCAACAAACGGATGCCCCATTGGAGGCACTCACTCTGTTATGCCAAGAGATTTGGAAGACAGCTACCTGACCAAGTGACTGGAAGAGATTCATATTTGTACCCATTTCAAAGAAAATTGATCTCACAGAATTTGGAAATTATCAAACAATATCATTAATATCTCATGCAAGTAAGATCTTACTGAATGAAGATCATTCAAAAACGGTTAGAGCAGTATATTGATAGAGAACTTCCAGAGGTACAAGCTGGATTCAGAAGAGGACGTGGAACAAGGGATATCATAGCTATTGTCAGATGGAACTTGGCTCAAGGCAAGGAATACCAGAAAGATTTTTACTTGTGTTTTATTGACTATGCAAAGGTATTTGATTGTGTGGATCAAGACAAATTATGGAAAACATTGAGAAGAATGGTAATTCCTGAACACTTGATTGTACTCATGAAGAACCTGTACCTTGACCAGGAGGCTGTCATTCAAATGGAACGAGGGGACACTACATGGTTTAACATCAAGAAGGGAGTATGTCAGGGTTGTATCCTTTCCCCACACTTATTCAATCTATACGCTGAGCAAATAATTTGAGAAGCTGGACAATATGAAGAAAAACGTGGCATCAGGATTGGAGGAAGAATCATTAACAACCTGAGATTTGCAGACAATACAACTTTGCTTG
>NW_006921745.1:3402815-3408842 GCF_000298275.1 Orycteropus afer afer | reverse complement strand
CCTACTTTGGTCATGTTGTCAGAAGGGACCATTCCCTGGAGAAGGATGTCATGCTTGGTAAGGTGGAGGGTCAACAAAAGAGGGGAAGGCCTTCAACAAGATGGACTGACACAGTGGCTGCAACAATGGGCTCAAATATAGCAAGGATTGTGGAGCTGGCGCAGGACTGGGCAGTGTTTCATTCTGCTGTGCATGGGGTCACTATGAGTTGGAAACAACTCAACGGCACCAAACAACACAACACCATGATTTGTAATAACAAATGGGCACTATTTTCTGACATGCATCAAGGCATTATTAATATTATTATATCATTATGCTAAAGATCTTTTAGTTTATCTGGAATTGTTTATTTTTTTTTTCTGTACAGATAAGTATACTATGTACTGTATACTAAGATAAATATTAGACTAGCTGACATCAGATAAAAATCATACCTAACTGTTCCAACATACATACAAATTCAACTTAAAGACAGATTTAGGAATGGAGCTCATTCATAATCTGGGAACTGCCTGTAGAGAGTAGGGTGTTCACACAATGTTAGACTCGTATAACATCCAATGTCAAAAATGTATCAAGGACATTAAGTGACATGACTGTAGACAGATTGATAGATAGATAGATAGACAGACAGATAGATAGTAGATAAAGTGCTTTGTACAAGTGACTTTTGTGGTAAAATTTCACAAATGGAATGAGTTCAGAAACTATCCATTCATACATTCAAAAAATATTTACATAGTGCTACTTTAGACCAGGTACTAGATTCTGAATATATGTAGAGAACAAAACAGTCAAACATTCTTGCCCTCATATATCTTATAGTGTGGTAAGGCATACAAGAGATCAGTGTGGCTAGAGCAGAATGAGATATATAGACAAAGTGGAGGAGGTAAGGTCAGAAAGATAACTGGGAGGCTAATCACCTAGATCCTCAAGAGGATTTGGGCTGCTTTTAGAATGATTGAGATGGGAGCTATTGAAGGGTTTTGAGCAGAGAATTGATATGATTTACCTTAAATTTTAACAGATTTACTTTCATTACTGTGTTGACTACAAATTGTAGAGGGGTAAAGGGCAGAAGCAAGGTGATAGAAGGCTATTGCAGTAACTTAGGAGAGAGAGGTTTTGGAGTTGGTAAGAAGTGATGGTGAAAAAACCCAGGACCTGTCTCACAGGATTATTATGAGGATTGAATAAAGCAATGAATATAAAGTATTTAGCACAATGCTTACCACATGGCCAGTGCTTATGAAATGGTAATTATTTTTGTGGCATGAATCTTTCATTCAGATAGGAGGCAGACATTGTCATTTTAAATACTTTAGTTGAAGCACCAACTAGACAAAGTCTCAACTCATTTCTTTATCTAAAAATGCAATATGATTAATATGATTTATAACTAGAATTAATGGTATTCATGAAGAATAGATAAAAACTGGCAAACAGGAAAATATTATTAAGGAACACAGTTCAGAGATAAGGAGACTGAGGCTTAGGAATTAAGCACTCTGGTAGCCTAATGCCTAAGGCACTTGACTGCTAACCAGAAGGCTGGCAGTTCAAACCCACCAGTCACTCCTCAGAAGGAAGATGCAGCAATCTACTTCCGTAGTGATATCGCCTCGGAAACCCAAGGAGGGGTTGCTATGAAACGGGACATAACAACAACAACAACAGAGTTAATTTACCCATATTTCCAATTTCATAGTACTTCATTTGGTTCTAATTTTTCCTTATTAGATCCATGCTACACTTTCTACTGTTCCATTGCATGAATGCTTCTATTTCAGCTAGTGTTTTTAGAAGGCACTCTTTCAAAAACATGCATTACTACAGACAAGGGAACAAAGTACCTTCCAGTCACTGATATTGGTGACTGAAACAAGCCAGAGACTTAGTAGTTCTACATTTCTGAGATTTTTTTTTCTTACAGTTTTCATGAGGCACACAGTAACTAGAAAACAATAAGCCAGCAGCCATTTCCATAATCTTTATAGTCATTTTTCCTGCTCCTATGGACCAAACTTATCTGTATAATTCAATAACAAAATAGCTCTTCTCATGATGGAAATTGTTCTGACTCAACATTTTATCATCAGAAATGCCCTTCCTGGAAGTTGAAAGAATATAGATATTAGAGATGAAGTTCAGATTGAGTATTACCTCTCTTTCCTCTGTTTTAGTCTCATAGGAGCATCAGTCATCTGTCTACTAGTATGTAAGGAACCATCACAAAATTTAGAAGCTTACAAAAAGAAAGATTATTTCTTAAGATTCTGTGACCCGCACTTATGTGGCTAGGCAGTTGTTCTTTTGATATTGACTGCATGATAAAGCTGCAGCTGGTAATAAGTGCTGGCTGATAGCTAGGCACCTCCCATTCTCCTCCAGTTGGTCTCTCATCCTCCAGTAAGCTAGCCTGAGCTGCTTTACATGGTTGTCTCTCAGCTACAATCCAGGAAGGCAAAAGTGAGAGCTGCAAAGCTTATTAAGGTCTAGCTGGGGAAGTCACACAAAGTCACTTCCTTTACAATAAATTGGACAAAATAGGTCACAAACCAGCCCAAATTTAAGGGTTAGGGAAACAGATTCCACCTCTTGATGGGAGAGGCAGCAAAGTCACAGGGCAAAGAGGTAAGGGCATAGGGATATGAGATTGATTAGAGGCCATTCTTACAACCCATCTGAAGAATAGTGCCTGAGACTGTCACTCTTTAACTGACAAAATCCCAGTGACACATGTTCTGCTGTTGAGCAGACTTTCTCCTGATGGCAAATGCTATGTGCCTAGGACTACAGTGTTCTGGCTTTTTGTTTTTGCTTTGCCTTGTCTAAAAGTGCCTAGCAAAGGAGGTAAGTTTGGGGATCTACTCACCAGATCACTTAGAAAAAAAGGGTAACTTTTTCTAATCTGCACCAAAATACCCTATGGACTAAAGCAGTCTTCTTGGTGACTTCTGAATACAAACCTCCACTCACTGGACTCCCCAGGTACCCATGAAAGGCCTGAGGCCCATGGTATCAATGCTCACTGAGTGCTCAGTAACACCTGTGCTGGTCTTTCCCTTTGCCAAACTCATGTACCCAGGCCTACTACGTGAAAAAGTAGCTCAAGTGAAAGACACTTGTTATCATAGCTCTTATACAAACACCTCATTCTCTCTATTCTCATATAGAAGATCAGGGACTTTCCTTTGCCTGGAATTAGATAAAACTATATAGATGTGATCACATGACTTCTCTGCTTATAATTCATAATAGCTAACTGTCATTGGGGAGCTCTGGTAGCATAGTGGCTAAGACACTTGCCTGCTAACCATATGGCTGGCGGTTCAAACCCACCAGCCACTCCTCGGAAGGAAGGTTGGGCAATCCTACTTCCGTAGTGATACTGCCTCGGAAACCCAAGGAGGAGTCGCTATGAGTCGGGGCCAACTCGATGGCACATAACAACAACAACAACAACAACTGTCATTGATAAATTGCTATTAGTAAGACAATGTTCTCAATATATTATCAATATTAGCTAATTTAACCCTCACAATACCCTATGAGATGGAAAAATTATTATTATTATTTTTAATGATGAAACTGCAGTACAGAAAATAACTAGAAATCTAGGAAGTTTGATACTAAATCCCCAGTCCAAGATTCTGCACTATCATCAATATTCCTCTCTTGCCTATAAAATAAAATTCAAACACCTATGGCTGGCAAGTCCACCAATACTCTCAAGTGGGTCTGTGGGAAGTGGCTTTGTGAGAGCTTCTCCTTTGAGGGCAGGGCCTCCAAGAACTGGCCACTAACAGATTTCTCATGACTCCCCAAGCCTCTAAAAATCCTATTATCTCTTACTTCTGAAACTTGTCTCAAGCTTAAATGATTCCATCACCCATTCTCACTTAATAATAAAAATAACTATACCATAGACTGCCAGAAGAGCAAACAAATCTGTCCTGGAAGAAGTGCAGCCAGAATGCTGCTTGGAAGTGAGAATGGTCGAACTTCATCTCACCTAACTTGGTCACGCTGCCAAGGGACCACTCCCTGGAGAAGAATATCACGCTTGGTAAAGTTGAGGATCAGCAAAAAAGGGGAGGATCCTCAACAAGATGGATTGACACAGTGGCTGCAATAATGGGCTCAAGTACAGCAGAATTGTCACAATGACACAAGACTGAATAGTGTTTCATTCTGTTGTACATAGGGTCACTATGAGTCGGAGCCAACTTGAGGGCACCTAACAACAATAAAAAAATATTTATTCAGTTCTTTCTATGTGTCAGGGAGCTCTGGTGGAGTAGTGTCTTAGGCATTTGACTGTTAATCAGAAGGCTGGCAGTTCAAACCCACCAGCCACTCCTTGGAAAGAAGGTTGGGCAATCTACTTCCATAGAAATTCCTCCTCAGAAAACCCAAGGAGGGGTTGCTTTGAATCAGAAACAACTTGAAGGCAGTGACTTTTTTTTTTTTTTTTTTTGGTTCTATGTGTCAGGGAGCCCTGGTGGCACAGTGGTTAAGTGTAGATTGCAAACTAAAAGATCAGAAGTTTGAAACCACCAGCTCCTCCATGAGAGAAAGATGAGATAGTCTGCTTCCATAAGATTTACAAAGACTTGGGAACCATGGGGTAGCTCTACTCTGTCCTGTAGGGTCACTAAAGTCAGAATCCACTTGACGCCAGTGGATTTGGGATTCCATGTCAGTCACTCTTCTGACTGCTTTAAATGATTAAACTCATTCAATACTCAACAACAACTCTATTAGTAACTAATAACATTGCCTGGGAGCTCTGGTGGAGTAGTGCCTAAGCTTTTTGACTGTTAACCAAGAGGCTAGCGGTTCAAACCCACCAGCCATTCCTCGGAAGGAAGGTTGGGCAAACTACTTCCGCAGTGATACCACCTCAGAAACCCAAGGAGGGGTCACTATGAGTTGAAATTGACTCATTGGCAATGGGTTAACATTGCCTTTATTTTACAGATGAAAAACCCAAGGCACAAAGGATTTAACTACTTTTAGCAAAGGTTACATAGCTGTAAATAGTAAAAGCTACATTCAAGCTCTGAAAGACTGCTTTGGAACCTGTGTGATCTTAACCTTGACTTAGTATTGTCTCTAAACAGTTTGAACATTAAGTTTCTAGAAATAAATATTTTCAAATACTAATATTGGATTAAAAACCTTATTTCTCAATGAACTAATATATATTTTCTCAATGACCTAATAGGAAATGAAAAATTAACATGATAGTTTAAAATTGTTGAAAATTTCCAAACAAGAATATTTCCATTAAAAATATGTGTCAAGTATATGTGTCAATATGAGGTGTAAAACTTATTTACAGAAAAATCAGTTTTTCCATTGCTGAAATTCTATTATTTAATTTTCAAAGTAATGATGTGAATAGAGAATTGATAAATTGAGAAGAGATGCTTTTAAGAAAAAAAAATAAGAAAACCTTTTTAAACATCATAAATTATGAACTATGAAATAATTGGAAAACTTAAGAATGATATCAAAGAGAGAAGTTCATGAGAAACAGTAGAAAGTTTAGAAAACATCACTTAGTTTGCTTTTTATAAAATTTGTGCTCTATGTAGCTAATTCCTCCAAGTCATTTTACTAAAATATTATAGGTAATAACTTTCAAAATCTGAGTCACTGTTTTCTATTTATTTGGTTGTCTATAATTTTAAACAACCTGTCAGCCCCAGGGTTACAGGTGAGGAGAGACAACGCAGGGATGCCCAGAGTTGCAGGCCAGAAAAGCAGGAGAAAGGGGATAAAATCCAGGAAGCCAGAGAGAAGAGCAATCAGCCGAAGGGATTAGGTGAGGAGGAGAAACTCAGGCCCACCCAGAGTAGCAGGCAGGAAGAACAGGAGAAAGGGGATAAAAGCCTTGAACCCGGACAGAAGAGCAGTCAGCCCCAGGGTTACAGGTGAGGAGAGACAATGCAGGGACGCCCAGAGTAGCAGTCCAGAAGAGCAGGAGAAAGGGGATAAAAGCCTTGAACCCAG
>NW_006921745.1:3380428-3399085 GCF_000298275.1 Orycteropus afer afer | reverse complement strand
GAAAGAGGGGGAGGCCTTCAACGAGATGGATTGATACAGTGGCTGCAATGATGGGCTCAAGTATAGCAGGGATTGTGGGGCTGGCGCGGGATCGGGCTGTGTTTCGTTTTCTGCTGTGCACGGGGTTGCTATGAGTCGGAAACAACTCAACGGCACTTAACAACAACAACAACAACATAATTTTAAACTTTTCTGTGTTACCAAATTGAAACTCCCATTTGTTTCAATTACAGGTTATTTGTATAATGTTAAAATCCATTATCAATATCAAGCTATATATTTAAAGAAGCAATGCTAAAAATAAAAAAAAAATGCAACATTAATGAATAAAATTTATTGAGTGCTTACTATGTGCAATTCAATGACAAATGCCTTACATGCATTATGTCTTGGAAATATTACAGACTCATAAATCATTTTATTATTATTATTCTCTAGTTTTTACAATAAGCAGCATCACGATCAATGGAGAAAAGATTGAAGTTGTCAAAGATTTCATATTACTTGGTTCTACAATCAACATCAATGGAAGCAGCAGTTAAGACTTTAGATGACATATTGCACTTGGCCAATCTGCTGCAAAAGACCTCTTTAAAATGCTGAAAAGCAAAGATGTCTCCTTGAAGACTAAGGTGCACCTAACCCAAAACATAATATTTCAATCACCTCATATGCATGTGAGATCTGGATAATGAATAAGGAAGACCAAAGAAGTGTTGATGGTTTTGAGTTGAGGTGTTGGTGAAGAATACTGGAAGTACCATGGACTGCCAAAAGAACTAACAAATCTGTGCAGCCAAAATGCTCCTTGGAAGTAAGAATGGCCAGACTTCATCTTACCTACTTTGGTCATGTTGTCAGAAGGGACCATTCCTTGGAGAAGGATATCATGCTTGGTAAAGTGGAGGGTCAACGAAAAGGGGAAGGCTCTCAATAAGATGCACTGACACAGTGGCTGCAATGATGGTCTCAAATACAGCAAGGATTGTGAGAATGGTGCAGGAACAGGCAGTGTTTCATTCTGCCGTACATAGGGTCACTATGAGTCAGAGACGAGTTGATGGCACCTAACAACAACAGTATTTACAGACAAAGATATTGAGTTAGTTAATTGGTGAAGGAAGAGTCAATCCCAGATTATCTGATGACAGCCAACCAAACATTCCTGCTCCTGGTAGCTGCCAAATCTACAGCTGACACAGTTTAATCCATCCATAAGTACTCACTATTTCTGATATACTGTGTTAAATGCTTGGGAAATAAATACTGAAAACACATGGCTTCTCCTTTCATGGAGCTCACCATCAAGTGGATGATATGTACATGGAAACATACTACCACAGCATCAGGTTATAGGAACCCCACAGAGGTTAATGGAGTGAAGCACCAACTAAACATTTAGGCATATAATAGGTGCTCAATCAGCATTAATAAGTATAATAACATATAAACAGTTTATATCCAGCAGAGAAGAAAGTCATTCACAAAGGAGGAAGTAGGTGAGGTTTTATGAAGAAACAGAAATTGGTTTGCAATTGACTTCATGATATAGATTGGGGTACTCTGTTTATGTTTATTTTAATTAGATAAATAATGTGGTATAAGTAAAACATTAATGACAAAAATCAGGGTCTTCATGCTATCACTTTCTTTTTCACTCTGGGGGCTAACAATCACACTACTTGCATTTATGACACTTGTCAATGGATAAATATAAATTCAACCAGACTTTTGACATTTTGTTTTCTTCTTTTACTCTAGCACATGGATAAAACATCTGATATATAGTCTGGCAATGAATGAAATATAAAATGAATGTCTCATATTTTATATGTTCTCACTTTTATAAAATTGTGACTTTTTCATTAGTTTAAAATGATTTCCATCAACTGTTGTATTTTAGTTTAAAAGCAGATCTGAAAAAAAAAGAACTGGACTAAACAGTCATTCTATTTCTCCCCGGACTAGAATATAATGCATGAGAGTAGAGATTTGCTTACCAATTTGTTCTCCATTCTCTTCCCAGGGTTGAGAAAGGTGTTTGACACATAGAAGGCATTCAATAACTATTTGTTGATTGAAAATTTTAACTAATTACTATACTGACTATTCTAAAATATTCAGTGATTAGAATTTTATACCTCTACTAGGAAAGAAAAACTTAAAGTTAGGGTGATTACTATAATGGGCTGAATGCTGCCTCCACACACCAAAAAAAAAAATTTTTTTCACGTCATAAATTTAGATTTTGTGAATCTGGGGTCAGTCCTGACTCATCGCAACCCTTCCTTGGGTATCCAAGGCAGTATCACTATGGAAGTAGATTGCCCAACCTTCCTTCCGTGGAGTGGCTGATGGGTTTGAACTACCAGCCTTCTGGTTAGCAGTCAAATGTCTTAGGCACTATGCCACCAGAGCTCCCATATACATATATATAAGGCCTACAGATGTAATTAAGTTAAACATTTTGAGATGAAATCATCCTAGATTATCCATGTGGGCCTTAAAGCCAGTGGCAAGTCTTCTTATAAGAGATACAGAAAGATGAGACATACAAAGAGAGGGCCATGTGAAGACAGAGGTAGAGATTAGAGTGATGCTGCCACAAGCCAAGGAATGCCTAGAGCCACCAGAAACTGGAAGAGGCAAGGCAAGATTCTTGCCTAAAGCCTTTGGAGGGAACACAGCCCTGAGAAACCTTGAGTTTGGACTTCTGGCCTCCAGAACTGTGAAAGAACACATTTCTGTTGATTTAAGCCATTGTATTTATTGCAATTTATTACGACAACTCTAAGAAACTAATACAGTTATCAAAGTTCTTCGTGGAAGAAGTCTAATTAATATATGTACTTGACAAATAATCGTTACCTTGTAGTTGATTTAACTGAAAAACTATTGGGACCATACATTAATCGGTGCTGCCACATATACGTGAGCTGAGAATTGGCCATTGGCAGTCACTGGTGACCTTGAAAAGAGCAATTTCAATAGAGTGCTGGGGCTGAGCAGCTAATTACAGTGGGCCAAACAGGGAAAGGAAGGAAAGAAATTGAAGAAAACAAATATGGATAACCATTTCAAGGAGTATTGTTGAAAAGTTGTAAAAAAGATATGAGATAAATGGAATCAGAAGATATTTTGAAGAACGAAAAATAATCACATGCTTGTATACTGCTGGGATGAGTCAATAGAGAAGAGAAAATTGATGATTTAGCAGAGAAGGAAGAAATGATGGGGTAATGTTCTTGATTTACATTAGGTTAACAACACTGATGTCATCTCTGCCATTAGGTAGATTACAGCCATAAAGTAGAGGTAGAAGTGCTGTGAGAGTTTTTAACAGAACAACCTAATATTGGGAAGTGGATGATGGTAGAGGCATGGATCAGAGGCTTTCTCTGAGGAATTGATGTCCTAGCTGTTTAGAAAATGGTTGCTGTTGTTGTTATGTGCCATCGAGTCAGACCCGACTCATAGCGACCCTTCCTGGGTTTCCCAGATGGTATCACTACGGAAATAGATTGCCCAACCTTCCTTCTGAGGAGTGGCTGCTGAGTTTGAAATGCCAGCCTTCTGGTTAGCAGTCGAATGCCTTAGGCACTATGCTACCACACCTGCAAGAGAAAATGGTAGCAAGTCTTAAATATAAAAACCCAAATATAAAGAGGACTTGAAATTATTTCAGTTTGCCTCATTTTTTAATAGTATATTTTGAACTTTTTTATTGTATTTTGGTGAAAGTTTAAGAGAAAATTAGCTTTCCATTCATTTTATACACATTTTGTTCATAACATTGCTTGCAATCCTCACTATGTGTCAGCATTCTCCCCATTCCACCTCGAATTCCCCATGTCTGTTCACCCAATTTTCCTGTCCCTTCTTGCCTTCTTAACTTTGTTTTTGGGAAAATGCTGTCCTTTTAGTCTCATAGAATCAATGGTTCTGAGGAGTATGTTCCACCTGGGTGTTATTGTTCACTTTATAAGCCTGTCTTTAATGTGGCTGAAAGGGGATCTTTGAGAGGGGCTTCGATTCTAAGTTAGAAGAGTATCTAAGGGCCAAGGTCTTATGGATTCCACCAGTCTCTATCAGACCATTAAAGTCTGGCCTTTTTTATGAATTTGAATTTTGTTCTACCTTCTGCTTCCATTCTATCTGATACCCTCTATTATAATCCCAATCAGAGCAGTTAGTGCTGGTAGCCAGGTACCATATAGTTCTTCTGGTCTCAGGTTAGTAGAAGCTATATGGTTCATGTGGGCCATTAGTCCTTTGGAATAAGTGTTTCCTTGAGTTTTGAGTTTTCTTTTTATATGAGGATTTGCATTTATTGCATAGGCAGGCTATGTCATTGTCTTAACTACCCCCTCCCCAAGTGGTATCACGTAAACACTATGTTGTTGTTGTTAGATACTGTCTAGTCAGCTCTGACTAGAAGCAACTCTATGTACAACAGAATGGCACATTGCATGTTCCTGCACCATTCTCACAGTGCTTGCTATGTTTGAGCCCATCATTGCAGCCACTGTGACAATCCATCTTGTTGAGGGTCTTCCCTTCTTTCACTGACTCTCCATTTTACCTAGTATGATATCCATCTCCAGGGATTGGTCCCTTCTAACAATGCGACCAAAGTACATAAGAAGTCTGACCACTGTCACTTCTAAGAAACATCCAGACTATACTTTTTTCAAGACAGATTTGTCCATTCTTCTGGAAAGAAAAAAAAAAAAAAAAAACTCACTGCCATGGAATTGATTCCAACCCATAGTGACTCCCATAGGGTTTCCAAGGCTGCAAATTATGGAAGCAGACTGTCTCATCTTTCTTCTGTGGAGTAGCAGAAGCACTTCATCTTCCTTGATGATATATGGCAATAGTTAAAAGAATTGTGTATTTTCTCCCGTCTTATTACAACATTAAGAATGCATGCAAGCCATTTTCATAGATAAATCTACAATGGGAAAAGAAAAATCACATGATGAATTTCTGTATTTTCAATCCTCCGGGAACTGCTTTCTCAGATTGTTACTCTGTCAAGCTACGTACAACCAAATTAATTATGAAGGCATTCCTTCAGAAAACTAACAAAATCTTTTGATGAGAACAAATTAGGGTACATTAGGTATTTTTATTTCCATCTCATTGCATTGCTGCCATATGCTAGTTGCTAAATTTTATGATTTTGGGCTTTAATCTTACTTCTTCAGAAAACTTAAAAGAAGATGGCTGTTTGTTTGGCTAGGAATGACCAAATTTCCATTGGGTGATGACTGAAATTTATGATTCTGATTATTCTACAATTCTGTTTTACACTACTTTTGTTCCTTTCTAAAATCATTTATGTATGTTTTTGCTTTATTTTGTTTTACAAATTTTACCATTTTCTTAAGAAAGTCACATTTTATATTTGTTTCTGTAGAAAACTTTTATTTCATGTTAAAAACAAAACACTTGTTGAGCAGAAAAGGAAAAAAAAAAGAAACAGTCTGTGCTTATTCCATTTAGAAAATGTCTTAAAAGAAATGATCTGAAGATACTGTTTATTATACATACATTCCTGGTTATGCACAGGTTATGTTTCTGTCATCTGAGATATGTCTTATGTCTCTTTTACTGTACTTCTGCTTCTATTTCTTTTTACTATCCTTATTTCATCTCCCTTATTAAGACCATAAAATTAAAGTTTCCTTGCAAGCAAGTAGAGCTCTGTTTATGGAAGTAAACTGCTTCTACTGCTATCTAGCTAAAAAGTCTTCCCTTGGTGACACACTCATTAATAATCAGTATGAGTAAACTGCTTAGACCAGTACAGGCACATGGTGAGAGTTCAACAAACATTCACTGTCACTATTATTATAATATATAAAAAACAAACTAGTTGCTTGTTTTGGTTACCTAGTACCACTCTGATAGGACTATACCACAATGGGATGGCTTTAACAAACAAGAGTTTATTCCCTTACAGTTTTGGATGTGAGAGGTCTGAGTTCAAAGTGCCAGGCTCTAGAGGCTGGGTGAAAGCTCCTCAACCTTGGCTTCAGCTCTGCCTCTTGCTCCTGGCCCACTGAAGCTAGTGGCATCTCTTCATTCAGGCAGCTGCTGGCTGCTGAAGCTGACAAACGCAAGTTTGACAAGTGAAAAGGCACAGTCCCAATATTACCAAACCACATGGCAGGCCATTAATTCAAGTTCATTGAATGTCCCAAGATCAGCAGAGCATGACAGGCTGCTGAACAATGACTTGGCTACACGCAGGGTTCAAGTGTGCCATAAGCTGGAGACCTTCCTCAAAGTTGCTTCTTATATACTGGAAGCAGACAACATCCCTAAAGCAGATACTCAGCTGCTCCAATAGATTCCACCATGGAGTTAATTACCAATCTCACCATGAAGAATAACTCTATCCAGCTACCCAGCCACTCAACCAGGCCCAGCCAAGTTGACATACAAACTTAACTACCACATTGCTATGCAGTCAACTGAGTCATGGCAAGAACATACATGTGAGAATAGAACTGTGTATCATACATATGGTTTGCAATGGCTGACTTTTCAGAAGGAAACTGCCAGGCTTTTCTCCCAAGGTGCCTCTAAGTGGAATCAACTCTCTATCCTATCAGTAAGTAACTTGAGAGCTTAATGGTTTATGCCATATTATTAGGAAATACATGTCTAAATATACATGATGTAGGCTCTGGGTGCTGTAAATGTTTAAGCACTAGACTACTAATCAAAGATTGGTAGTTGAAACCTCCAGAAGCACCCCAGATAAAAGGGGTGGTGATCTGTTTCACAAAAATTACAACTTTGAAAAGGCTATGAAGCACAGCTCTGCTATTTAACACATGGGATTTCCAGGAGCCACAATTGACTGGATGACAACTGGTTTGAATTGGTTTTTATAAATAGATGACTATAAATTTGTATTCATAGAATTTTCAATATCTTTCTATATTGAAAAAGACTTGGTCTGAAAAAAGTTCTTCTGAGACACACTTTATTAATAAGTAAAATACATATTTAAAAATTATTGTTGACATTATTAAGTCTAACAGTGGTATTAAGATTGTGTAGAAAAATGTTATTTTCCTTTATAGAGATGCATATTAAAGTATTTATAGGTGGAAAAAAAATAAGTAAAATACATCAAAGCATTCTGGCACTAGAAAGTCATTTACTACCAAAAGGTAATGATGGCAGAGTACATAGTCCTAGCTCTAAACTCCAGAAATGTTCCAATAATTTGGAGTACATGAGAGGAAAAAAAAAAACCTGCCATCGAGTTGATTCCAACTCACAGTGACCCACAGGGTTTCCAAGGCTGTAAATCTTTACAGAAGTAGATTGCCTCATCTTTTTCCAGACAGCACCTGATGGTTTGGAACTGTGAACCTTCTGGTTAGCAGCCAAATGAATTAACCTTTGCACCACCAGAGCACCATAGCTGAGGAATAAGGAAGCTCAAAGTAGCTACCACTGGGAGACCCAGACCTCATACACAAAGTGCCCCAAATGAATCATATTTAGCATCTGACTTTCAGTATATTAAATGTTCTTGAATTATAAAAATCCCACAGTGGTTTTTTAAGAGAAAATAAAACTATTGTGACTAAAGTCACACTCTATATTATAATAAATATTACTATTATGAGTCTGCCTTTACATACTCTCTTCTTTGTTCATTCAACAAGTTTTTTATTGAGCATCTACAGCACATTAAGGAGTCCTTAGGTGGTTAAAAAGTTAAGCACTCAGCTACTCACCAAAAGATTGGCAGTTTGGGACACAAAAGACCTATACAAAGAAAATTATAAAAGACTATTTCAAGAGACCATAAGAGTTCTACATAAAGGGAAGAATATACCATGCTTGTGGATAAGAAGACTGAACATTGTGAAAATGTCAATTCTACCCAAAGCAATCTATTCAGTCAATACAATCCCAATCCAGATCCCATCAACATCCTTTAAGGATACAGAAAAAACCAATCACTAACTTTATATGGAGGAGCTCTGGTGGTCTAGTGCCTAAGGCATTTGACTGTTAACCAGAAGGCCAGCAGTTCAAACCCACCAGCCACTCCTCGGAAGGAAGATTGGACAATCTACTTCCATAGAGACACTGCCTCAGAAACCCAAGAAGGGGTCTCCATGAGTCAGATCCGACTCCATGGCAGTGTGTTTGCAAACTTTGTATGGAAAGAAAAGAGACCTTGGACAAACAAACCATTTTTGAAGTAGAAAAAAGTAGAAAGTCTCACTCTCCCAGATCTTAAAATGTACTATAAAGCCACAGTAGTCAAAACTGCCTGGTACTGGTACAACAACAGACACATAGATCAATGGAATAGAATTGAGAACCCAGAAATAGATCCATCGACCTATGGTCAGCTGATCTTTGACAAAGTGCCAAAATCCATTAAATGGGGAAGGGATTGTTTGTGTAACAAATAGTGTTGGCAAAACTGGATATCCATTTGCAGAAAAATGAAACAAGATCTGTACCTCACACCATACACAAAAACTAACTCCAGATGGATCAAAGACTTAAATGTGAAACCTAAAACTTTAAAGTTCCACAAGGAAAAACTAGGGGCAAATGGGCATGGGGCAATCTACTTCCGTAGTGATACTGCCTTGGAAACTCAAGGAGGGGTCACTATGAGTCAGGTCCAACTTAATGGTACATAACAACAACAACAATATATGGCAGGGAGTTCTGGTGGTTTAGTGCCTAAGGCATTTGACTGCTAACCAGAAGGCTGTGGTTCAAACCCACCAGCCACTCCTCAGAAGGAAGGTTGGGCAATATACTTCTGTAGTGACACTGCCTCAGAAACCCAAGTAGGGGTTGCTATGAGTCGGCTCCGACTTGATGGCAGTGAGTTCGGTTTTGTTTTGGAATATATGGTATAAATAGACTATTAAGTATAACCCACAAGGCACAAACAGCAGAAGAGAAACTAGATGAATGGAACCTTCTAAAAATGAAATTTTTATGTGCTTCCAAAGACATCTCCAAAAGAGTAAAAACAAAACTTACAGATTAGGAAAACATATTAGCAACAATATATCTGAAAAGGGACTTACCTTTAGAATTTACAGAAAACTCCAACATCTCAACAACAAAAAGACAAATAATCCAATTAAAAAAATGGGCAGAAGACATGAATAGACACTTCAACAAAGAGGCTATTCAGGCATCCAACAAACATATGAAGAAATGCTCGTGATCATTAGCCATTAGAGAGATGCAAATCAAAACAACAAGATACCATCTTGCCCCAGCACTAGTAATGAAGTTTAACAAGACAGAAAATAATAAATGCTGGCGAGGATGTGGAGAGATTGGGAATCTCATACACTGCTGGTGGCACTATAAAATGATACAACCACTGTGGAAAGCAGTATGGTGATTCCTTAAAAAGTTGGAATTAGAAATATCATTTATCTAGCAATTCCATTGCTAGGTATATATCCTAAAGAAGTGACAGCCAGGACAAGAACAGATATATGCACACCCATGTTCATTGCAGCACTATTTACAATAGCCAAAAGATGGAAACAACCTAGGTGCCCATCAACAGAAGAATGGATAACCAAACTATTGTGCATACACACAATGGAATACTATGCAACACTAAAGAATAATGTAGAAACTTTAGAACACCACATAACATGTATGAACTTGGAGGACATTATGCTCAGTGAAATAAGTCAATCACAGGACAAATATGGTAATAGTCTGTTATTGTAAAACATCAAGGAAAGGTTTATATATGGAAGGAATTTTTCTTTGTTGCTTACTATGGGTGAGAGGGGAGGGAACACTGTTAGATAGGTAGATTTGAGTGAAGAGAAGGGCAATGTATCAAATAGGAGTGACCAACATGGTGGCATTGAGGAAGAGGAACACATAGAGAGGTACATGGGAGGTGCAGACAACAACGATGAACCCTTTTGCACATGCAGTACTGCATTGTGAGTGAGGGCAAACATGGATATACAGGCGATCAGCTGGGTGGACAGGCTGAACTATTAGGTATATCTATGGAATAGGGAGTGTGCCCAAGATCATGTATAGGGTTGGAAGACAATGTTTCTACAAATGTATCTGTATGTTCTGTAAGAATTCCAAGGTATATAATGGAGCTGATAAGGGACAAGGTTGTAGTCACTTATTGGCCACAGCCAGCTACCCAGACAAAGCAAGTAGTTGGACCTGTGGCCTCTGAACCATAGTCATAGGGGACATCAAGCTCAAGTGGCATAACATACTACACAGAAACATTGTTCCACATCCTGCTTTGGCAAGTAGTGACTGGGATCTTAAAAGCTTGCAAGCAGCCATCTATATGCAATGACAGGTCTCTCCTCATCCAGAGCAAAGAAGAAGGAACAAATCCAAAGACACATGGAAACAATTAGTCCAAGCACTGGTACACCATGCGATCCTCAGCCTATACGACTATGAGACCAGAAGAACTAGATGGTGCCCAGCTCCCACTGTCAACCACTCAGAGGGGGATCTCTGTAGGACATCTTGGATAGAGTGGGAGAACAATGTGGAACAAGACGCAAAATCATTAAAAAAAAAAAACGAGGTTTGCTGGTCTGATAGAGCCTGAAGGAACCACTGAGACTATGGCCCCTAGTTGCCCTTTAGATCTGGAATTGAACCTACTCCTGTGACTTCCAGCCAAACAAAAGAAAGGCATATGAGCTGAATATTTACAACAGGTAGATACACTCCTTGGAGAGAACAATCATGGGAGAACAGAAGGGCTGTGTATGCACAGGGAGACAGCTCTGGGGGCATGAATGCAATGGGAGGAGAGGACACAGGGAAGAGGTAACTATGGTGAGGAAGCAGGAGGGAGCTGTTGCATTGTGGTAAATTGTAGTCAATGCCATGAGACAAAGTAAATGTGAGCTGCTGTATGGAAAGTGAATTTGCTCTGTAAACTTTCACCCAAATCCCAACAAAACTTTAACAAACAAAAAAAAAAAGATTGGCAGTTTGAACTCACCCAGATGTGCCTTGGCAGAAAGCTGCTATCAAAAGGTAACAGCCACAAAAACCCTAGGGAGCACAACTCTACTACAACACATGTAGTGTTGCATGAGTTGGAATCAACTCACAGGCAACCAGACCAGGTCTTCTATAGACACTGCTCTAGGCACTGGGCATGCAGCAATTTAAAAAAAAAAAAAAAAAAAAAGTGCCTACTTTCATAGATCTTATATTCCAGCAAGGTCAGACAATATATAAATAAATATATCAATCATGGGTGAAGAGATAAATACACAAACAATTTTGTTTGAACAGATCAGGCAGTAACACATTCTATTAAGTGACATATAGACACTAGACATGAAGTGAGGAATTAAGCTCTCGATAATAATTGCTGAGTGCTGGAAGCAAAGGGGACTGTAAGTGAAGTGACTCTGAGGAAGGAGCCTCTTCCAGGAATATCAAAGGAAGTCATGTGGCTATAGCAGAGTGAACCAAGGGGAGAGCAGAAGAGGAGCACATCATATAAATTCAGATTCTATGCTGAGTACTAGGCATGCTCTTTATAACAGTACATTAAACCATAATCCAAATTTCTTTCTCTTTCTATTTTTTTAACAATTTTAATTTCTTGAAGAGGAAAACTGGAGTAGACATTTTGACTTGCAATTGATCACCACTATGGCTGGATTTAGCATTGGGAACAACTGCCTTCTCTAACCATAATACTTAATCACTTCAGAGTGTGGAGAACACAATCACTGAGAATTTCTCGATAATCACAATGGAGCTTCCCTTAGTCTGACACATGGGGAATTTTAGGGGGAATGAGAAGACTGGATTTTCATCTTGGTTCTGCTCTTAACCTTGCTATCTAACTTTGGTTTGCCCCTTAACTGGTTTGGGTCTCAGTTTCTCACCTAAAAAAGCATGGCATTGGACTAGATAACTTCTAACTACTTTTCTAACTTTAAAATTATGTGATCCTTCTTGTAGAATTACTAATAAAACATCTCTAAAAAGACATGAGAAATATAATCTCACCTCCCTAGTTCACTATTTACACAAATTCACATGTTGCTGTTGTTGTTGTTATGTGCCATTGAGTCAGACCCGACTCATAGCTACCCCTCCTTGGGTTTCCGAGGCAGTATTACTATGGAAGTAGATTGCCTCATCTTCCTTCCAAGGAGTGGCTGGTGGGTTTGAACCACCAGCCTTCTGGTTAGCAGTCAAGTCCCTTAGCCACTATGCTACCAGAGCTCCCACCAATTCACATATGACCATTTTATTTCTCCACTGACATACTACTTTTGAGTCCTATGGATCTCATGTATATTATGCACATTATTTGAAAGTAATAGCACATAATTTCTTTAAAAATATATATGCAAATAAATACTTCGGTACTGTCAGTGGTTTTGAAGAATTTTTTGTCTCAGCTCACCCTCCCTTTACAATAAATTCTTGGGAACCTTCTACTGAGTTCTGTCCTGCACTGCAGCATATTATTTACCACTCTGAGTCAGACAGATCTGGGTTTCAATCCCAGCTCCACCACTTACCGTCACTTATAATTACACATCAGGTGCAAACTGTTTAGACTCTCTTTAGTAACTCTCCATCTATGATATAAGGACCTGACATATAATTATCATGCAAATGCTTACTGCCACTATTATCATTACTTATTAATTTTTATTTCTAACTGCCTATTGAATATCCCCACCTGGAGATTCTATATTAATTCAGACTCAGTATGCTCTGTTTAGCTTTAGGTACAACTGCCTATGGAAGAAATATCAAAATAACAGTGACACAAGGAGGATGTTTATTTCTCCCATATATAAATACGTTCTAAAGATAGGAAGTTTGGGGCTGGTTTGGAGTTTTCCTAGTAATTAGAAACTTGTATTACATGACTTCTACCTACAAGGTCATTTCTTCATTGTCCGAGATTGCTGATGGACTTCCATGTTTCCAGACAATAGAAGAAAGAAGGAGAGCACACCTTTCAGGTGAGTCAATTTCTTTAATGCAGCTTTCTTTGAAAATAACACTTCTGCTTACATCACATTTCACAGTAGTACATGGCTACAACTAACTGCAAGGGAAGCTGTAAATATCTTTTAGCTGGGCACATTATAGGCATGAATAAAATGAAGTTTCTAGTACCAAAAAAAAAAAAAAAAATGTGGAATGGGTAGAGGTAACTGACAGATCGTGCCACGTGGGGAGGGGGCGGGGAACTGAACTCTTTATTATCTCATTTCCACATGTTCTTCTTCTAATGTTTCCTATTTTTTTTTAATTAATTTTTTTAACTTAATTGTCATCCTCCAGTCAGCTGTCTAGGCTAAAAGCATTTGTATTATGTTTTTGTTGTTGTTGTTTTAACTTCTCATTGTGATTTGGGTGAAAGTTTACAGAGCAATTTGGTTTTCCATTCAATAATTCTTACACATTTTGTTTTGTGACATTGACTGCAGGCTCCACAATGTAATAGCACACTCTTCTCACTTCCTCCCTGTGCTTACCATTTCCACTTGTCCTTTCCATCCCGTCCTGCCTCCTGAGTTTTATCCCTGGGAAAAATGATGTCCTTTTGATCTCATGTGGTTGATTGTCCTAAGGGGTGTGTACCTCCCCAGTGTTATTGTTCACCTTATAGGCCTATCTATCATTTGGCTAAAAGTGGAGCTACAGGAATTCAGTTCCAGGCCTGAAGAGTACTTAAGGGCTATACTCTCAGGGGTTCAAGCAGTTTCTGTGTTGTTGTTATGTGCCGTCGAGTCAGACCCAACTCATAGTGACCCCTCCTTGGGTTTCTGAGGCAGTATCACTGCGGGAGTAGATTGCCCAACCTTCCTTCCCAGGAGTGGCTGGTTGGTTTGAACCACCAGCCTTCTGGTTAGCAGTCAAGTGCCTTAGGCTCTACGCTACCAGAGCTCCCACCAGTTTCTATAAGCCTGTTATTTCTTTCTTTCCTTTTTTTTTTTTAACATGTTTGAGTTTTGTTCCACATTTCTGCCACTCTATGCAGTATCTCCTATTGTGGTCCTTTTCAGGGCAGTCAGCTATGATAGTGGGACACGGTTGTGGAAGCTTGGGTTCACATAGTCAATTTGCATTCTTTTTAATGTCTTTTTCCTCACGGATTCTCACATTAAACCGTTTGCCAACTATAGCTTTTATTATTCTTCCCCTTCATATTCACTAGTATTACTACATCCTCTGACTGAAGAATGGTCTCCTAGATGATTTTGACATATTCAGTCCCACTTATCTACTTATCTCTAATCTCTTTTTTTTCCTTAAATCCCCAACCATAAAAAACTCTCCTCCTCCCCCCATTCTGTGACTACCCCCTCCCTGTGCCCTTCTTAACTATGCACTCCTGTCTGTCCAGCTTTCCTTCTATGTGAATGCTGCCCCTCTGGTGTCTCATGGCTAATTGCTTTAAGGGGTGCATCTCCCTAGAGTAGGTGTGTGCAGCACCCTGAGATAGTTGTTCTGCATGTAGGTCTTTCTACTACTGGTCTGAGAGCCAACCCATGGAAGTGAGTCAATTTCTAGGCCCAAAGGGCAACCCAGGGCCATAGTCTCAGGGGTTCCACCAGACTCTATCCAACCAGTAATTCTGGTCATTTTTGTGTTTTTGAATTTTGTTCCACATGTTTCCTCCTACTCTATCCAGGATCTCCAGTTTTTATACTTTTCTGAGTGGTTGGCATTGGTAGCCAGGCACCATCTAGTTCTTCTGGTCTCAGGATCATGAAGGCTGAGATCCTTATGGTCCATCTTATCCTTGGACTAATTGTTTCCAGATGCCTTTGATTTTTTTCACTCTTCTTTGATTCAGATGAGAGGAGACCAAAAGTTACATCTTAGAGGGCTCTCGAAAGCCTTTAAGACCTCAGTCGCTATTCACCAAAGTAGATTGTAGAACAAGATTTTTATGTACTACGTTGTGCCAGTTGAGCATGACGTCCCCTGAGCCTATGGTCCCAAGTCCACAGGCCCGGTAATTCTCTCCTTCAAGATGTCTGGTTGTCTCTGAGAAGTTACTCCAACTCGTTCTTCTGTTGCTTCTGTAATGTAAGTGGCTAATTTTGTAGCAAGCACCAGTGCATATGTAAGATTATCTTCATCTAAATCTATCTTTGGTCTAGGATATATTCCTGTTAGAATACATTGGAATATATCCAATATTGGAATATATACATTTTCTTTTAAACACTACAGCCACATCATTGTTCTAGAAACTCCAATCATGTCACCTCCTTTTGCTAAGCATTTAGCAAATATCTAATCTCTGAAGAAAAGTTCCAAAGTCTTACTCTGCCATTGAAGTTCCTTGTGACTTAACTGATGTTATTGCCCTGTAACTACATTCCTGATATTCCAGTTAATCTGAGTCACTCACTGATAGTATACTTAATGTTTACAACTTCATGCACACTGCTCTTCTTCTGTTTCTACCAAACCAAAAGCAGATGCTGGGACAATTAATTTGAGAAATGATGTCATAAAGTACAACCAAGAAAATGAAGAAGGAGAAAATAGAGAAAATCCAATAATGGCATATGATTGAACAAGTTACCACTGTGAGCTACTAAAGCACAATCCTATTGGGGATCCTCTGTGAAAAATAGAGATCATACCACTGAATTGTTCTACTGGAGAAGGCTGGGGATCCTGGGGCATTCATCTATAGATTCCTTCTCATCACCCATTGGCTGAGGACTGCCTGTAGGGGTATTACCACCTCTGCATTTCCCTGTGGTACCTACAGTATAACCAACCTAGCTCCTCCACTGCCAAGGAGCAGAAAGGTGTTTGCACCTGAGGCAAGAAATCAACAGCATGCCAGGAACTTTCCACAAATTCCATTGTACTCAGGTGGGCTAAATATCCTAGAATAGGCTACGAGGACCAAAACTGATCTATACTAATTTGAAGAACCTATCCAAAGTAAGTCTACAATGAAGCATTCTTTGATCTCTCAAGCCTAAAATAATTTATTTTTTTCTTGATTTCTCTCCATTAGAGGAATTCTTTGTTCTCATAGAGATATTAAATAATAAACTCCTTGTTTCTTAAGAATAAATTTTGTATCTAATTTTGTAAGTATGAAAAGTTTGATTTCCTAGTATCTAATTTTCTGAGTACAAAAATTTTGGCCTTACAGTACCATGAGCAAGGGCAAAATAATCAGGCACCATGGATATGTAAAGGCCACTGAAATTATTCTGGTTATAAATTATAAAGGTTTAGCACAATGTAAAAGAAATAAGTATGTATACATAGGAACACTCTGGTTTTCTTACAATCTTAAAATATGCACTTCTGAGATCATATACTTAAGTTAAATATTAAAATGAGTTTAAAGATCATTAGGTGCTTAGTTTAAACAGCTCATGAAGGTTAGGATGTATTCTCAATTCATTAATAATAGGCCAAGAAGAGCTTACTTTACTTTTTAAAGAAATAAATATTACAATATGTCATATAGTGCTGGTTTATGTGTTGCTGTGATGCTAGAAGGATGTCACTGGTATGTCAAACCAGCAGGGTCATCCATGGTGGAAACATTTCAGTGGTGCTTCCAGACGGGGCTTCCAGACTAAGAATAGGAAGAAAGACCTGGCAATCTGTTTCCAAAATAACTGGCTAGTGAAAACTTTATAAACAGAAGCACAACACTGTTTGATATAGTGTTAGAAGGTAAGTCTTTCATTTTGGAAAGCAGTCAAAATACCACTGCAGAGGGGTTATTTCCTCAAAGTAGCATTAACCTTAATGATGTGAACAGAATAAAGATTTTGGGACCTTTATTTGTTGACGTGGCACAAATCAAAATGAGAACAGCTGCAAACACCCATTGATAATTGACATGTATGAAGTATGAATCTAGGAGAAATGGTAGTCATCAAAAATGAAATGAAACACATAAAGATTAATATACTCAACACTGGTGAGTCAAAATGGACTGTTGTTGTTATTGTTATTATGTGCCGTTGAGTTGGACCCAACTCATAGCGACCCTTCCTTGGGTTTCCAAGGCAGTATCACTACAGAAGTAGATTGCCCAACCTTTCTTCCAAGGAGTGGACTAGCACTGACCATTTTGAATCAGAAAATCATATGGTCTACTATGCTGGAAATGACAAATTGAATAGGAATGACATCACCTTCATAATCAAAAGGAACATTTCAAGATCTATTCTAAAGTACAACTCTGTCAATGATAGGATAATATCTATATACCCACAAAGAAGATCAGTTAACACAACTGTTTTGGATATCTAGTGCCACTCTAACAGAAGATACCACAAATGTGTGGCTTTAATGAACAGGAATTTAATCTCTTACAGTTCAGGAGGCTAGAAATCCAAGTTTAAGTGCCAGCTTTAAAAGCCAAGTGAAGGCCCCTCGACCTTGGGCTTCAGCTCAGCCTCATGCTCCACTGAAGCTGGAGACATCTCTTAACTCAAGTAGCTGCTGGCTGATGAGGCTGACAAACACAAGAATGACAAGTAAAATAACACAATCCCAAGATTATCAAGCAACATGGAAGGCCATTAGTTCAAGCACAGAAATAACCTCAAGAGCAGTAGACAACAAGGCAGGACACTGAGATGAAGAATCAGCCAAATGCAGGATCCAAACATGCCAAGAAGCTCGGAGACCTTTCCCAAAGAACCTTCTTACATACTGGAAGCAGACCACATCCTTCAGGAGCTACTCAGCTGCTCACTGTAGATGCCACCATGGAGGTGATCATCAGTCTCTTAATGCGGAAGAACTACATCCAGCAGTGCAGCCACTCAAAACAACGAGACCCAGCCAAGTTGAAACACAGCATTAACTATCGCAATGACTACTGTTTAAAATCATACATCAACCACTAATGCCAACGATAAACAAATTGAAGGTGTAACCAATATTTGCAGTCAGAAATTGATTAAACATGCAACCAAGATGCATTGATAATTAATGGTGGATGGGATGCAAAAGTTGAAATCAAAGAAGAAAGATCAGTAACCAGAAAATATGGCCTCAGTGATAGAAATTATATGGGAAATTGCCTGATAGAATTCTGAAAGACAAAACACTTATTCATTACAAATATTTTTTTCCAACAACATAAACACTGAATTGTTGTTGTTGTTGTTAGGTGCCGTCGAGTCATTTCCAACTCATAGCGACCTCATGCACAGCAGAACAAAACACTGCCCAATCCTGCACCAGCTCCATGATCCCTGCTATACTTGAGTCCATCATCGCAGCCACTGTGTCAATCCATCTCATTGAAGGTCTCCCCCTCTTTCGTCGAACCTCCAAACTACCAAGCATGACATCCTTCTCCAAAGAATGGTCCCCTCTGACATCATGACCAAAATAGGTGAGATGAACTCTGGCCATTCTCACCTCCAAGGAGCATATAGGGTGCACTTCCTCCAGGACAGATCTGTTAGTTCTTTTAGTGGACAATGGTACTTTCAGCATTCTTCGCCAGCACCACAACTCAAAAGCATCAACTCTTCTTCCATCTTCCTTATTCATTGTCCAGCTCTCACATGCATACAAGGCAATTGGAAATATCATGGCTTCTGTCAGGCATACGTTAGTCCTCAA
>NW_006921745.1:3371081-3377563 GCF_000298275.1 Orycteropus afer afer | reverse complement strand
AAACCGACAGACAAGTTCGCCTCCCTGTTGGAAACCTCTTACCACCCTTACCTGGGTCCCTGCAGCTGACTCCTCCTCTGTCCAGATTCCTAGGCCTTTTAATCCCCTTTCTCCCACTCTCCCACCCTGCTGCTTTAGGCTTGACTGATTTCCTCTCTTCACCTGGATCCCTGCAACTGACTGCTCCTCGGTCTGAGTTCCTGGCTCTTAATCCCCTTTCTTCTGCTCTCTCGCCCTGCTGCTTTGGGCGTGCCTGAGTTCCTCTCCACACTTGGATCCCTGCGGCTGACTGCTCCTCTGTCCAAGTTCCTGGCTTTTTTATCCCCTTTTCCCACTCTCCTGCCCTGCTGCTTTGGGTGTGCCTGAGTTCCCTCTTGTCACCTGGATCCCTGCAGCTGACTGCTCCTCTGTCAGGGTTCCAGGCTTTTAATCCCCTTTTTCCTGCTCTCCCTCACTGCTGCTTTGGGCGTGGCTGAGTTCCTCTCCTCACCTGGATCCCTGTGGCTGACTGCTCCTCTGTCAGGGTTCCTGGATTTTTTATCCCCTTTCTCCCACTCTCCCACCCTGCTGCTTTGGGCATGCCTGATTTCCCTCTCCTCACCTGGATCTCTGCGACTGACTACTTCTCTGTCAGGGTTCCTGGCTTTTGATCCCCTTTTTCCTGCTCTCCCTCACTGAGTACACACTTGGAAATCATCAGATAGAATACACAAGAATCAAATTGACTACACTAGTGAAAAGAGACAATGGAGAAGCTCACCCTCATCAGTCAGAATGAGGCTAGGGGCTGATTGCAGACAAGATCATCACTTGCTCATATGCAAGTTCAAGTTGTAGCAGAAGAAAACTAAATTAAAAAGAAAGTCTGTGAGAACCAATGTATGACCTTGAGTATATTCAACCTGGATTTAGAGATAATTTCAAAAATAGCTCATTGAACAACAACTGAACACCAATTAGTTATGGAATGAATCAAGGAGTTAATATTTGAAGGAAGCAAAAGATCATTAAAAAGACAGGAAATAAAGATAACAAACAAATGTTAGAGGAGTCTCTGAAACTTGCTCTTAAACACAGAGTAGCTAAAACAAAAAGGGGAAAATATGTTGGGCATTTCTTAAGTTCAAGAACTTTAGGAAAATTCAAACCTTCAGTTATAATATTGAAAGATTCTATGAACAAAACCCACCACTCATCTGTCAGTTTGTCATACTGTGGGGACTTGCATGTTGCTGTAAGGCTGGAGGCTATACTGGTACTTCAAATACCAGTAGCGTCACCCATGGTGGATAGTTTTCAGCAAGGCTTCCAGATGAAGACAGATTGGGAAGAAAGATAGGGCCATCTACTTCAGAAAAAAAATGGCCAATTAAAGCATTGTGAATAGCAGTGAAACACTATCTGGTATGTTACTTGAAAACTTTATGAATTTGTTGTTGTTGTTGTTGTTGTTTTTGCCGTCGAGTTGGCCCTGACTCATAGCGACCCCTCCTTGGGTTTCCAAGGCAGTATCACTACGGAAGTAGGATTGCCCAACCTTCCTTCCGAAGAGTGGCTGGTGGGTTTGAACCGACAGCCTTCCGGTTAGCAGTCAAGTGCCTTAATATGAGTAGCTCTGAAATTTTTTTTCTGATATAGTGCCAGGAGATGAGCCCATCAGATTGGAAGGTACTCAAAATATGGCCGGGAGAGAGCTGCCCTCTCAAAGTAGAGTCGACCTTCATGATATGGATTGAGCATGACTCAAAATGGGGAGAAATAGCTGGAAACATCCATGAATAATTGGAATGAGAAATGGATAAAGTGTGAATCTAGGAAAATAAGAAGTTGTGAATGATGAAACAGAATTCATAAAGATTAATATCCTAGGCATTAGATGGAATGGATGGGTACAGGCCATTTTGAATGGAATAATCAAATAGGTTAGTATGCCAGGAATGACAAATTGAAGATGAATGGCATGACATTTATCATCACAAATAATTTTTCAAGGTCTATTCTGATGTACAATTCCATCAGTGATAGGATAATATCCATATACCTACAAAGAAGACCAGTTAATACAACTATTATTCAAATTTAAACACCAAATGTTAAAGGCAAAGATGAAGAAATTGAAAATTTTCAACAACTTCTGCAGTCTGACGTTAACCAAACATGCAATGAAGGTTTATTAATTATTGCTGGTGATTGGAATGCATGAAAGAAGCATGAGTAATTGGAAAATATAGCCTTGGCAACAGAAATGACACTGGAGATCTCACAATAGAATTTTGCAAGACCAATGACTTATTCACTTCAAATACCTTTTTTGAACAATATAAACAGTGGCTATACACATGGACATTACCAGATGAAATACAGAGGAATCAGATTGAATACATCTGTGGAGAGAGGTGATGGAGAAGCTTACTATCATCATTCAAAAAAAGGCCAGGAGCTGACTGTGGAACAGACCATAATTGTTCATATACAAGTTCAAGCTGAAGCTGAAGAAAATTAAAACAAGTCAACATGAACCAAAATATGATCTTGATTACATCCCATGGGAATTTAGAGACCATCTGAACAACAGACATGATGCACCAAACACTAATGACTGAAAACCAGACAAGTTGTGGGATGACATCAAAAACATCATACATGAAGAAAGCAAATGGTCATTAAAAAGATAGAAGGGAATAAAAGACTAAAATTGATGTCAGAAAAGAGTCTGAAACTTACTCTTGAACAGACAGTAGCTAAAGTGAATTGAAGAAATGATGAGATGAACAGAAGATTTGAAAGAGCAGCTCAGGAAGACAAAGTAAAGTATTATAATGAAATTTGAAAAGATATGGAGTTAGAAAACCAAAAGGGAAAAACAAGCTCAGCATTATGAAGCTGAAAGAACTAAAGAAAAAATTCAATCCTTGAGTTGCAATATTGAAGAATTCTATGTACAAAATACTGAACGATGCAGGAAGCATCAAAAGAAGATGAAAGGAATACTCAGAGTCACTGTATCAAAAAGAACTGGTTGATGTTCAACAATTTCAGAAGGTAGCAAATGATCAAGACCCACGGTATTGAAGGAAGAAGTTGAAGATGAACTGAAGGAACTGGTTAAAAACAAGGCTCCAAGTTCCAGTAGGATGGCAGAACAGGCAGAAAGACTGCACAGAGCCTCATCAACAAAGAAAAGGGGAACCAATTAACACAGATAAAGGGGATGATTCTGGATCCCTGAGCTTTGAAGGGAAGGATATAGAAGTGGACACAACTCCAACTAGCAGAAGAATTTGCATGAAAACACCAAAAAAGCAGACATACGGAACTGTGGTCTGGCAGCAATCCTGACAGCACAGACAGCTTGGATATGGCCAAGTGGTGGTGGGACCTGAGAGTTAGCCTAAATATCAGCCCTGCTAGCCAGGGCCTGTATGGAGGACTGCTCTGGTGGCTGGGGAATAAAAGGGGAGGCAGTGAAGAGGACAGTGGACTGAGATGTGGCTTATTGCCGGTCCGGAGGGTGCAGCCATCTTGAATGTTTACAAGTACCTTGACCATTTTGGATATTTAAAGCAACAGCATTCTCCCAGATTCCAGGGATATAAGAACAGACTCCACTTGCTGGGAACTGCAAGGACATTCCAAACGCAGGGACTACTGGAAAGGTGCAACATTCCTCTGGTTACTCTTAAATCTCACACTCTCTTGGTAAATACAGACATCCCTCATTCCCACTCACCTTCTAGGCTGGCAGGAATTCCATCCCAGTCTGTGTGCTCCAATGGAGCCCGGGTGCCCTGCCCTGCCCTGCCCTGTCTAGACTTTTTTTTTTTTTTTTTAAGTTTGCTTGTTTTTGTCTGTTTAAAAACACACCAGCCACTCCTCGGAAGGAAGATGGGGCAATCTACTTCCATAGTGATACTGCCTCAGAAACCCAAGGAGGGGTCATTATGAGTCAGGTCCGACTCGACAGCACATAACAACAACAACAACTATAATAATTACTTTTGCCTTTTTATTATCATTCTTCATTCTTCCCTTCCCAGGTTCTAGTATTTTATCTTTTCTCTGATCCTGGTTCAATTTGTTTTTCTTTCTTGTGGTTAACCCAATTCCTTGTTAATCTTTTTGCATTTTTCCTGTTTTTTCTTCATTATTCTCCTTCTCTACTCTTTTCTCTTATTGCTCTCTCCCCAGGTATTGTGGTGTTTTTTGTTTCCTTTGTTTTTGTTTTTTCCCTTTTTCTCTTTTTTCGGTTACTGTTCCTATGTGATTACACAGTGTGTTTTTTGTCCATTTGCTTCTACTTTTCTGATGGTTATACAATTGTTATTTTGTCTAACTAAGTGAGAGACAGCAATAGTCCCCATACAACTCAACTACACCCACACCTCCTCCAGCTTCACTTACTGAGTGAAAGTCACCACCTTTTTCTCCACCAATGGGCTGATGATAAACAACCACCAAGAAGAGCCTGAATCACCCTTAGCTGCTCTTCACAAACAGTTAACAGAGATCTAAATACAACAACTTCACGATGTCTTGGACACAATAGAACATCACAGTCCACAAAAAGATGCAAGATAAAGTGGTAGAAACAAGGGAGCAGGATGCAGACCCAGAATACATCCCTAAGGAAGAAGCAGCATTGGAACTCTCTAATAAGGCATTCAAAAGAATTATATTTAGGTATCTTCAAAGGATTAAGAGACAGGCCAAGGAAAACACAGACAAAACCCTAGAAGAATTTTGGAGGAAAATACAAGAACAAAATGACAAAAAAACCAAAAAATTAGCAATGATTCTAAATCTACAGATAGAAATCAGAAGATTAATATTAAATTGTATTGTAAATAGATAACAATAGATTGTATTGAAAGGGCAAAGGAGTAGAATGGATGCAATGGAAGACAGGATTAATGAGATTGAAGATAAAACAAAATGAAGTAAGCCTAAGGTTCATGTGGGATACCATCAAAAGGAATAACCTATGTGTCATTGGAATTCCAGAACAGGAAGAGACAAATAAAACCACTGAGAAAATTGTCCAAGATTTGTTGGAAGAGGACTCCCTGATATGATGAAAGATGAGAATATATCCTTTCAGGAAGTCCAACAAACCCCAAATAGGATAGACACCAAAAGAAAATCACCAAGCAATATCATCATCAAACTCATCAAAACAAAAGACAAAGGCAGAATCCTGAGAGCAGCATGGGGAAAAAAAAAGTTACCTACAAAGGACAACCAGTAAGAATAAGCTCTGATTTCTCAGCAGAAACCATACAAGTGAGAAGGCAATGGGATGGTATATATAAAACCCTGAAAGATAAAAAATTTCAACCAAGAATTACATACCCAGCAATATTGTCTCTCAATTATAATGGTGAAATTAGGAGATTTCCAGCTAAGCAGAAACTAAGAGAATGTGTTAAAATCACACCAACCTACAAGAGATACTAAAGGAAGTCCTTTGACCAGAGAACCAAAAGTAGCAAATAACAAGCAACCATTAATACACGAGATTACATAACTCAGAAACCACAGCTATGGACATATCCAAAGTAAAATAAGCTTATAGTATTGTAGACAGGGAACCAGACACTTCAATTGACAGGTGAGGACAGCTGCAGACCAAAAACAGGGAAAATATTGTGTAGTTACAGAACTTCTAAATGGTGAGGAAGTCAAGAGAGTTGCAAGATAGAATGGACTGTTCCAAATTCAGGGAAAAAATTATAAATCACAGAGTAACCTCAAAGAATAATGATAAACCTTAACATCAAAATAAAAAAGAGGACAAGCACAAATACTCAGCAAATACTAAAACAACAGCAACAAAGGAAATGATAATATGATTCATGAACATAATGAGCTCAGTACAGAAAATAATATGGAACTATGTAACCAGGGACACTATGAAAAAACACATAAAAAAATGGCAGCAACCAATTCATATTTGTTGATAACTACACTGAATGTAAATGGATTAAATGCACCACTCAGGAGGAGGACAGTTGCAGATTGGATAAGAAAACAAAATGCATCAATATGATGTCTACAAGGGACACACCTTAGAGACAAAGACAAAAATAGACTAAAGACAAACTCAACAAAAATGCAGAAGAGCTAAACAATACAATTCACCAACTTGACCTTATAGACATCTATAGAACATTTTACCTAACAACAGTACAATATACATTCTTTTCCAGTGCACATGGAATATTTTCCATGATAGATCATATGTTAGGCATATGCAAGCCTCTATAAATTTAAAAACATTGAAGTACTCCAAAGCATCTTCTCAGATCACAATGCTATCAAATTAGAAATCAACAAAAGGAAGATCAATGGAAAAGGAGTAAACACATGGAAACTGAACAATACTCACCTTAAAAAAAGACAGAGTAAGAGAAGAAATAAAAAGTGAAATTGAAAAATTCCTTGAATCAAATGAGAATGAAAACACAACATACCAAAATCTTTGG
>NW_006921745.1:3365580-3370198 GCF_000298275.1 Orycteropus afer afer | reverse complement strand
TCCCTAACTCATTTTATGAAGCAAGCATAACCTTGATACCAAAACCAAGCAAAGACATCACTCAAAAGGAAAACTATAGACCAATATCCATCATGAATATAGATGCAAAAATCTTCAACAAAATTCTGTCCAATAGACTCCAACAACATATCAAGAAAATCATTCATTATGATCAAATGGGATATCAGGTATGCAAGCATGCTTCAACATGAGAAAAACAATCAACATCCTCCACCATATAAATAAAACAAAGAAAAAGAACCACATGATCATATCAATTGATGCAGAAAAGATATTTGATAAAATCCAACACCCATTCCTGATCAAAACTCTTAGCAAAATAGGAATAGAAGGGACATTCCTCAACATAATAAAGGCAACTGTGCAAAACCAACAGACAACAGTATTCTTAATGGAGAGAAACTGAAACCTTCCCCTTGAGAACAGGAACCAGACAAGGATGCCCTCTATCACCACTCCTATTCAACATTGTACTGGAAGTCCTAGACAGGGAAATGAGGCAAGAAAGGGAAATCAAAGGCAACCAAATTGGTAAGGAAGAAGTCAAACTATCCCTATTTGCTGATGATATGATCCTATACCCAGAAAACCCAAGAGACTCAGTCAGAAATCTACTGGAACTAATTGAGAGATTTAGCATGGTGGCAGGATACAAGATCAACATCCAAAAATCAGTTGGATTCCTCTACACCAGCAAAGAGATTGCTGAAAAAGAAATTAAAAAAAAAAAAAAAAATCAATACCATTTACAATAGCTACCAAGAAATTTAAATATTTGGGAATAAATCTTACTAGGGACAGAAAAGACCTCTACAAAGAAAACTATAAAAAACTACTTCAAGAAACCATAAGAGATCTACATAAATGGAAGAACATCCCATGCTCTTCGATAGGAAGATTGAACGTTGTGAAAATGTCAATTCTACCCAAAGCAATCTATACATTCAATGCAATCCCAATCCAGATCCCATCAACATTTTTTAAGGATATGGAAAAACCAATCACTAACATTATATGGAAAGGAAAGAGACTCTGGATAAGCAAAGCACTATTGAAGAAGAAAAACAAAGTAGGAAGTCTCACACTGCCGGATCTCAAAACCCACTATATAGATAGCCACAATAGTCAAAACTGCCTGGTATTGGTACAACGAAAGACACAAAGCCCAATGGAATAGAATTGAGTACCCAGAAATAGATCCATCGATCTATGATCAGCTGATCTTTGACAAAGGGCCTAAATCCATTAAATGGGGAAGGGAATGTTTGTTTAATAAATGGTGCTGGCAAAACTGGAGATCCATTTGCAGAAAAATGAGACAAGATCTGTACCTCACACCATACACAAAAACTAACTCCAGATGGATCAAAAACTTAAATGTGAAACCTAAAACTATAAGGTTCCTCAAGGCAAAACAAGGGGCAAATTTAGGGGCCCTAATATATGTCATAAATAGACTATCAAGCATAACCCAAAATGCACAAACAACAGAAGAGAAACTAGATGAATGGGACCTTCTAAAATTTAAATTTTTATGTGCTTCCAAAGACTTCTCCCAGAGTCAAAAGAGAACTTACAGATTGGGAGAAAATATTTGGCAATGATATATCTGACAAGGGACTTACCTCTACAATTTATAGAAAACTCCAACACCTCAATAACAAAAAGACAAATGATCCAATTAAAAAATAGGCAGAAGACATGAATAAACACTTCACGAAGGAGGATATTCAGGTGGCCAACAAACATATGAAGAAATGCTCACAATCATTAGCCATTAGGGAAATGAAAACCAAAACATCAATGATATATCATCTTGCTCCAGCACTAGCAGCAAAGTTCAACAAGACAGAAAATAACAAATGCTGACAAGGATGTGGAGAGTTTGGGACTTTCATATGCTACTGGTGGGACTGTGAAATGTTATAACCACCATGGAAAGTAATATGGCAATTCCTTCAAAAGTTGGAAATAAACATATCATTTGACCCAGTCATTCTATTACTAGGTATATATCCTAAAGAAGTGAGAGCCATGACAAGAACAGACATATGCACACCCATGTTCATTGCAGTATTATTTATAATAGCCAAAAGATGGAAACAACCTAGGTGTCCATCAACTGAGGAATGAATAACCGATCTATGGTACCTAAACACAATGGAATATTATGCAACCATAAAGAACAATGTAGAATCTGCAAAACACCACATTATGTGGATGAACTTAGAGGACATTATGCTGAGTGAAATAAGTCAATCACAGAAGGGCAAATATTGCATTAGTCTGTTACTGTAAAAGTCAAGGAATGGTTTATATATGGGAGGAAATTTTCTTTGTTGGTTACCAGGGGTGGGAGGGGAGGGGAGGGAACACTGTTAAATAGATAGACATAAGTATTGATTTGGGTGAAGAGAAGGGCAATGTACCAAATGTGAGTGATCAACATGGTGGCATTGAGGAAGAGGAGGACATACAGAGGTACGTGGATGGTGCAGACAAAAAAGATGAACCCTTTTGCACATACAGTACTGCGTTGTCAGTGAAGGCAAACACAGTTATATGGGTGGATAGATGGGTAGACAGGTTGAATTATTAGGTGTGTTTATGAAGCAGGGAGTGTACCCAAGACCATGTATAGGGCTGGAAGACAATGGTTCTATAAGTGTATTTGTATGTTCTGTAAGAATTTCCAGGAGTATAGTAGAGCTGACAAGGGACAAGTGTGTAGTCACTTCTTGGTCATAGCCAGCTACCTAGAAGGATTGAGTAGTTGAACCTGTGGGCTCAGGACCATATTCGCAGGGACCATCAAGCTCAATTGTCATAACATACTACACAAAACATTGTTCCACCTCCTACTTTGGTGAGTAGCGACTGGGCTCTTAAAAGCTTGCAAGCAGCCACATAGATGCAACGATGGGTCTCTCCTCATCTAGAGCAAAGAAGAATGAAGAAAATCAAAGATTCATGGAAACAATTAGTCCTCACAACTGGTACACCATCCGATCCTCAGCCTATATGACTATGAGTCCAGAAGAACTAGATGGTGCCCAGGTACCACTGTCAACCATTTGGAGGGGGATCTATGTAGGAGATCTTGGATAGAGAAAGAGAACAATATGGAACAAAACTCAAAATCATTTGGGAAAAAAAGGGGGGGGACCAGGTTTGCTGGTCTGATAGAGCCTGGTGGAACCACTAAGACTATGGTCCCTAGCTGCCCTTCAGGTCTGGAATTGAACCCACACCCGTGGCTTCCAGCCAAACAAAAGACAGGCATATGAGTTGAACATTTTCCTGAGGTAGATACATTCCTTGGAGAGAGCAATCATGGGATAAAGAAGGGCTGTTTATGCACAGGGAGAGAGTTCAAGAGGCAGGAGTACATGGAGGGATGGACACAGAGAAGTGGTAACTAATGGAAGGAAGTGGAAGGGGAGCTGTTGCATTGGGGTAAATTGTAATCAATGTCATTGGACAACGTGTGTGTGAACTGCTCTATGGAAAGTGAATTTGCTCTGTAAACGTTCACCCAAATCACAATATTAAAAAAAAAGAAAAGGTTCCAAGAATTGACAGAATACCCACTGAGGTGTATCAACAAAAGGATGCAGTACTGGAGATGCTTACTCGTTTATGCCAAGTAATTAGGGAGACAGCTGCCTATCCATCTAATTGGAAGAAAAAGATATTTGTGTTCATTCCAAAGAAATGTGATCCAATAGAATGTGGAAAATAGCAAACAAAGTAAGATGATGTGGAATGAAGAATATGATTACTAATGTCAGAGAGATCTTAGCTGCAAGTAAAGAATGCCAGAAAGATGTTTACTTGTGTTTTATTGGACATGCAAAGGTATTTGTCTGTGTGAATCATTACAAATTATGGATAACATGATAATTTGAAAGAAAGAATATTCCAGAACATTTAATTGTGCTCATGAAGAACCTGCACATAGACCAGAAGGCTGTCATTCAAACAGAACAAAGGGATACTGCATGGTTTAAAATCAGGAAAGATGTGTGTCAGGATTTTATCCTTTCCCCATACTTATTCAAACTCTATGCTGAATAAATGATCCAAGAAGCTGGACTATATGAAGAAGAACATGGCTTCAAGATTGGAGGAAGACTCATTAACAACCTGCAATATGAGATGACACAACCTTACTTGCTGAAAATTAAGATAACTGAAGCACTTAGTGATGAAGATAAAAGTCTACAGTCTTCAATACAGATTACACCTCAATTTAAAGAAAACAAAAATCCTCAATTGGACCAGTAAGTAATACCATGATAAGTGGAGAAAAAACTGAAGTTGTCAATCACTCTCCTTGGTTCCACAATCAACACCCATGGAAACATCAGTCAAGAAATCAGATGTCATATTGCCCTGGGCAAATGTGCTGCTAAAGATCTCTTTAAGTGTTAAGTGTTAATAAGCAAAGTTAGTGAAGATTAAGATGTGCCTAATCCAAGCATGGAATTTTTAATCACCTTATACTCATGTGAAAACTGGACAATGAATAAGGAGACCCAAAAGACTTGATGCCTTTGAATTATGGTGTTGGTAAAGAATACTAAAAATTTTTTAA
>NW_006921745.1:3360743-3365010 GCF_000298275.1 Orycteropus afer afer | reverse complement strand
ATCCAAGATGTACTGAAGGCATCGGCAAAAAACAAGATTCTAGGAATTGATGGAATACCTGTGGAGATGTTAGAAAAAAAAAAAAAAGATGCAATGCCAGAAGAACTCAATCATTTATGCCAAGAAATTTGGAAGACAGCTACCTGGCCAACCAACTGGAAGAGATCCATAACTGTTCCAAAGAAAGATGATCCAACATGATGCAAAACTTACCACAGAATATCATTAACATCATATGCAAGTAAAATTTTACTTAAGAAAATTAAAAACTGGTTGCAGCAATATATCAACAGGGAACCTCTAGTAACTTAAGCCTGATTCAGAAGAGGACATGGAACACCGAAACAAACAAACAAACAAAAAAAACCCAAGTCACTGCAGTCAAGTCAATTTGACTCACAGCAATCCCTTCTTGGGTTTCCAAGGCCAAATGTCTATGGAAGTAGATTGACAAGTCTTCCTTCCAAGAAGTGGCTGGTTGGTTTGAACCACCAGCCTTCTGGTTAGTAATCAAATGTCTTAAGCACTATGATATCATTGCTGATACCAGAGGGACCTTAGCTAAAAGCAGAGAACACCAGAAAGATATTCACTTGTGTTTTATTGACTATGCAAAGGCATTGGACTGTGTGAACCACAACAAATTATGGATAACATTGAGAACACCAGGCATTCCAGAACATTCAATTGTGCTCATGAGGAACCTGTACATAGACCAACAGGTAGTCATTTGAACAGAACAAGGGGTTACTGCATAGTTTAATACTAGGAAGCATGTGCCATCAGGGTTGTATCCTTTCACTGTACTTATTCAATCTTTATAGTTAGCAAATAATCTGAGAAGCCGTATTGTATGAATAAGAACATGGCACCTGAATTAGAGGAGGTCTCATTACCAACTTGTGATATGCAGATGATACACATTGCTTTTTGAAAGTGAAGAAGATTTGAAGGACGTACTGATGAAAATCTAAGACTATAGCCATCATTATGGATTGCATGTCAACATAAAGAAAATAAAAGTCCTCACAAGTGTTCCAATTGGCAACATCATGACTAATAGAGAAAATATTGAAGTTGTCAATGACTTCATTTTACTTGCATCCACAATCAACGCCATGGAAACAGCAGTTAAGAAATCAAACAACATATTGCCTTGGGCAAATCTGCTTCAAAAGACTTCTTTAAGGTGTTAAAAAGCAAAGACATCATTTTGAGGATGAAAGTTTGACTGGCCCAAGTCATGGTATTTTCAATCACCTCATAATTATGTGAAAACTGGACAATGAATAAGGAAGACCAAAGAACTGAGGAGCTCTGGTGTCATAGTGCCTAAGGCAGTTGACTACTAACCAGAAGGCTGGCAGTTCAAACCCATTGTCCACTCCTTGGAAGGAAGGTTGGGCAATCTATTTCCATAGTGATACCGCCTCAGAAACTCAAGGAGGGGTTGCTATGAGTTGGATTTGACTCAGTGGCAGTGAGTTTGGGATTTTTGGTTAAAGTAGAACTGATGCATTTGAATTACAGTATTGGTGAAGAATACTGAATATACTGTGGACTACTAGAAGCAGCAACAAATCTGTCTTGGAAGAAGTACAGTCGGAATGCTCTTTGAAAGCAAGGATAGCAAGACATACTTTAGACATACTATCAGGGAAGATGAGTCCCTGGAGAAGGACATCACACTTGGTAAAGTAAAAAGTCAGTGAAAACAAAGAAGGCCCTCAACGAGATGAACTGACATAGTGGCTACAACAATAGACTCAAACACAGCAACAATTGTGACCATGGCACAGGAATGGTCAGTGTTTCATTCTGTTGTACATGGGGTCACTGTGAGTGAGAATTGACTTGATGGAGGCTAACAACAATAACATTAAAACCTAAACCTCACTACATCAGTCCAAAAAATTACAATGAAGTTCAGTAACTAGGGCAACTATTAGACTTTTCTTCAGTGTTTTAGTTGCTATGGGATCAAAATGATGTCATCAAAAGCACAGTATTTAGGACCCAACTTCAAGACAAAGCTCCCTATAGATCAGGAGTTTATTACATTAAACAATGAAAATTCACTCATTGAAAGTTCTTATTCATTTCAGTTAATTTAGGAATTGGATGCTTCACATACCATTTCAATGATGATATTTTATCTTTACTGTTAATAAATGTACACATTCCATTAATTTAATGTAAGTATCTGAAAGAACATTCTAATCAACAACTCTCATTGGTACTATCAATTCATTTCAAAGAGGATAACACTGCTGTAAGTCTATGGCCAATATTTAATTGCAAAGATTTATCTTCTTTTAAATAATTAACTATCAAAAACTAGTTTATCATAGTAAAATAAAGTAGTATAAAATAAATATTGGGAAGATAAAATCTGGCACCAAAATGCCTAATCTGAAAAGAGAATCACAGGCATTCTTTTAAATTTATCAAACATCTGGCAAACATTGATTTAATATTCTAGTTACCATTGTAAAAACTAAAAATTAAGGAGTTTCTCTCAAATACTAGGCTAAAAAATTCTGTCACTCTGTGTGAGACAGTTAAATAGTCACAGAATGAACATTATTAACCACAGTCATATATATATATATATATATACACATATATGTATTTTTTTTTATGTTAACAGCACTAGTGTTACATATGAAAGAAGAATGTCAAGACTTAATGGGCATATATCTTGAACACAGTGCAACCTAATGTAATAGGAACAGCTATGAAAACACAATTAACATAGTTTGGTATTTCTTTCTATCCATATTTCAACCGATTAAGAACTGCATCCTGCCATTTTTCAAAACTGCTACTTAATGCTTTCGACTAAATTATAAACCAAACTGCATCACATCATGTCATTATTACATTTTCAATAAACTGCCAGTCTAAAACTTTGACCATTAGTACCTAAGGCATTTGACTGCCATCCGGAAGGCTGGAGGTTCAAATCCACCAGCCACTTCTTGGAAAACAGATTGGGCAATCTACTTCTGTAGAGATAAGGCCTCGGGAACCCAAGGAGGGGTCGCTGAGTCAGGATCGACTCCATGGCAATGAGTTTGGGTTTTTTGTTTTTTTTTTTTTCCTGGTATGGTAAAAATTATGATAAAGCTATAAATCAGAATATTGAATTATTACATTTTTCCAAATCTTTAGGACATTTAAATTGCACTATTAACCATTTTGAAGGAGTTTTGGTGGCACAGGGCTGCTTACCAAAATGTTGGTGGTTTCAACCGACTAGACACTTTGTGGGAGAAAGATGAAGCAATCTGCTTCTGTAAAGATTTAAAACTTTGGAAACCTGACAGGATAGTTCTATTCTATCCTATAGGGTCAGTTGGAGCTAGAAATGACTTGATGGCAATGGATTTGCTTTTGGGGTATCAACCATTTATGAAGTATTGGTGGTACAGTGGTAAAAGTGCTTCACTGCTAACTTAAAGCTCAATGGTTTAAATCTACTGGACATTCCAGAGAAGAAAGATATGGCAGTCAATAAATATTGGAAACTCTATGGGACAGTTCAGGAGCTCTGGTAGCATAGTGCCTAAGGCACTTGACTGCTAACCAGAAGGCTGGAGGTTCAAACCCACCAGCCACTCCTCGGAAGGAAGATGGTGCAATCTACTTCCGTAGTGATACTGCCTCAGAAACCTAAGGAGGAGTTGCTATGACTTGGGTCCAACTCGACGGCACATAACAACAACACAACATGGGACAGTTCTACTCTGTCCTCTCAAACTCACTGCCATCAAGTTGATTCAACTCATAGAGACTCTTCCATGGCTTTCCAAGCCAGTATCTCTATGGAAGTAGATTGCTCAATCTTCTTTCTGAGGAGTGGCTGGTGGTGCAAATCCACAAGCCTTCTGGTTAGGAGTCAAATGCCTTAGGCACTATGCAACCAGAGCTCACACTCTATCCTCTAAGGTTGCTATTAGTAAGAATTGATGCAACAACAATGGGTTTGGTTTTTTGTCATCAGTGATTCACAAAGGAAATGTTATATAATCTGCCAAAATCTGCTATTTCAACCAACTCATATTTTACTACTGTTAAACTGTTATAAAAGCTCTTCTAAACATAGTACAAGTGGGCTTGTGCTTAGTCCCCGGGAGAGAGGTAGGCACGGGTGGGCTTGTGCTTAGTAACCAGGAGCGAGGTAAGCATGGGCGTTCTTGTGCTTACTCACTGATCTGCACTGAACACTTTCCCTTGTTACCCTCCCGAGAGGGACCGGGTCTCC
>NW_006921745.1:3347386-3357112 GCF_000298275.1 Orycteropus afer afer | reverse complement strand
AGGCCTTCAAGGAGATGGATTGATACGGTGGCTGCGATGATGGGCTCTAGTATAGCAGGGATTGTGGGGCTGGTGTGGGATCGGGCAGTGTTTCGTTCTGCTATGCATGGGGTCGCTATGAGTCGGAAACGACTCGACGGCACTTAACAACCACAACAACAACAAACTGGGACTGCAAAATTAAGTCACTCTGTCAGAAGCTACCTAAGCACTTCTAGCTTTACCATTCAACACAGAGGAAACCAAAGGAACATCTGCCATTTTTCTAGGTATGGTTTTTAGACTTCCACATAGTGAAAAGGAGAAGCCACCATTATAGAGCAATATTTCCAGAAAGTTATGACCAAAGCGAACAGTTTGACACATATTGTGGATGTATGTGTACATGTGTGTATGAATTTAGGACTGGATGGGTATGTGGAAGGATAGAAAGGTTGCACAGCAGAAGAGGAAGGGAAAGTGAGTGGAAATTGCCAAAATGGAAAAAAGATAATATATTACAATTGTAATAATTTTAACCTCATGTTCAACCTCAGCCATTCATTCATACTTTCATTCAACCTGTATTTACTGAGAACCAACTATGAACCATGTACTAAAACTCAAGGAATACAGTGGTAATCAAAAACAGAAGCAGCTCCTATTTTATGAGGTTTATAGTCTAATTGGAGAGAACTTAATTAAAATCAAATAATCCCACCACAAGTATAAAACTCTAATTGTTGTAAGTGCTTGAAGTAACAGTAAAGTACACACATACATGACAGCATTTAATAAAGGAATGTGTCCTACTAAGGGAGATCTAGGAGGCTTCCTCAAGGAAGTGACATGAGCTGAAATATGAAAGATGGCTAGGATTTAGCTACTTGGAAAGGGGAGAATATAGCAATCTATACAGAGGGAACAGCATGAACCACAGAAGAGAAAAGCAGATGTAAAGCCCTGTGGTAAGAGGAAGTGGTGTGTGTGTGAGAGAGAAACAGAAAGGGGGCTGGGGAGAGACACTATGAATGAAATAGACAGAATGAGAAAGAGGATCAAGAAAGATGGGCTTAGAGAAGCAAGTTGATCAGCTGTAGAAAACCATGTTAAGGAATTTTCTCCTTAAATTCCAAGTGCAGGGAAGACAATGAAGAGTTTTATTTTATTTATTTAAATTTTATTGTGCTTTGGGTGCAAATTTACAGAGCAAATTTGTTTTACATTCAATAGTTCACGTACATTTGATTTCACACCCCAATTACCATCCCTGACCATAACAAAGTTCCCTCCCCTCCCATCCCTGTGACTACCTCCTCCCTGTGCCCTTCTTAATTATGTACTCCTGTCTATCCAGCTTTCCTTCTGTGTGAATGCTGCCCCTCTGGTGTCTCATGGCTGACTGCTCTACAAGGTGCATCTCCCTAGAGTAGATGAGTGCATCCCTCTGAGGTAGTTGTTCTGCATGTAGGTCTTTCTACTGTTGGGATGAGAGCCAATCCATGGGAGTGAGTTCATTTCTAGGCCCAAAGCGGAACCCAAGCCCATAGTCTCAGGAGTTCCACCAGAGTCTACCCTACCGGTAATTATGGTCATTTTTGTGTTTTTGAATTTTGTTCCACATGATTACTCCCACTCTATCCAGGGTCTCCAGTTTTGATCACTTTCTGAGTGGTTGGCATTGGTAGCCAGGCACCATCAAGTTTTTCCGGTCTCAGGGTCATGAAGGCTGAGGTCCTCATGTTCCCTCTTGTCCTTGGACTAATTGTTTCCAGATGCCTTTCATTTTCTTCACTCACTGTGAAGAGTTTTAAATTAAAGGATGATGATATTACTGAATTGGGTTTCAAAGATAGCACTCTCATAGGATTGTGGAGAACTGATTGAAGAACAGCAAGAATGAGTGCTTAGTGGGTAGAAATATGGAGATGGACAGAAGAAGCTATTTGGGACTGAAATAAATGTTTGATTTATAGATGAGGCAAAAAGAAGATATGAAACCATTACTGAACATTCTGATCAGGGACACCAACAGACAGATATTGAATGAATGGGAGAAATATGTGGAACAGAATTCAAATTCTTAAAAAGTCTAGATTCACTGGACTGGTTGAGATGAGAGGACTCCCTGAGATTACTGCCCTGAGATACTCTTTTTTTTTTTTTTTTTTTTTTTTTTTTTATTTTTGTTGTGATTTGGGTGAAAAAAAAATTCACTTTCTATACAGCAGCTCACATATACTTTGTCTCATGGCATTGACTACAATTTACCACAATGCAACAGATTCCTCCCACTTCTTCCCCATAGTTACCTCTTCTCTGTGTCCTTCCCTCCTATGCATTTCTGCCCCCAGAGCTATCTCCCTGTGCAGACACAGCCCTTCTATTCTCCCATGATTGATCTCTCCAAGGAGTGTATCTACCTATTATAAATGTTCAGCTCATATGCCTGTCTTTTCTTTGCCTGGAAGCCACAGGAATGGGTTCAATTCCAGATCTAAAAGGCAATTAGGGGCCATAGTCTCAGTTGTTCCATCAAGTTCCATCAGACTGGCAAACCTGATCCCCCCCCCCTTTTTTTAATGATTTTGAGTTTTGTTCCACACTGTTCTCCCACTCTATCCAGGATCTGCTGCAGTGATCTCCCTCTGGGTGGTAGACAGTGGTAGCCGGGCACCATCTAGTTCTTCTGTTCTTATAATTGTATAGGCTGAGGATCACATGGTATACCAGTCGTTTGAACTAATTATTTCCATGTGCCTTTGGTTTTCTTCACTCTTCTTTGCTCTAGACAAGGAGAGACCCATCGTTGCATCTAGATGGCCGCTTGCAAGCTTTTAAGATCCCAGTCGCTACTCACTAAAGTAGGAGGTGGAACAATGTTTTGGGTAGTATGTTATGCTAATTGAGACTGATGTGCCTGCCCTGGGACTATGGTCCTGAGCCCACAGGCCCAATTATTTGCTCCTTCTGGGTAGCTGGCTGTGCCTAAAAAGTGACAACAACCTTGCCCCTTGTCAGCTCTACCATATACCTGGGAATTCTTACAGAACATACCAATACACTTGTGGAAACACTCTGCCAAATCTACACATGGTCTTGGGCACACTCCCTTCTGCACAGACATACTTAATAGTTCAGCCTGTCCACGCATCTATCCACCCGTATATCAATGATTGTCCTCACTGACAATGAAGTACTGTATGTGCAAAAGGGTTCACGTTTGTTGTCTATATGCCCCATGCACTCTCAGTGTTTTCCTCTTCCTCAATGCCACTGTGTTGATCACTCATATTTGGTACATTGCCCTTCTCTTAAACCAAATCAATATTTCTCTCTACCTATCTAACAGTGTTCCCTTCCTCTCCCACCCCTAGAAACCAACAAAAAAAAACTTCTTTCCATATATAAATCTTTCCTTGACTTTTTACAGTAACAGACTAATACAATATTGTCCTTCTGTGATTGACTTACTCAGCATAATAATGTCCTACAAGTTCATCCACATTATGTAGTGTTTTGCCAATTCTACACTGTTCTTTAGGGTTGCATAGTATTCCATTGTGTGTATGTGGCATAGTTTGGTTACCCATTCTTCTTTTGATGGGCACCTAGGTTGTTTCCATATTTTTTCTGTTGTAAATAGTGCTGCAATAAACATGAGTGTGCATACATCTTTCTTGTCCTGGCTCTCACTTCTTTAGGATATATACCTAGTAATGGAATGGTTGAGTCAAATGGTATTTCTAATTCCAACTTTTTAAGGAACTGCCATATTGCTTTCCACAGTGGTTGTATCATTTGACAGTCCCACCAGCAGTGTATGAGAGTCCCAATCTCTCCACATCCTCTCCAGCACTTGCTATTTTCTGTCTTGTTGAACTTTGCTACTAGTGCTGGGACAAGATGGTAAATTATTGTTGTTTTGATTTGCTTCTCTCTAATGGAGTGAGCATTTCTTCATATGTTTGTTGGCTGCCTGAATATCCTCCTTGGTGAAGTGTCTATTCACGTCTTCTGCCCATTATTTAATTGGATTATTTGTCTTTTTGTTGTTGAGGTGTTGGATTTTTCTATAAATTCTAGAGATAAGTCCCTTGTCAGATATGTCATTGCCGAATATTTTTTCCTAATCTGTAGGTTCTGTTTTGACTCTTTCGGAGAAGTCTTTGGAAGCACATAAAAATTTAATTTTTAGAAGGTCCATTCATCTAGTTTTTCTTCTGCTGTTTTTGCATTTTGGGTTATGCTTGACAGTCTATTTATGCCACATATCAGAGCCCCTAAATTTGCCCCTATTTTTTCCTTCAGGAACTTTATAGTTAGGTTTCACATTTAAGTCTTTGCTCCATCTGGGGTTAGTTTTTGTGTATGATGTGAGGTACAGATCTTGTTTAATTTTTATGCAAATGGATATCCAGTTGTCAGCACCATTTGTTAAACAATCTCTTCTCCATTGAACAGATTTCAGCCCTTTGTTAAAGACCAGCCACCCATAGCTTGATGGATGTATTTCTGGGCTCTCAATTCTAATTCAGTGGTCTATGTGTCTGCCGTTTTACCAAGGCCAGGCAGTTTTGACTACTGTGGCAGTATGGTAGGGTTTAAGATCCGGGAGTGTGAGACCTCCTACTTTGCTCTTCTTCTTCATTAATGCTTTGCTTCTCTGAGGTCTCTTTCCTTTCCATATAAATTTAGTGATTGTTTTTTTCCATATCCCTAAAGAATGTTGATGGGATCTGGATTGGGATTTCATTGAACATACAGATTGCTTTTGGTAGAACTGATATTTCACAATGTTCAATCTTGCTATCCACAAGCATATATTTCCTTCTATTTATGTAGATCTTTTGGTTTCTTGAAGGAGTGTTTTATAGTTTTCTTTATATAAGTCTTTTGTATCCCTAGTGAGAGTTATTCCCAAGTATTTTAGTTTGTTTTGGTAGCTATTGTAAAAAGTATTCATTTCCTTATTTCTTTTTCAGCAATATCTTTGCTGATGTAGAGGAATCCAACTGCTGTTTGGAAGTTGATCTCGTATCCTATCACTATGCTAAATCTCTCAATTAGTTCCAGTAAATGTTTGACTGAGTCTCTTGGGTTTTCTAGCTATAAGATCATGTCACAGCAAAAAGGGATAGTCTGACTTATTCCTTACCAATTTAGATGTCTTTGATTTCCCTTTCTTGCCTTATTGCCCTGGCTAGGACTTTCAATACAATGTTGAATAGAAGTGATGGGAGAGGGCATCCTTGTCTGGTTCCTGTTCACAAAGGGAATAGTTTCAGTCTTTCTCTATTGAGAATAATGTTGGCTGTTGGTTTTGCATAGATGTCCTTTATTATGTTGAGGAATGTCCCTTCTATTCCTATTTTGCTGAGAATTTTGATCAGGAATGGGTGTTGGATTTTATCAAATGTCTTTTCTACATCAATTGATATGATCATGTGGTTCTTTTCCTTTGTTTTATTTATGTGGTGGATGACATTGATTGTTTTTCTGATGTTGAACCATCCCTGCATGCCTGATATGAACCCCACTTAGACATAATAAATTATTTTTTGATATGTGGTTGGAGTGTATTTTCTAGGATTTTGTTGAAGATTTTTGCATCAATATGCATGAGGGATATTGGTCTGTAGTTTTCCTTTTGAGTAATGTCTTTACCTGGTTTTGGTATCAAGGCTATGCTTGCTTCATAAAATGAATTAGGGAGGATTTCATCCTTTTCTATGTTCTGGAATTGTTCGAGCAGGATTGGTATCAGTTATTCTCTAAATGTTTGGTAGAATTATCCAGTGAAATCATCTGGGCCAGGACTTTTTTATTGGTAATTTTTTTTATGACCTGTTCAATTTCTTCTTTTGTTATGGGTCTGTTCAACTTTTCTGCCTCAGTCTGTGTTAATTAAGGTAAGCAGTCTTTTTCTAGAAATCTGTCCATTTCTTCCAGATTTTCAAATTTGTTGGAGTACATGAACCTTAGGCTTTCTTCATTTTGTTTTGATCTTTTTTTTGGATTGATCCCTTTCCAAAGAAATATTCACATATTTGTCCTCAATCTCATTAATTCTGTCTTCCATTGATTCAATTCCACTCTTTTGCCCTTTCTATGTGTTATCTATTTCTGACAAGTTAGTATTAATTTTTTGGATTTCTATCTGTAGATTTTGTATCATTTCTAATTTTTCATTTATTTTGCCATTTTGTTCTTGTACTTTTTTTCTGAAATTGTTCTAGGGTTTTGTCTGTGTTTTTCTTAATTTTGTCAGTGTCTGCCTTGATCAGTCTCTCAATCCTTTGAAGATACCTAAATATAATTATTTTGAATTCCATATCAATTATTTTGAAAGATGAGAAGCTCCTTCTTCCTCATGGATGTGTTCTGGTCTGTGCCCTCCTCTCTTGTTTCTACCACTTTGTTTTGGTTCTTTGTATAGAATGTGATGTTCTGTTGTCTCTGAGACATTGTGACACTGTTGTATTTAGAGCTCTGTTAACTGTGAAGAGCACTTATGGGTGATTCAAGCTGTTCTTGGTGGTCATTTATTGTTGGCCAATTGGTGAAGAAGGAAGTGGTTGTTCTTATGCACTAAGTGGAGCTGCAGGAGGTGCAGGTGTGGTTGCATCATATGGGTGTGGTTGCTGTCTCCCACTCAGTTAGACAAAAACAATGACTGAAATACCATCAAAAAAGTAAAAGCAAGCAGACAATAAACACACCACATAAACACATGGGAACAATCGCTATAACAGAAAAAATAAAATAAAAATTAAAAAATCCACAATACCTTGGAAGGGGGTAATAAGAAAAAAGAGATAGAGTAAGAGAATGATGAAGAAAAAATTAGGAAAAATATAAAACGAGAAACAAGGAATGTGGTTAACCACAAGAAAGAAAAAAAAAGGAATCAGGAACAGAGAAGAGAGAAAAAGCTGAAAACTGAAATCTGGGAAGGGAAGAATAAAGAATAATAATAATAAGGCTGAAAAAAAAGAGTAATAATAATAGTAATAATTTAAAACTGAAAAAAAATAAAAATAAAAATAAAATCCAGGCAGGACAGGGCACCCAGTCTCCGTCAGAGCACACAGACTGGGATGTAATTCCTGCCAGCCCAGAAGGTGGATGGGAGTGAGGGATGTTTGCAGCTCCACTCACCAAGAGGGTATGGGGTATAAGAGTAACATGGAGAATATTGCACCTTTCCAGGTGTTTGTGTCCGGGATGTCCTTGCAGCTTCTGACAAGTGGAGTCTATCCTTAGGTCCCTGGAATCTGAGAGAACTGCTGTTGCTTTAAATATCCAAAATGGTTTGAACCTCTTGTAAACATTCAAAATGGCTGCACCCTCCAGACAATCAAAAGTTTGTGGCCCAGCCCATCTCCCTCTTCGTTGCCTCCCCCTTTATTCACCAGCTACCAGTGCAGTCCTCCATGCAGACCTTAGCTAGCAGGGCCGATTTTTAGGTTAGTTCTTAGTTCCTGACACTACTTGGCAATATCCAAGCTGTTCATGCCATCAGGATCACTGACAGACTGAAGCTCCGTATATCTCCTTTTTGGTGTTTTCAAGCAGGTTCTTCCACTAGTTAGAGTTCAGTCCATTTCTGTAACCTTCCCTTCAAAGCTTAGGGCTCCAGGATTATCTTCTGTATCTATATTAATTGGTTCCTCTTTTCTTTGCTGAAGAGGGCCTATTTAGTTTGTCTGCCTAGTCTGCGATCTTATCAGAATTCTTCTGGATTTTTCTGCCCTGAGATAACTCTTTAAACTTCTATCTGAAACTATCCCCAGAGGTGACCTCTTATCTAAAGAATAGATTGGCTCAGAAAATAAAGTATCACCTGTGAATCAGCACTCCTTTAAAAATTCATCTATGTGAGACTAAAATGGTCAACAATTACTTTAAAGCAAAGATGAGAAGTTAAGGGGGTGGGAAAATGGATTACTGGAAACAGAACCAGAACAGAAGTAATGAGAATGTTGGTGCATTGTAGAAAAGGTAAACAATGTCACTGAACAAATTGTGTAGAAGAAATTGCTAAATGGGAACTTAAATTGCTGTGTAAACTTTCACCAAAAACACAATAAAATACTGTCTAAAAAAAAAAAAAATTGAGATGTGAAGAATGACTCCCAGATTTCTGGTTGGATAGAGGTATCATTCTTTAAAATAATGAATTAGAAGTAGAAAGCCAAAAATTCCACACGCATTGCCATTGTGTCAGTTCTGACTCATAGCCATATGGGACAGAGCAGAACTGCTCCAATGGGTATCCAAGGTTGTAAATCTTTACAGAAGCAGACTGTCACATCTTTATTACTGTCATGGGCTTGGATGAGATCATCTACAAGAAAGAATCATAAGGAAAGGAGAAGACTTAGAACTGGGAAAAATTTAGAGTTTTTCAGAGAAGTTGTAGACAAATGGAAAAGATAAAATATTTAACTAAGCCCAATCTACAGAGGCCAAGTAAGGTAAGAAACAAAAATACATGTTGAGTTTATCAACATAGAGGTGGTTTTAATGAGAACTGAGGGGCTGAATCTATATTGGAGTGCATGAGAGGTGAACACAAAAAGAGGAATAAATCAATTTGTTGTGGAAGGTTGTATGTTAAGAAGGGGAAAGGTAAAGAAAGCTAACTGTAGGGAAGTGAAATGTCAATAATTGAGTCCAGGATGCCAGTATGTGAAAGATAAGGATCAATAAAACCTATTGTGGTTGTTGTTATTATGTACCATCGAGTCGGATCTGACTCATAGTGACCTCTCCTTGGGTTTCTGAGGCAGTATCACTACAGAAGTAGATTGCCCAACCTTCCGTCCGAGGAGTGGCTGGTGGGTTTGAACCGCCAGCCCTCTGGTTAGCAGTCCAGTGCCTGGGGCACTATGCTACCAGAGATCCCAATAAAACCTATATTGTGAAATTTCAAAAAGCTCAGGAATTGCTGTTATCAGGTACCTCTAAAAAGAGGGGTGAAGAGAAAAGCCTAGATAAGAAAGATTTGTTGACAATTTCTCTAAGAAACAATTGGATTCCCAGATTTCATCCATGAAACTTACATAGACAATCAACTGTCCCTTTCCATTCTCACAAAAGAGCAGGAAAGTAAAACAAAAGGTCTCTGCACTGTAACAATAGGAACACTGAAAACAGAGACATTAACTGAACATAACTTCCCTAACCCTCCTCCCTAAAGAGGTTTTAGAATGCTAGGTACTAGTGTATCCGAAAAAGAAGCTGGATTCTTCTTGAGGGGATCAATGTAGAATAAAGATTTTCAGATGCAAGATGACTCAAAATTTTAGTTCCTGCAAACAGAAAAATAAATTAATAAATAAATATTTTTAGTTCCAAAGTACTATTTCTTGGGAAAATACAGAGGGATAAATGCCACCAATATGAGACAATAAACCAAGAAAGAGAAAGATATGGGACACAGGAAACAGTGAATGGAAGATTATACAACCTTAATATCTTAATATATTCATAAGGTTTTCCCTGGTCAATTCTTTGAGAAGTGGACGGCTTCTTCCTTCTTCCTAGTCTGTCTCAGTCTATAAGCTGGGCTGTTACCTGTGTACCAGGTGCAGCTCGCTGGATTTTAAACACCAGAGGCTCAGCCTCAAAACTCATGTCTACATGTCACCACAGTAGGACAAACCGACAGACAAGTTTGTCTTGCTGTTGGAGACCTCGTGTATCACCCCCACCTGGGTCCCTGTGGCTGACTGTTCCTCT
>NW_006921745.1:3327298-3344816 GCF_000298275.1 Orycteropus afer afer | reverse complement strand
GGTCGACGAAAGAGGGGGAGGCCTTCAACGAGATGGATCGACACGGTGGCTACGATGATGGGCTCAAGTATAGCAGGGATTGTGGGGCTGGCGTGGGATCGGGCAGTGTTTCGTTCTGCTGTGCATGGGGTCGCTATGAGTTGGAAACAACTCGACGGCCCTTAACAATAACAACAACAATATCTTAATGACATGAACAGCGTAAATCTTTCTGGATCTTCATTTACTGATGTGGCACAACTCAAAAAGAGAACAATAGAGCTGCAAACATCCATTAGTAATCAAAACATGGAATGTATAAAGCATGAATTTTGGAAAATTGGAAGTTGCAAAAATGACATGGAACAATTGAAGACAGATATCCTAGATATTGTTTTGTTAGGTGCTGTCAAGTCAGTTCCAACTTACAATGATCCCATGTACAATAGAACAAAGCACTGCCCAGTGCTGTGACAGCCTTACAATCCTTGCTCTACTAGAGTCCATCATTGCAGCCACTGTATCAATCCATCTCATTGAGGTCCATCCCCTTCGTCTGCCACTTTGCCAAGCATATCCTTCTCCAGGGAACGGTCCCTTCTGACAACATAACCAAAGTAGGTCTAACAAAGTCTAGTCATTCTCATTTCCAAGGAGCATTCTGGCTGAACTTCTTCCAGGACAGATTTGTTAGTTCTCCTGGCAGTCCATGGTATTTTCAGCCTTCCTTGCCAACACCACAACTCAATACCATCAACTCTTCTCTAGTCTTCTTTATTCATTGTCCAGCTTTCACATGCATATGAGGCTATTGAAAACACCATGGCTTGGGTTAGGCACACCTTAGTCTTCAAAATGATATCTTTACTTTTCAGCACTTTAAGGAGGCCATTTGCAGGAGATGTACCCATTGCAATACGTTATTTGATTTCTTGACAGCTGATTCCATGGGTGTTGATTGTGGAACCAAGTAATACGAAATCTTTAACAATTTTGATCTTCTCTCCATTTATCATGATGTTGCTTATTGGTCCAGTTTTCATTTCCTTTATGTTGAAGTGTAATCCATACTGCAGACTGTAGTCTTCAATCTTCATCAGTCAGTGCTTCAAGTCATTCTCACTTTCAGCAAGCAAGGTTGTGTCATCTGTATGTCACAGGTTTTTAATGAGTCTTCCTTCAATCCTAATGCCTCATTCTTCTTCATGTAGTCCAGCTTCTTGGATTATTTGCTCAGCAAGGTGATTGAATAAGTATGGGGAGAGGATACAACCCTGATGCACTGTCTTCCTGATTTTAAACCATGCAGTATCCCCTTGTTCTCTTCAAATGACAGTGTCAGACTATGTACAGGTTCCACATGAGCACAATTAAGTGTTCTGGAATTTCCATTCTTCTCCATGTTATCCATAATTTGTCATGATCCACATACTTGAATTCCTTTGCATAGTCAATAAAACACAAGTAAACATCTTTCTGGTGTTCTTTGCTTTCAGCCAAGATCCATCTGCCATCAGCAATGATATCCCTGGTTCCACATCCTCTTTTGAATCCAGTTAGAATTTCTCAAAGTACCCTGTCAGTATATTACTACAACCATTTTTTAATTATCTTCAGGAAGATTTTACTTGCATGTGATATTAATGATATCATTTAGTAATTTCCACATTCTGTAGGATCACCTTTCTTTCAAATGAGTACAAATACAGATCTCCTCCAGACAGTTGGCCAGATAGCTGTCTTCCAAATTTCATGGCACTGATGATTAAGTACCTCCAGTGTAGCATCCGTTTGTTGAAACATCTCACTGGTTATCCCGTCAATTCTGGGAGCCTTGTTTTTGCCAATTTCTTCAGTGCAGCTTTGACTTCTTCCTTTAATACCATCAGTTCTTGATCAATGCCACCTCCTAGAATGGATGAACATCAACAAATTATTTTTGGTACAGTGACTTTGTGCATTCCTTCCATCTTTCTTTTGATGTTTCCTGCATCATTCTATATTTTGCCCATAGAATCTTTCAATATTTCATCTCAAGGCTTGAGTTTTTCTTCAGTTTCTTCAGCTTGAGAAATTCTAAGCATTGTCTTCCCTTTTGGTTTCCAAACTCCAGGTCTTTGTACATTTCATTATAATAATTGACTTTGTCTTCTTGAGCTGCTCTTTGAAATCCTCTGTTCAGCTCTTTTATCTTGTCATTTCTTCCATTTGCTTAAGCTGTTCTCCATTTAAGGGCAAGTTTCAGAGTCTCTTCTGACATCCATTTTTGTCTTTTCTTCCTCTCTTGTCTTCAATGACCTTTTGCTTTTTTCATGTATCATGTTCTTGATGTCATCCCACAATTCCTCTAGTTCTGAGACACTGGTGTTCAGTGCATCAAATCTATTCTTTAGGTGGTCTCTAAATTCAGGAGGAATATAATCAAGGGCTTGATTTTGGCTCTTGTGGACTTGTTTTAATTGTCTTCAGCTTCAACTTGAACTTGCAAATGAGCAGTTGATGGTCTGTTCCACAGTCAGCTCCTGGCCTTGCTTTGGCTAAAGATATTGAGCTTCTCCACTGCCTCTTTGCAGATTTATTTGATCTTATTCCTGTGTATACCATCTGGTGAAGCCCACATATATAGTCACCATTTATGTTGTTGAAAAAAAGGTACTTGCAAAGACTAAGTCATTGGTCTTGCAAAATTCTATCATGTGAGCTCCAGCATCATTTCTATCATCAAGATCATATTTTCCAACTACTGATGTTTCTTCTTGGTCTCTAACTTTTGCATTCCAATCACCAGGAATAATCAACATATCTTGATTGCTTGTTTGATCAATTTCAGACTGAAGAAGTTGGTAAAAATCTTCAATTTCCTCATCTTTGGCTTTGGTGGTTGGTGTGTAAATTTGAGTAATAGTAGTTTTAACAAAGTCTTCTTTGTAGGATATTATTCTATCACTGACAACATTGTACATCAGCATAGATCTTGAAACATTCTTTTTGACAATAAATGCCATACCATTCCTCTTCAATGTGTCATTGCTGGCATAGTAAATCATATGATTTTTTTTATTCAGAATGGCCAAAAACAGTCCATTTCAGCTCACCAATGGCTAGGATATCAACCTTTACGCATTTTATTCATTTTTGACATCTTCCAATTTTTCTAGATTCATATTTTGTACATTCCATGTTCTGATTATTAATGGATGTTTACAGGTGTTTCTTACTACTTTGAGTTGTGCCAAGGTATTAGTGAGCTGAAATGGACTGATATTGGTGATTTTAAATAAAGCAATCATATGATCTTCTGTGCCAGGAATGACAAATTGAATAGGAATGGTGTTCCATTCATCATCAAAAAGAACATTCGAAGATCATTCTGAAATACAATATTTTCAGTGATAGAATAATGTCAATACACCCTTTTGATCAGTTAATACTACTATTATTCAAATATATGCACCAACCACTAAAGCCAAAGATAAAATTGAAGACTTTACCAACTTCTGCAGTCTGAAATTGACAAAACATGCAATCAGGATGTATTGTTAATTAGTGGTGATTAGCATTCAAAAGTTAGAAGTAAAGAAGGGGTATGGGTAATTAGAAAATATAACTTTGGTGATAGAAATGATCCCAGAGACTGTATTACAGAATTTTGCAAGGAAATGAGTTATTCACTACAAATACTTTTCTGCAACAACATAAACAGTGATATATACCTGGACCTCACCAGTTGGAAAACACAGGAATCAAATCAATTACATCTGTGGAAAGAGGTGATGGAGAAGTACAATATCATCAGACAGGATAAGCCCAGGGGCTGACTGTGGAACTGACAGGAATTGCTCATGTGCAAGTTTAAATTGAAGCTGAAGAAAATTAAAACAAGTCTATGATAGCCAAAATATGACCTTGATTATATCCCCTCTGAATTTAGAGATCATCTGAAGAATAGTTTTGACTCATTGAACACCAATGAGCAAAGACCAAATGAGTTATGGGATGACATTAAGAACACTGTAAATGAAGAGTGCAAAATGTCATTTAAAAAAATAGGAAAGGAAGAAGAGGCCAAAATGGATGGCAAAGAGACTTTGAAAATTTCTCTTGAATGGACAGTAGCTAAAGCCAATGGAAGAAATGATAAAATAAAAGAGTTGAACAGATTTCATAGAGTGTCTTGAGAAGAAAAAGTAAAGTATTGTAATGAAATGTGTAAAGACCTGGAATAAGAAAACCAAAAGTTAAGAACATGTTCAGTATTTCCAAAATGAATGAACTGAAAAAAATTTCAAGCCTCAAGTTGCAGTATTGAAGGATTCTCTGGGCAAAATAGTGAATGATGCCATAAGCAACAAAAGAAGATGGAAAGAATACACAGAGACACTGTACCAAAAAAGAATTGGTCAACATTCAGTCATTCTAGGAGATAGCATATAATCAAGAATCAGTGGTATTGAAGGAAGAAGTCCAAGTTGCATTGAAAGAACTGGAGAAAAACAAAGCTCCAGGAATTGACAGAATAACCATTGAGATGTTTTAACAAATGGATCCAGCACTGGAGGAGCTCATTTATGCCAAGAAATTTGAAAGACAACTACCTGACCAACAGACCAGAAGAGATCTATAATCGTGCCCACTCCAAAGAAGAGTGATCCAACAGAATGCTGAAATTATCAAAGAATATTATTAATATTGCACACAAGTAAATTTTTGCTTAATATACTTCCGAAACTTTGTAATGTTGCAGAATTACATCTACAGCAAGCTGCCAGAAATCTAAGCCAGACTCAGGAGAGGATGTGGAATGAGAGATATCATTGCTGATGTCAGATGTATTCTGGCTGGAAGTAAATACCAGAAAGATGTTTACTTGTGTTTCACTGACTATGCAAAGTCACTTGATTGTGTGGATCATAACAAACTATGGATAATATTGCAAAGAATAGAAATTCCAGAACACTTCATCATGCTCATGAGGAACCTGTACATAGACCAAGAGGCAGTCATTCAAATGGAACATCAGAATACTGAATGGTTTTAAATCAGGAAAGTTGTATGTCAGAGTTGTATCCTTTCACCAGATATATTCAATCTTTATGCTGAGCAAATAATCCACACAGCTGGACTATATGAAAAACACAGCATCAGGATTGAAGGAAGACTCATTAACAACCTGTTACATGCAAATGATAAACCTTGCTTGCTGAAAGTGAAGATAAAGCCCTTATTGGTGAAGATTAAAGACTGCAGCCTTCAGTATGGAGTGCACCTCAACATAAAGAAAACAAAATTCCTCCCAACTGGGCCAATAAGCAACATCATGATAAACTGGAGAAAAGATGAAGTTGTCAGAGATTTAATTTTACTTGAATCCACAATCAATACCCATGGAAGCAGCAGTCAAAAAAATCAGATGCTGTAATGTACTAGAAAATCTGCTGCAAATGGCTCCTTAAAAGTGTTAAAGAGCAAAGACTAAGGTGTGCCTCACCCCAGCCATGGTACTTTACTTTCAATAGCTTCATGTGCATGAGAAAGTTAGAAGACCAAAGGAGAAGAATTGATGCATTTGAATTGTGACTGGCGAAGCATACTGAAAATACCATGGACTGCCAGAAAGAACAAATCTGTCCTGCAAGAAATACAGCCTTAGAAGGGAGAATAACCAGATTTCATCTCACATACTTTGGTCATGTTGTCAGAAGGGACCAGTCCCTGAAGAAAGATCTCATGCTTGGTAATGCAGGTCAGCAAGAAAGGGGAATTCCCTCAAGGAGAGGGATTGGCACAGAGGCTGTGATGATGATCTCAAGTATTTCAAGGATTGTGAGGATGGCACTGGACTAGGCAGTGTTTCATTCTGCTGTACACAGGGTCACTATAAGTTGGAGTAGGCTTGAGGGCACCTAACAGCAACAATGACATGTGATCTGAATACTCAACTGAATTGTAGCTCAACAGATACTTGAAACAAAGATGGAAAATAGTTAGCATATATACTCCCACTTTTGATGGCTATGGAAAACATCACAAATTGATCATTTTCTTGCTAAACCAGAACCCAGCTTCTGAACCCATTTCCTCATAGCAGTCTTCCTTCACAAACTGATTGTCATTATCAATCAACCAAAATTCTGGACCAAGAAGAAATTCTTTGCCAACCACACTTAATTTCTGATTTCCAAAATTATTTCTCTAAATATTGATATTAAAATAGAACTATAATAATGTGTCAAAAGGAATGGTGCCAGTTTCAAACTCATGGAAATCTCATACTATTGCTAATAACCTTAAATAATTAAGTCACGTTTTAGAACCTAAAAAGAGCAGAAGGTGTGAATACAGAAGATGAAGGGAATACAAATATCTGTTATATTTCTTAATTTTATACAAAGAATAATACACTCACAAAAAGACATTTCTACTCTAAATCCACATATAAAATAACACTAAAAAATTTTTTTTTTTTCTTTTAAGCTTATTGGCTTTTTGTGTTTCCAAACTCATTGGTTTAATGAGTTCATAAGGCATATATGTACAGTAATGGGACAACATAAACCTAACCACACTAAAAATTGTTTTGAAATTTGCACCCAAAACACAAATAAATAAATAAATTGTTTTGATTTCCTAATTATACATGGTACCATAGATGTTACCATCAGGGGAAACTGAATCAAAGGTATATGTGATCTGTCTGAAACATTTTTTACAATTGCATGTGAATCTACAATTCTCAAAAAAATAAAAGATTCTTTCAAAATTCCTTTGATTTTGAAAATTTTAAATAATATATTCTAAAAAACAGTAAATAAAACAGAAAATTTATAGTGTTGTTTAAGTCAATATTTTAAAAATAATAATACACAGAATTAGCAGTGCATAGGTAAAAGTACACCATGGGAAGAAATGTAAATTGCAGAAACTTTCAAGAGGACCATTTGAAATTATGTTTCAAAAGCCTTTAAAACTGAAAATACTGCACAGCCATTTTGAATGTTTACAGGCAGTGGCCATTTTGGATATTTAAAGTAACCAAGGGTGCAGCCATTTTGAATGTTTGCAGAGGTGGTCATTATGGATATTTAAGGTGACAGCATTCCAATTCAGATTCCAGAGACCTAAGAATAGGCTCTCCTCACCAAGGACAGCAGAGATATACAGGAGGCTGACAATGGGAAAGAAGACAGGTGGTGAGTGTATAAGTGCTGCACTGTGAATAGAGGAGCACAGCACAGTACCCTGCTTACATACATAACATACAAACAAAACAAAGAAAATGAAAATCTTGGGCAAATCACTCCAACATACAATCACCAGTTAAATATAAACACAAAAACATCACAAAGTCTCAGAGACAACAGAGCATCACAGTCCACACAAAGAAGCAAGATAAAGCAGGAGAAACAACACACAAGGATACAGACCCAGAACACATCCCTGAGGAAGAAGCAGCATTGGAACTCCCTGATAAGGAATTCAAAAGAATTATATTTAGGTACTTTCAATGGATTGAGAGACAGATCAAGGAAAACACTGACAGAATTGAGGAAAACAGAAACAAAACCCTAGGACAATTTCAAAAGACAGCACAAGAACAAAATGATGAAGAAAAAAAAAAAAAAGAAAGAAAGAAAGATAGACAGACTAGAAATGATGCAAAATCTACAGATAGAAATCCAGAAGATTAATACCAAATTTTCAGAAATAGATAATACATTGAAAGGGCAAAGGAACAGAATTGAATCAACAGAAGACAGAATTAGTGAGATTAAAGAAAAATACATCAATATTTCTTTGGAAAGGGATCAATCAGAAAAAAGATAAAAACAAAAAGAAGAAACACTAAGGTTCATGTGTCATACCATCAAAAGGAATAACCTACATGTGATTGGAATTCCAAAACAGGAAGAATCCAATAAAACCACTGAGAAAATTGTTGAAGATTTGTTAGTAGAGAATTTTGAAAGATGAGAATAAATTCATTCAAGTCCAATGAACTCCAAACAGAATAGACCCCAAAAGAAAACCACCAAGGCATATCATCATCAAACTCACTAAAACCAAAGACAAAGAGAGAATCCTGAAAGCACCACAGGAAAAATGAAAAGTTACTTACAAGGGGCAATCAATAACATTAAGCTCAGATTTTTCGGCAGCAATCATGCAGGAGACAAGACAATGGGATGATATATATATAAACCTGAAAGAAAAAATTTCCAACCAAAAAATATATACCCAGAAAAACTGTCCCTCAGATATGATGGTGTAAATAGGAGATTTCCAGATAAGCAGAAATTAAGGGAATGTGTTAAAACCAGACCAACCTTACAAGAGATGCTAAAAGGAGGCTTTGGGACAGAGAACCAACAACAGCAAACAACAACCGACCATTAGCACACATGATGACATAACCCAGAAACCAACTCAGTTGTGGAAGTATCAAAAGTAAATAAGCCTACAAGATTGTAAAGAGGGAATCAGAGATATCACTTGACAAATGAGGACAGCTACAAACCAAAAAGAAGGAAAAAATTCTGTAGTAACAGAACTTCAAAATGGTAGGGAAGTCAAGACAACTGCAAACCAGAATAGACTTTTCTAAACTTGGGAAGAAAATTATAAATCACAGGGTAAACTCAAAGAAAAATGATAAAACTTCACATCACAATAAAAAAGAGGACAAGCACAAATCTTTAGCAAATACTAAAACAGCAGTGAAGGAGGTGATAACACAATTCATAAACATAATGAGCTCAACACAGAAAATTATATGGAACAAAGAAATCAGCAACACAAAGAAAAAGCACATAACAAAAGGACAGCAACCAATTCATACTTGGCAATAATTGCACTCAATGTCAGTGGATTAGAAGCACCACTCAGAGACAGAGAGTTGCAGACTAGATAAGAAAACATAGCCCATTATTATGCTGTCTACAAGAGACACACCTTAGAGACAAAGACAAAAATTGACTAAAAATCAAGCGTTAGAAAAAGATATATCAAGCAAACGGCAACCATAAAATATTAATTTCTGATAAAATTGACTTTAAGACAAAAACTACCATATGAGACAAAGAAGGTCATTATATAATGATTAAAGGATTGATTGAACAAGAGGAAATAACAATAATAAATATCTATGCACCCAATGAAAGAGCCCCAAAATACATAAACCAGACTCTAAAAGAACTGAAAAGACAAATAGATGACTCCACAGTTATAGTAGGAGACTTTAAAACACCACTTTAAATGAAAGATAGATCAACTGGAAAGAAACTCAATAAAGAGGCAGAAGAACTAAACAATACAATCCACCAACTGGACCTTATAGACATTTACAGAGCATTTCACCCAACAACACAATATATAATCTTGTCCAGTGCACATGGAACATGCTCCAGGATAAACCATATGTTAGGCCACAAAGCAAGCCTCAATAAATTTAAAAATACTGAAATACTACAAAGCATTTTCTCAAATCACAATGCTATAAAATTAGAAATCAACAATAGGAAAATCAACAGAAAAAGAGCAAACAGATGGAAACTGAACACTCTCCTTAACAACTACTGGGTAATAGAAGAAATAAAAAATGAAATTAAACATTCCTTGAATCAAATGAGAATGAAAACAGAACATACCAACATGTAGCTCAAAATGACACGTCTTTTGTAGTCCCCACACTATTTCACTCTAGCATCTTAGTGTCTGAAAACTAGGTGCAGCAGTTTGAAGTGGGGATTCTGGCACTCTGAACAGCTCATTAAGTGAGAGTACACCAAACTCAAGGGACTAGGATTAGAAAGGACAAAGGGGCAGTGCAATTACCCGGGGGGGGGGGGGACAGGTGGACCTGCCCTGCAGATAGCTGACAGGCAGGTGAGAAAGGCCACTGGAGACCTCTCTGGGGCAGAGGAGGGAACACACCACACCAGAGAACCTGCAGCCACTCCATGAATCTACCTTCAGCACCTGCTTTTATCAGTAAACTTGGGACTGCTGGGTGGGAGCAGAGATTTCCCTGGCTCTGGTACCGCTGAAGCCCATGAACAAGAGAACATTAATGCCACAAGTGGGAGGGCCCTGGGAGGAACTCCCATCACAGATTGCGAATTGGAGCAGTTATCTTAGGTCAGCTCTTTGGCACAGAGGTGCTGGCACCTGCTTTAATCAGTAAACATGGGACCACTGGATGCAAGCAGACACTTCTCTGGCTCCAGTACCACTGAAGCCCGCAAGCAAGAGAACATTAATGTCACAAGTGGGCAGGTCCTGAGGGGAACTCCCATCTCAGATCACAAATCAGGGCAGTTATCGTCAGTCAGCATTTTGGCATAGAGGGGCCTCAAGAGAGGGTTTTTTGCATATGTCTGAACCTAGTAGAAAGTGACAGCCCCCTAACAACTGGAACCTTTGCCGAACTTGAGCTGTGGGCCTGTGAATAACAGTACAACCTCATCATTAGCAGCCCACTCAAATCCCTAGAAACTGCTCCAGGCACCTTGGAACTCTTCTTTGTTCTCTCTTCTTCTCCTACTTTCTCCACCTCTACCCTCCCTCATCCAATAGAAAAACCACATTCAGGCATCATAGTACTTGCCGGCTCCAATCCTAAACTCTCTTTACGACAAACAGAGATCTGCATCCACATTCCACACAGTGATTCCATCATCACAAAGAAAACTGCAGAACAACCTAGCACACCTAAATTAATAACCAAAAAATATAAAATACACCAGCTCCACCTTTTCAAAATATTAAATCATAAAACCAAGACAAAACAAATCAATACATAACTACCAGTTAAAGAACCCTCGAAATATCTAGGAAACAACAGGCAACCTCAAATCAAACAAAAAAAAAAAAACAGGACAAGACATTAGAAGAAGTAAAATCCCAAATGACGGTCTCATTAAACATGGAGGAAGAGGAGACAATAGAATTATCTGAGAAGGAATTTAGAAAGTATGTTTATAGAGCTCTACAAGAGCCTAAGGAAACCCCAAACAAAAGCAAGGAGAACACAGACAGTTCCCTGCAAGAACTCAGGAAAACCATTCAAGAACAACAAGATTAATGCACAATCAGAATTTATACAAAAACAGCAGTTAGTAATCCAAATGATGAATACCAAAATTACAGAAATACACAATACAGTGGAAGCACAAAAGAGTAGGATAGAACTGGCTGAAGAACACGTTTTCCAACTAGAAAACAAATTCCTGGACACCAGCCTGTATGAAGAAAAATCAGAACAAAGATTTAAGAGAAAGTAAGAAAACCTAAGAGTTATATGGGACAACATGAAAAGAAACAATATAGGCCTCACTGGAATTCCAGAACAAGAAGAGGTGAAAAATAACACCGAAAAATTGTGGAAGACCTACTAACAGAAAATTTCCCCCATATCATGAAGGAAGAAAAGATATTTGTCCAAGAAGCTCATAGAACCCCATACAGGATATATCCCAAGAGAAAACACCAAGGTATATTGTAAGCAAACTCTCCAAAACCAAAGACAGAGAAAGAATTTTGCGAGCTGCCTAGAATGAAAGAAATACTACTTATAAAAATCAAACAGTTGGGCTGAGCAGAAACCATGCAGGCAAGAAGGCAATGGGACAGCATGTATAAAACACTGAAGGAAAAGAACTTCCAACCAAGAATCCTACATCCAGCCAAACTGTCCATTAAATATGAGGGTGAAATCAAACATTCTCAGAGAAACAGAAATTAAGGGATTTTGTGAAAACCAGACCAATCCTACAAGAAATGCTTAAGGAAGTCCTTCCAATAGATAACCCACAAGAGAGAATAACAAAATCAGGATACATGAGATCAACACTAAAACCAAATCAGAAATAGAAACTCAAAATAAGACCATAAAACATTGTACACCAAAAATCAAGGAAGCCAATCTGCACATGACAACAGCAACTAACCAAATAGAGGCAATAAAAGTTCTAGGTACAAACTTCCAAATGGAGAGGGAAACAGGACAATGTCCTCATAGAACAGACTGTTCTAAAAATGCAGAGACAAGAATTCACTCCAATGTAACCACAGAGAAAATTAAGTCTCCCTAAGCAAATCCAGAAGGAAGGAAAACATATGGTTTTAATAAGCACAAAACCAACAATAAAGAAGAAAACAGAAGAAGAACTTGACAACAAATCGAACTCAGCACAGAAAATCATATGGACCAAGGAAACACCAACAACACAACAAAAAAACACAATAGGATGACAACAATCAATTCATACCTACCACTAATAACACTCAATGTGAATGGATTAAATGCACCAATCAAGAGAAAGAGAGTGGCAGACTGGATAAAAAAAGAAGTCCCATTGATATGCTGTGTACAAGAGACCCACATTAGACACGAAGATAAAAACAAAGTAAGAGTTAAGGGGTGGAAAAAAATATACCAACACAACAGTAATCAAAAAAGAGCAGGAGCAGCAATATTGATTCTTGATAAAATAGACTTTAAGGTGAAAAACAATATAAGAGACAAAGAAGGACACTATATGATGTTGAAAGGGTCAATTGACAAAGAAGACATTAAAATAATAAATATTTATGCACCTAATGAAAGTGCTCCAAAATATGTGAAGCAATATTAATTGAATTAAAAGGGACAATAGATAACTCTAAAATAGTAGTAGGAGATTTTAACACAACATTTTCAAAGAGGGACAGATCAACTAGGAAAAAACTCAACAAAGATACAGAAGAACTCAACAACACAATCAACCAACTCAACTTCATAGACATGTACAGAGCATTCCACCCAACAAAAGTACAATTCACATTCTTCTCAAGTACACATGGATCCTTTTCCAGAATAGATCACATCTTAGGACATAAAACAAGCCTCAATAAATTCAAAAACACTGAAATACTACAGAACATCTTCTTGGACCACAATGCTATAAAATTAGAAAATAACAATAGGAAGATCAAGGAAAAAACATCAAACATGAAGTTGAACAATTCACTGCTCAAAAACTACTGGGTAATAGAACAAATAAAAAGTGAAATAAAAAAAAAAAAATCCTAGAAACAAATGAGAATGAAGACACATCATACCAAAACCTACAGGACACAGCAAAAGCAGTACTCGGAGGTCAGTTTATAGCAATGAATGCATACATCAAAAAAGAGGAAATAAAACCAACACTCTAACTCAAGAACTCCAACAACTAGAAAAAGGACAACAAAAGAATCCTACAGTATCTAGAAGTAAGGAAATAATAAAGTCAGAGCAGAAATAAATGAAACAGAAAACAAAACAACAACAACAAAAATAGAGAAAATCAACAAAACAAAAGCTGGTTCTTCAAAAAGATTAACCAAATCAACAAACTGTTGGCAAATCTAACAAAAGAAAAGAAAGACAAGACGCAAATCACAAGAACAGTAAACAAAAAGGGTGTCATCACAACAGAACCAGCTGAAATAAAAAGATACTGACAGAATATTATGGAAAACTGTACTCCCACAGATTTGAGAACCTAGAAGAGATGAACAAGTATCTACAATCAAAAGACCTATCTAAACTATCCCACTCAGAGATCAAGTATTCTGAATACTTGAACAGACCTATAACAAAAGAAGAAATTGAACAGGTCATTTAAAAAAAAAAAAGAAAAAGAAAAAAAAAAAAAAACCCTCCCCACAAAGAAAAGTCCTTGCCCTGATGGCTTCACTGCAGAATTTTACCAAATATTCAGGGAAGAATTGATACCTATACTACTTAAGCTATTCCAGAACACAGAAAAAGATGGAACACTCCCAAACTCATTTTATGAAGCAAGCATAACACTAATACCAAAATCAGGGAAAGACACCACTAAAAAGGAAAACTACAGACCAATATCCCTCATGAACACAGATGCAAAAATCTTCAATAAAATCTTAGCCAACAGAATCCAACAATATATCAAAAAAGTAATACATCCTGACCAAGTGGGATTCATACCAATTATGCAAGGGAGGTTCAACATCAGAAAAACAATGTAATCCACCACATAAACAAAACAAAAGAAAAGAACCATATGATTATATCAATTGATGAAGAAAAGCCATTTGATAAAATCCAACACCCGTTCCTGTTCAGAACTCTCAGCAAAACAGGGATAGAAGGGAAATTCCTCAACATAATAAAAGTCATATCTGCAAAGCCAACAGCCAACATCATTATTAGTGGAGAAAGACTCAAGGCATTCCCTTTACGAACAGGAACCGGACAGAGATGTCTTCTATCACCACTTCCATTTAACACTGTATTGGAAGTCATGGCGAGGGCAATAAGACAAGAAAGAGAAATAAAAGCATACAAATTGGCAAAGAGGAACTAAAACTATTTCTATTTGTGGACAATATGATCCCGTACATAGAAAACCCAAGAGACTCAACAAAAAAATTACTGGAACTAATAGAGAGGTTCAGCAAAATAGGAGGATATAAGGTCAACATAAAAAAAAAATCAATTGGATTCCTCTACACCAACAAAGAGTCCTCTGATAAAGAAATAAGGGAAACAGTACCATTTACAATAGCTACTAAAAAGATGAAATACCTCAGAATAAACCTTACCAGAGACACAAAAGGCCTATACAAAGAAAACTACAAAACACTTCTACAAGAGACAAGGGCACCACAAAAATGAAAGAACCTGCTTTGTTCATGGATAGGTAGAGAGAATATTGTGAAAATGTCATTACTACCGAAAGCAATGTATACATTTAATGCAATCCAGATCCAAATACCAACAAAATTTTTTAAGGACATGGAAAAACCAATTACTAACTTCATATGGAAAGGGAAGAGACTTTAGATAAGTAAAGTACTTCTGAAGAAGAACACACAGTGGGAAGTCTCACACTCCCAGATCTTAAGAACTACTATATAGCCACACTAGTCAAAACAGCACAGTATTGGTACAATGATAGATAGATAGACCAATGGAACAGAATTAAAAGTCCAGAAATAGACCCATCCATCTCTTGACACCTGATCATTGACAAAGGCCCAAAACCCATTAAATGGGGAAGAGATAGCCTCTTTAACAAATGTTGCTGGCAAAACTGGATATCCACTTGCAGAAAAATGAAACAAGATCCATACCTCACCCCATACACAAAAACAAACTCAAGCCGGATCAAAGACTTAAATGTAAAACCCAAAACTATAAAATTCATCAAAGATAAAATAGGGGCAAATCTGGGAGCCTAATTTGTAGCATAAATGGACAATCAGGCATAACCAGAATGCACAGGAGGTAGAAGAGAAGCTAGATAATTCAGAGCTTTTAAAAATTAAATTCTTATGTGCATTGAAAGACTTCATCAAAAGGGTAAAAAGAGAACCTACAGACTGGGAAAAAACATTTACCTATGACATATCTGATGAAGGGCTTATCTCCAAAATCTATAAAAAAAACTTCAACACCTCAACACCAAAAAGACAAACAACCCAACTCACAAATGGGCAAAAGACTTGAACAGACACTTCACTAAAGATGACATGCTGGTGGCCAACAAACACATGAGGAATTGCTCACAATCATTAGTCATTACAGAGATGCAAATCAAAAAACCATGATATATTATCACACTCCAGCAATAATAGTGAGGTTGCAGAGAGATTGGAACTCTTGTGCACTGCCAGTGGGATTGTAAAATGATACAACTACTTTGGCATACAGTATGGCATTTCCTTAAAAAAATGAAAATAAAAATACAATTTGACCCAGCAATTCCATTACTAGGTACATATCCTAAAGAGGTGAGAGGAAGTGCACAAACAGACATATGCACACCTATGTTCATCACAGCACAATGCACTGTAGCAAAGAGAAAGGAAACAACCTAAATGCCCATCAACGTATGAGTGGATAACCAAATTATGGTACATTCACACAATGGAATACTATGCTACATTAAAGAACAATGAGGGATACACAAATCATCGCACAATGTGGATGACCCTGGAAGACATTATGCTCAGTGAAATAAGTCAATTGCAGACGGACAAGTACTACATAGGTCCATTACTGTAAAAAGACAAAGAAGAGTTTGCTTGGGAAAGGGAACTCACTTTGTAGGTTACTGGGGTGGGGAGGGAAAGGGAACTCACTTTGTAGGTTACTGGGGTGGGGAGGGAAAGGGGAGAGATTAATTTTGGGTTAGTTGGGGCCCACACACTGACATGGGTAAGGGGATGGATGTGTGGAAAGAGTCTGTGACCACCATAATAATATTAGGAAAACGGAGGACACTGGATTGTGCACATAGGAGATAGATGACAGATGCTAATACCAACCAGTGTGCCCATAATACTGCATTACCATTAACACCAAACACCAGGCTACAGATAAACACATAAACATCTGAGAGGATCAGATAGGGGTCAGTGAACAGAAGTATACTCTAGACCAAGGATAGATTCAGCATAGGATAATCTTGGACAGATTAATCTTAACCAGTTATACAAAATACCCACAATCCTTACAGAAACAACAGAAGACAGGCATAGCGTAATCCCTCACAGACACCTAGACATTGTAGGAGAGAAATCCAATAGATCTACCGTCTCAGGACCATAGTACTGTGGGAAACCAAACTCAATTGGCACAACAAAATACAGAAAAGTCTTGTTCCTAATCCTATATTGGTGAGTAGCAACCGAGGTCTTAAAAGCTTTCAAGTGGCCATCTAAGATGCAGCTAATGGTCTCCCACCATTGGAAGCCAAGAAGAGTCCAAAAAATAGGGGCATTTGGAAACAATCAGCCCTAGGACATGATGGCCTTCAAGACCAGAAGAACTAACAATGCCAATCACTCAGGAAAGGATCAAATCTGGAGATCCTCGATAGAGTGGGAGGGAAGATGTGGAATGAAATAAAAAACTCAATAATGACCAGAATTACTGGTCGGATGGAGTCTGGTGAGACCCAAAATACTATGGTCCTGGGATACATTCTGGGCCTGGAATGAAGCTCACTCCCAGGGACTGGCTCTCAGCCCAATAGTAAACAAGATGTACACACAGACCACTCAACCCAGGGTGACACACCCACATACTCTATGGAAATGCATCTCTTGGAGGATTCAACCACAGGGCACCAGAGGGGCAACATTCACACAGAGGAAATGCAGGTCAAACAGGAGGGCCACAGGGGGAGGGTTACTTGGCAGGGAGGGGAGGAGGCTGGGTTAGGGTTGGGCATGGTAGATGGGAAGTAAAACTAAATGTACACATACTGTTGAATGTAAAACAAAGACTTAAAAAAAAAAAGTAATAAAAAAAATAAAAACACCAGAACATACCAATATCTTTGGGACACAGCTAAAGCAGTGATCAGAGCACAATTTATAGTAATAAATGCACACATCAAAACAAAAGAAAAAGCCAGTGTCAACACCTTAACCCAACATCTCCAACAATTAGAAAAAAAACAGCAAAAAAAAAAAAAAAAAGCCTAGAGTCACCAGAAGAAAATAAATAATAAAGATTCAAGCAGAA
>NW_006921745.1:3325798-3327198 GCF_000298275.1 Orycteropus afer afer | reverse complement strand
AAAAAAAAAAGCCTAGAGTCACCAGAAGAAAATAAATAATAAAGATTCAAGCAGAAGTAAATGAAAAAAAAAAAAAAAATAGAAAGACATAGGAAAAGATCAGCAAAAGTAGAAGTTGGTTCTTGGAAAGATTAATAAAATTGAGAAGCCACTAGCAAATTTAACAAAGGAGAAGAGGGAGAGAATTCAAGTAACCAAATAAGAAATGGATTGGGTGTCACCACAACAGAACAAACAGAAATTAAAAGGACAATATCAGGATACTATGAAGAAGTATACTCCAACAAATTTGAAAATCTAGAAGAAATGGATAGATTTCTAGGTACTTAATACTTACCTAAATTAACAGAGGCTGAAGTCAAAAATTTAAACAGATTCATAAAAAAAGAAGAAATTGAATGAGTCATCAAAACAATTATCAACAAAATAAAGCCCTAGCCTAAATGGATTCACTAGCAAATTCCATTGAACGTTCAGAGAACACTTGATACCAATGCTACTCAAACTATTCCAGAACATAGAAAAGGATGGAATCCTCCCAAATTCACATTATGAAGCTAGCATAACTTTGATATCAAAATCAGGCAAAGAATCACTCAAAAGGAAAACTACAGACTAATATCCCTCATGCAAAAATCTTCAACAAAATTCTAGTCAATAGACCCCAACAGCATATTCAAAAAATAATACATTATGACCAAATGGGGTTTGGATCAGGTATGCAAAGATGGTTCAACATTAGAAAAACAATCAATGTCATCCACCACATAAATAAAACAAAGGAAAAGAAACAAACTATCATATTAATTGATGCAGAAAAGGCATCTTAGAAAATCCAACACCCATTCCTGATCAAAACTCTCAGCAAAATAGGAATAGAAGGGCCATTCCTCAATATAATAAAGGGCATATATGCAAAACCAACAAACAACATTATTCTCAATAGAGAGAAACTGAAACCATTCCCCTTGTGAAAAAGAACCAGACAAGGATGCCTTCTATCACCACTTCTATTCAACACTGTGTTGGAAGAATTAGTCAGGGCAATAAGGCAAGAAATGGAAATTAATGGCATCCAAATTGGTAAGGAAGAAGTTAAACTATCCCTATTGTTGATGATATGATCCTATCATCTAAAGGACTCAGCTAAGAACCTCCTGGAACTAATTGAGAGATTCAGCATAGTGATAGGATACCCTTACAAGAGAAGCTAAAGGGAGTACTTTGAACAGAGAACCAAAAATAGCAAATATCAACCGTCCATTAATACACAAGATGACATATCCCAGAAACCACAGCTATGGACATAGCCAAAATAAAACGAGCTTACAAGATTGGAAACAGAGAACCAGAGACATCAACTGGCAAGTGAGGACAACTACAAACAAAAAGAAGGAAAA
>NW_006921745.1:3308045-3322268 GCF_000298275.1 Orycteropus afer afer | reverse complement strand
GTTGGAATTAGAAATACCATTTGACCCAGCCATTCCATTACTAGGTATATATCCTAAAGAAGTGAGAGCCATGACAAGAACAGACATATGCACTCCCATGTTCTTCACAGCACTATTTACAATAGCCAAAAGATGGAAACAACCTAGGTGCCCATCAACTGAGGAATGGATATCCAAACTATGGTACATACACAGAATGGAATACAATGCAACCCTAAAGAACAATGTAGAATCTGCAAAACACCGCATAACATGGATGAACTTGGAGGACATTATGCAGAGTGAAATAAGTCAATCACAAAAGGACAAATATTGTATTAGTCTGTTATTGTAATAGTCAAAGAAACATTTATCTATGGAAGATCATTTTCTTTGTTGGTTACCAGGGGTGGGTGGGGAGGGGAGGAAATACTGTAAGGTAGATAGAGATAAGTTTTGATTTGGGTGAAGGAAAGGGCAATGTACCAAATGTGAGTGATCAATATAGTGGCATTGAGGAAGAGAAAGACATAGAGAGGTATGTGGGAAGTACATACAACAAAGATGAACACTTTTGCACATATAGTACGGCGTGGTCAGTGAAGACAAACATGGGTGTATGGGTGGATAGATGGGTGGACAGGCTGAAATATTAGGTATGTATATGAAGTGGAGAGTGCACCCAAGAACATGTATAGGATTGGTAGACAGTAGTCCAATAACTTTATGTGTATGATCTGAATTCCCAGGTGTATATTGGGGCTGACAAGGGGCAAGTTTGTAGTCACTGCTTGGTCACAGCCAGCTATCCAGAGGGACCGAGTAGTTGAACCTGTGGGCTCGGGACCATAGTCACAGAGGACATCAAGTTCAATTGGCATAATATACTACACAAAACATTGTTCCACCTCCTACTGTGGCAAGTAGAGACTGAGATCTTAAAAGATTGCAAGCTGCCATCTAGGTGCAACAATGGGTCTCTCCTCATCCAGCCCCAAGAAGAATGAAGAAAATCAAAAGTTCATGAAAACAATTAGTCCTAGCAACTGGTACTCCATCCGATCTGCAGCCTATAAGACTATGAGACCAGAAGAAATAGATGGTGCTCGGCTACTACTGTCAACCACTTGGAAGAGGATCTTTGTAGGAGATCCTGGATAGAGAAGGAGAACAATGTGGAACAAAACTCAAAATCATTTGGGAAAAAAAAAAAAGCTGGGGACAGGTTTGCTGGCATGAGGGAGCCGTGTGGAACCACTAAGACTATGGCCCCTACCTGCCCTTCAGGTCTGGAATTGAATGCACACCTGTGGCTTCCAGCCAAACAATAGACATATCAGTTGAGCATTTACCTGAGGTAGATACACTCCTTAGAGAGAATAAGTATGAGAGAAAGAAAGGCTTCTCAGGCACAGGGAGACAGCTCAGGGGGTAGGAGTGCATGGAGAGATGGACACAGGGAAGAGGTAACTATCAGGAGGAAGTGGGAGGGGAGATATTGCATTGTGCTGAATTGTGGTCAACGTCATGAGACAAAGTGTATGTGAACTGCTGTATGGAATGTGTATTCGCTCTGTAAATTTTCACCCAATCACAATTTAAAAAAAACTCGGTTGGATTCCTCTGCACCAGCAAAGATACTGCTGAAAAGGAAATTAGGAAATCAATATCATTTACAATGTTGCTATTGTTATGTGCCTTCGAGTTGGACCCAACTCATAGCGACCCCTCCTCAGGTTTCTGAGGCAGTATTGCTATGGAAGAAGATTGCCCAACCTTCCTTCCAAGGAGTGGCTAGTGGGTTTGAACCTCAATACTTGGGAATAACTCTCACTAGGGACACAAAATATCTGTATAAAGAAAACAACAAATCACTACTCCAAGACACCATAAGACAAAAAAAAAAAAAACAACTCACAGCCATCAAGTTGGATCCAACTCGTAGCGACTACTCCTTGGGTTTCTGAAGCTGTATGACTATGGAAGTAGATTGCCCAACCTTCCTTCCGAGGAGTGGCTGGTGGGCTTGAACCGCCAGCCTTCTTGTTAGCAGTCAAATGCCTTTTCCACTATGTTACCATCTTCTAAGAGATGTACATCAATGGAAAAACATATCAGGCTCATGGATAGAAATATTGAACATTGTGAAAATGTCAATACTACTCAAAGCAATCTATACATTCAATGCAATTCCAATCCAGATCCCATCAACATTCTTTAAGAGTATGGAAAAAACAACCATTAATTTTATATGAAAAGGAAAGAGACCTCAAATAAGCAAACACTATTGAAGAAGAAGAACAAAGTAGGAGGTCTCACACTCCTGGATCTTAAAACCTACTATACAGCTACAGTAGTCAAAACAACATGGTACTGGTACAATGACAGACACATAGACCAGTGGAACAGAATTGAGAACCCAGAAATAAATCCATTGACCTATGGTCAGCTGATTTTTGACAAAGTTCTGAAATCCATTCCATGTGGAAGAGATAGTCTCTTTAACAAATGGTGCTGGCAAAAATGGATATCAATTTGCAGAAAAATGAAACAAGTTCCATACCTCACACCATGCAGAAAAACTAACTCCAGAAGGATCACAGACTTAAATGTGAAACCTAAAACTATAAAGTTCCTCAAGGAAAAATTAGGGGTAAATTTAGGGGCCCTAAATTATGGCATGTATAGACTCTCAAGAATAACCCAAAATGTACAAACAGCTGAAGATGAACTAGATGAATGGGACCTTCTAAAAATTAAATTTTTATGTCTTCCAAAGACTCTCCAAAAGAGTAAAAACAGAATCTACAGATTGGGAAAAAATAGTTGGCAACAAGCTATCAGACAAGGGACTTATCTCTACAAGTTGTAGAAAACTCCAACACCTCAACAACAAAAAGACAAACAATCCAAATCAAAAATGGGCAGAAGACATGGATAGACACTTTACCAAAGAGGATATTCAAGTGGCCAGCAAATACATGAAGAAACGCTCACGATCATTAGCCATCAGAGACATGCAAATTAAAACAACAATGAGATACCATCTTATCCCAGCACTAAGGGGATCAACAAGACAGGAAATAACAAATGCTGGTGAGAATGCAGTGAGATTGGGACTCTCATATACTGCTGGTGGCACTGGAAAATGGTACAACCACTGTAGAAACCAGTATGTGGATTCCTTAAAAAATCTGAATTAGAAATATCATTTGACCCAGCAATCCCATTACTAGGTATATATTTTAAAGAAGTGAGAGCCAGGACAAGAACAGATATATGCATACCATACCCATGTTCATTGCCGCACTATTTACAACAGCAAAAGGATGGAAACAACCTAGGTGTCCATCAACAGAAGAATGGATAACCAAACTATGGTATATGCACACAATGGAATACTATGCAACCCTAAAGAATAATGTAGAATCTGTCAAACACCACACTACATGGATGAACTTGGAGGACATTACGCTGAGTGAAATAAGTCAATCACTGAAGGACAAATATAGTCTTGGTTCATTATTGTAAAAAGTCAAGGAAAGGTTTATATATGGAAGGAAACTTTTTTTGTTGATTACCATGAGTGGGAGGGAAGAAAAGGGAACACTTAAAAACAATGCATTGAGCATTGACCCATTTGTGTATTTCACTGTACATAAATTATATTTCATTAAAATGTACTTAAAAAAACCTGAAAATACTATATGACCTACTAATTCCATTTTTAGGTATCTACCCTAAGATAATTATTATAGATTAACACACAAAAGTATTCATCATAACATTTCTTCTAATAGCAAAATTCGGAAAGGAGACAAATGGCCAGTATTAGGAACTGGTTAATCAAATTGTGATGCAGCCATATGATTCAATACTTTTCATCATAAAGTGAATTTTTTTGAGTATGTAATGGCATAGCAAAATGCTCATGATATATTGATTTAATGGAACAAACTAGAAAAAAAAAACATGATCAAGATAAGTCATAAGGAAAAATATCAATGTATAAAAGCAGGACTGCAAGAATGCATGCCAGTACATAACAAGGTCATTTTTACATGGTAATATAGATATTTTAAGGAGCCCCAAGAGGACCTGGTGGTGTAGTGTCTAAGGTATTTGACTACTTACCAGAAGGCTGACAGTTCAAACCCACCAGCCACTGCTAGAAGGGAGGTTGGGCAATCTACGTCTGTAGTGATACAGCCTTAGAAACTCAAGGAGGGGTCGCTATTAGTTGGATTCAACTCAACGGCAGTGAGTTAGTGAGTTTGTTTTTTTTTTTTTTTTGGAAGGGGCTTTAAATTGTACTCATGAGGACCCTGTACATAGACCAGGAGGCTGTCGTTCAAACAGAACAAGGGTATACTGCATGGTTTAAAATCAGGAAGGGAATGTATCAGGGTTGTATCCTTTCGCCGTATTTACTCAATCCGTATGCTGAGCAAATAATCCGAGAAGCTGGACTATACAAAGAAGAACGTGGTATCAGGACTGGGGGAAGGCTCATTAACAACTTGAGATATACAGACAACACAACTTTGCTTACTGAAAGTGAGGATGACTTGGACCACTTACTGATGAAAATTAAAGACTGCAGTCTGCAGCATGGATTACACCTCAACATAAAGAAAACAAAAACCTTCACAACTGGACAAATAAGGAGCATCACAATAGATGAGAAAAGACTGAAGTTATCAAAGACTTCACATTACTTAGTTCTACAATCAATACCAACCAAAGCAGTAGTCAAGACATTAAAAGATGTATTGCATTGGGCAAATCTGTTGCAAAAGACCTCTTTCAAGTACTGAAGAGGAAAGATGTCTCCTTGAAGATTAAGATGTGCCTGACCCAAGCAATCAATCATATTTTCAATTGCCTCATATGTATGTGAGAGCTGGACAATGAATAAGAAAGACAGAAGAAGGGTTGATGCTTTTGCGTTGTGGTGCTAGCAAAGAATGCTGAAAGTACCATGGACTACCTAAAGAACTAACAAATCTGTCCTGGAAAGAATGCAGCTGGAATGTTCTTTGGAAGCGAGAGTGGCCAGACTTCGTCTCACCTACTTTGGTCATGTTGTCGGAAGGGACTATTCTCTGGAGAAGTGTGTCATGCTTCATAAAGTAGAGGGTCAATGAAAAAGGGAAAGGCCCTCAACAAGATGGATTGACACTATGGCTGCAGCAATGGGCTAGGGTATAGCAGGGATTGTGAGGTTGGCACAGAACCGGATAGTGTTTCATTCTGCTGTGCATAGACTAGCTATGAGTCAGAGATGGCTCGATGGCACCTAACAAAAACAACAATAAGGGGCCCTGGTGGTGAGTAGTTAAATATTTCACTGTGAAATAAAAAGTTGGCAGTTTGAACCCACCCGCTGCTTCACAGGAAAAAGATGTGGCAGTCTACTTCCTTAAAGACTACAGCCTTGGAAACCCTATGGGGCAGTTTTCTCTGTCCTACAGGGTTGCTATGAGGCAGAATCCACTCAACAGGACAAGTTCTATTATTGTTTTTGCTTTGTTTGTTTTGGTAAGGGGCCCTAGTGGTGCAACAGCTAAGTGCTCACCTGCTAACCAAAAGGTTGGTGGTTCAAATCCACCCAGGGGCTCTATGGGACAGAAGACTTGACGATCTGCTTCCAAAAGTGTTTCGGCCTAGGACACTCCTTGGTGCAGTTCTACTCCGTCACTCAGGGTTACTATGAGTCACGATCGACTTGACAGCACTTAATACAACAACATAGGTATATTACTTTTCATAATTGTACTGTTTTTTCCCAAAATTTTATACAAAGAATTTGTCTTATTATACAATTAAAAGAATAGAAATACATTTTAACATCTTCTAAAATAAGGCTAGGTTTATATTCACCTACATCTTTTTTTTATGGGGGTGGTTAATTCAGGTAAACAACAATTATGTTTTCCCCCAACAACTAGGTGTTTGATTCCCACTTTTCTTATCAATCCCCAGACAGCTGGGGATTTTGAAATTAGTACACTAATTTAACCTGAAGCAACCTTTTACAAATTTAGGAGAGTCGAAATAAATATACTCAAAAATGTATAAAGGTCCTAAGAACTTAGATTTGAAAATCAAAGAATTCTAGGTTTTGATTAGTAAGAAAATGAAAAGTATGTCTGGGCCAACCTCAAAGTTTCAGAAAGAGATACTGATATTATTTCTATTTTAAAGAAGAAACAATTTGTCCAAGCCAAAAGTACCTTTTGAGAACAAGGTGGGCAAGGAAGAATAGAAGAAACATAGGAAGGAAGAGAAGAAAGGGAGGCAAAGAGGATTCAAATAGATGGTAGAATCAGAAATGGAAGCTGGACTTCACTAAATCTTTAAGATGTAAGATGCAATGTAATTATGAGTGTATTGTGTTTTACTACAACCAAACCAAAAAACCAAACTCACTGGCATCGAGTTGAGTCTGACACATAGTGACCCCCATTGGGTTTCTGAGGTGGTAAATCTTTACGGAAATAGATTGCCCCACCTTCCTTCCCTGGAGTAACTGGCAAGTTTAAACTGTTAACCTTCTGGTTAGTAGGCGAATGCCTCAGGCACTGCACCACCAGATAATCTAAAATGTCTTATCTTCTAAAAGAACCCTAGTTGTTCTCCTACTAAAGATAGATTCCATGTGTTATAATGAGAGCACTCCCAGGGAAAATGACTTCCTGAACAGAATGCACTGTCTACAAGTAAGAATATGAGTTTTGCCAACTATTTGTTGGCCAAGTACTTGTGGAACTGCTAAATTCCTAAGAAAAATTTGCCTGGCAATGGACTAAGTAATGATGTTCCACTTGTTAACATAATAATTTTTGGAGTAACTGTTTCCCTAAACATCCTTTCAACTGTAAATTAAGGGAGTTGGGCTAGTTGATACCCAAAGATTTTTAAAATAGAAGATTCTCCTCTTAGCTTAAATATAAGCCAGGTTCAGTCAAAAATTCCATTGTCTTTCTGTAGTGCAGTAGATCCATAGAAAGTTTAAGCTTTCAGGTATCCCATAAAAAATATTTTGCCCAACATCTTTCACTAAAATGTCCACACGCTTTTTTCTTATTGAAATGGAAGCATTTTCAAACCAAGAACTCTCTTTGGCAGTCATCTCCATTACTTGTAACCAACAAAACAGTAACTGATGTGGAGAAATAATATTAATAATCACTGTAATAAGATGTGCAACCTCTGGCTTCCATTTAAGTTTTGGAATAGGTAAACAGGTAAGTTACGAGAGTACTTTCCTATCAACTTCTGTCCAGCCAATGGTCTGTGGGAAATAAGTTAATATTAGTGCTATTAGGCGTCATAGAATCAGTTCTGACTCACAGCAATCTTATGTATAACAGAACAAAACATTGCTTGGTACTGCACCATTCTTACAATTTATGCTATGTTTGAGCCCACTGTTCCTGTACACTAGATATACAGGCTTAAATTGCTAAAGAGCAAAGATGTTTCTTTGAAGACTAAGGTGTGCCTAACCCAAGCTATGGTGTTTGCAATCACCTCACATGCATGTGAATGCTAGACAATGAATAAGGAAGACTAAAGAAGAGTTGATGCTTTTGAGTTGAGGTGTTGACAATCTATCTTGTTGAGGTTCTTCCTCATTTTCATTGAGACTCTGCTTTACCAAACACGATGTCCTTCTCCAGGGACTAGTTCCTCCTGACAGCATGTGCATAGTATGTGAGATGAAGTATTGCCATCCATACACGTAAAGAAGCATTCTGGCTGTACTTCCTCCAAGACAGATTTGTTCATTATTCTGCTAGGCCATTTGATATTCTTTTACAACATTATAACTCAGATGTTTCAATTCTGCTTCAGTCTTCCTTATTCATTGCCTACTTTTCACATTCATATGGGTGATTGAAAATTATTTGGCTTGGGTCAGTCCTCCAAGTAGTATCTTTGCTCTTTAACACTTTAAAGAGGTCGTTTGCAGTAGATTTTCCCAAGCAGTATGCCATTTGATTTCTTGACTACTGCTTCCGTGGACATTGATTGTGGATCTAAGCAAAATGAAGTACTTGATGATGTCAAACTTTTCTCCATTTATCATGATATTATGTATTGCTCCTGTTGTTAGGGTTTCTGTTTTGTTTATGTTGAAGTGTAATCCATATTGAAGGCTGTAGTTTTTAATTTTCACCAGTAAATTCTTCAAATCCACTTCACTTTCAGCAAGCAAGGTTGTATCATCTGTATATCACAGGTTGTTAATTAGTCTTCCTCCAATCCTATTTTATTCACTACTAGGGACATTTCCGGGAGCTCTGGTAGTGTAGTGCCTAAAGCACTTGACTGCTAACCAGAAGGCTGGCGGTTCAAACCCACCAGCCACTCCTCGAAAGGAAGATGGGGCAATCTCCTTCCGTAGTGATACTGCCTCGGAAACCTAAGGAGGGTCATTATGAGTCAGGTCCGACTTGACGACACATAACAACAACAACAACAGGGACATTTCCAACCTATTTATCTTTTCAGATCTCTAGACATACAGGCTTAAAGTGCTAAAGAGCAAAGATGTTTCTTTGAACACTAAGGTACGCCTAACCCAAGCTATGGTGTTTGCAATCATCTCATATGCATGTGAATGCTGGACAATGAATAAGGAAAACCAAAGAAGAGTTGATGCTTCTGAGTTGTGGTGTTGGCAACGAATACTGAAAGTACCATGGACTGCCAGAAGAACTAACAAATAATTCTTGGAAATTGTAGCCAGAGTGATCCCTGGAAGAGAGAATGGCCAGACTTCGGCTCACCTACTTTGGTCATGTCAGAAGGAATGGATATCATGCTTAGTAAAGTAGAGGGTCAGCAAAAAAAGGGAAGGCCCTCAACAAGATGGATTTGACACAGTAGGTGCAACGATGGGCTCTGGTACAGCAAGGATTGTGAGGTTGGCACAGGACCGGGCAGTGTTTTGTTCTATTGTACATAGGGTCACTTTGAGTCTGAGCCAACTTGATGGCATCTAACAACAACAACAGACATACAGGCATCTTTTTTTTTTTTTTTTTATTGAATCAATAGAAAACATTTCCTTCAAAACAATTTATCTACAACATAAAATGCAGTGTTAACATTATAAACTGAAACAGGGAACTCAGAGGATGAATAAGAAGGAAAAATAAAACAAGTCTAGATCCTACAAGAAGACCTAACAGGTACACACATGTGTGTCCAGATGCATGTACACATACTATATAGATATATAAACACATACTTAAATATATAGACACACACATGTATTTCAGGTTGCCGAAAATCTCTGAAGCCAAACTAACAAGTATTGAGACATCCTTAGAGAATGAATGCAGCACATCGACCTGGTAAAGGCCAAACCATCAAGGGCCAGACTGAGAGAAATTGACCTCATCTTCCCCCTGACAAATTAAACAACCAAACTTAGGCTAAATAAAATTGATTTTCAATTTAGCTTCAAGAAGCTACTCAATGATAGCCTAAACCAAAGAAACTCTGTTGCTTTTGAGTTGATTCCATCTCATAGTGAGGTTTCTAAGAGCGCAAATCTTTATGGAAGCAGACTGGCACATCTTTGCCCCCCAGAGTGGCTGGTGGTTTCAAATTGCCAACTTTTTGGTTAGCAGCCAACTGCTTTAACCACTGCCCCACAAAGACTCCTTCATGATAGCCTAAGATTGCTAACATAGTCTTTTCACCACCCCAGAACTGAGATTGACTCTTCAGCGCCTGACACATAGTAGGTATTCAGTCAATATCTATTGTTATAAGGAAAGAAGATTAATAAAAGGAAGAAGCTAGGGAGGGAGTTAAGAAGAGAAGAAAAGAGATTAGGAAAGATGTGTGCTTATAACATCATGCTTCCTAGGACACAGGTTTTGTTTTTACCTAACTCAATTTTAATATGTTTTCCATTTAGAAGAAGAGATTCTTTTTCATATGTTTGAAATTCAAATCAAGGCTTCATCCCTTTATTTTTATAACATTCTCAGAGTGCAAACAAATGTATTTCCCATTTGTTAATAAATCATATAAGAACATAATATGTATTTTTGAAGCCATTACTTATTATTATATATGTTAATATATGTATTTAATCAAAATCTAAACATTTTTTAGCTTGTAATAAGTTACAATTTCTTAAAGTCATCAACTTACACTAGGAAAAAAAACAACAGAATGTGAAAATGGGTTTGGTTTACTTCTATATTAACAATACTTTGATTTTTAAAAAAAGCTAAACAACATAGAAAAATGGAAAAGTAAACTTTAGCAATCTAAACATATGAACACTTTTACTAAGAGAAAAAAAAAAGAAGGCAAGTAACAGGATCTTTAGGATGACTGCATTTAAACAAGCAATAGGTAACTCTGGGATTCCAGCTGGACTTTAAGTATTTTACTCATGTAATTAAGCTATCTTATTACTTTCCTGAGAACAGCAGGAAAGCAGACAATGTGCCTTAAACCTGTTGCTGAAACTTCAGTTTGTACTTTCTCCCCCTGTGTCACCAGCTTATCGGTTTAATCACCACAATTATTTGCTATGTGGACAGTGTTCTAGTTTCCTACATGGATAGTTGTTACACAGTTCAGCAGACACTGTCTCCCTCTGAATGTAAATCTCTGCTGCATAGTAAGATAGCTTCTGTTCCTGCGAGTTCAGGAAATTTTAAAAACTAGGTAGTGTCAACAATTGGGTGAGCTCCAAATGAAAATTAGAGGAGTGGCTGACTTAAAATATAGTCTTTCTCTCAGACAATCTGAATTGTATTAACACTCACCGTAATGTAGGTAGGCATGCAACTGGCCAAGGTTGCCTTTTAAACAAAGTGCAAGTATCCATGCAGAGCATAACAGGCAAATATTTAAGAGAAGTTAGAAGTTCATATTCAACTGCAAAGTTTAAAGATTGATAAAAATGAAAATTGGCAATGGTAAGATTTCGAAAATTTTGTAAAATCTATGTTGTACTCATAAAAGTAAGTCCTTTATGTCACACTCTGGCATAAAATTCTTCATCTTCTTATCTGCAGTCTCTCTCTCTAATAGTTTTCCTTTTGTGTTTTCATTCTGGTGGTAATTTTAAAAAACTATTATACACATAAGTGGCAAACACTGTTTTAGGAACTAAGGAAAAGCAAAGTTTCTGCTTTCATGGAACTTATATTTCCTAGCAAAGACAGATAATAAACAAAATATATGTAATGCACTATAAGATGATATAAGCTTGGAAAAGTGGAGGATCATAGAAAAAGGGGAAGGCCCTCAATGAGTTGGATTGACACACAGGGGATGCCACAATTGTGAGGCTGGTGCAGACTGGGCAGTGTTTCATTCTATTGTACATAGGGTTGCCATGAGTCGTAGCTGACTTGATGGCACCTAATAACAACAATATAAGATGATATGTGCAATGGAAAAAAAGTAAAATGGGTGAGACAGTAAAGGGGAAGAAAGGTGGGTCAGATGAGGATATTTTTAGCACGATTAGGGATGATTCCACTGACACAGTGATGTCTAAAAGGAGATCTGAGGATGTGGTGGTACCAACTAGGTGACTATCTGGGGGAAACACAACACCTAGTAGAAAGAATAGCAGAGCAGACACCAAGAAGGTCTATGTTTGTACAGTTGAGGACAAGTGTAGCTAGAATGGTTTTAATAAAGGACAGTGAAGGGCCTTCTAGTGCATTCTAAAGTGTGGTGCAGTGCACTGCTATTAAATGGCCCTTCTAGCCATAGTCTTACAACTCCCACAAAATGAGTCCATAGAATTAATTAAATAAGGTGTTTATAGCCCACCACAGGGATTAGAGTGCAAATTAAGTAAATGAAACCCTAAGAGATTTTTGGTTTTGCCATCCTTCTAGGCTTACAGGGACTAATTCTAGAGGTTGGATAGGACCTCACTAATGTCAAGAACAACAGCCAGGAGTGGAATATGTTCTTTAGACCCAGGGTTCTTGTGCTGAGAACCTCCTTTACTCAAGAGACAGAGCTTGTCTAACTAACACTGGACATAGTGTGAGATGGCAAGAAGCAAAGGCAGAGAGACTGTAGCAGTAGAAACAGGAGATCAGCACCACATGGCTTCAGTGGGTATCCTGGCCCACAGAGCAAGGCAGCAGCTAGTCTTGACCAGAGCACCACAGCAGCAAGGCCCAACCAAGACCCAGTGGCAACATGCCAAGAAGAAAAAGCTGTTGAAGAACATTATCCAGAGTTGTTCTTGTTACTTCCAAATTGATCCTGATCCAGCATCATAACTGTTTACCTCTTAAATAAACCTCATAATTGTGAGTATGGTCTGTGAGTGCAATGTTGCCATTAAAATAAGTTGTTGAACTCAGAAGAGAAGTAGAGTGTGCATTGGATGGCACGACTCACGTCAGAATTGGGAAAATCGTTTGAGAACAGAGGTATGTTTAACCTCCACTTCCTAGGAATCAGCTTTGGGCTCATTTTCCTGCCCCCTTATGAAATTAGATGAAGAGGTCTGACATCACACTTTCATTTTCACACAACAGCTTTTGTTTTTACTCTGAATGAGATGGGAGGCATTGGAGGGCTTTGAAAGAGGAATGGTACAGTGACATGCCAGGTATTATATTTTTAAAGCACCTCTGACTGCTGTGTGAAATATATATTGCATTATACACACTGGGAAAGCCATGGGGAAAGGAAAGAGCCCAATCAGGAAGCTACTGTAATCACCCAGGTAAGAAATTATGGTATCTTGGAACTGGGTAGTAATGCAGGTGGTAAGATGTGTTCACATATATTCTGAAGTTAATAGGATCTTCAGGATGACTGGATTTAAGACATGACAAAAGGGAAAGGGAAAGCATGTCTCTACATTTAGGGCTTGAACAATGGGAAGGGTAGAGTTATTTCTCTGGGAGATGAAAAAGAAGCAAGTTTAGAGCAGATCAGGGAGGCTAGGATTCATTTTGAACTTCTGAACTGTGAGATGCCATTTCAAAATCAAAATGGGGACATCCATTGGGCAGTTAGGCACACAAGTCTCAAATTTAGAGGTGCAGTTCAGGTTAGGGATGATAAATTTGGGAGTTGTTGGCATGTGGAAGGTATTTAAAGCCAAGAAAACTGATGATGTCCCTTAGGGAGAGAGTGTAAATAGAAAAGAACCTCATTAGTGTCATGTGCATGACCCTCTTACTACCTGCCAATGACCAAGTACTGTCAAGTCACTGCAGGTCCATATTTGTGTTTGCACTTATAATCAATTTGCACCAAGCAGCATTATTTTAGAGGAACAAAGGCAGACATTGAAAATAAGAAAGCTGTGCCACACCAAAGGCTGCCTCTGCTCACTGTGAGAAAAGCTTTGTAGTAGCTTCAAAAGAAAAATACTTGTTAGAAGAATTTTTCATCACATAACTCATAGTACTTGTGCTGTGCTGATCTTAAAAGATCCTATTTTGTATAGTTCTGTACCATATTGATTTCTAAAGTGGCAATTTCATTTCAGCAGAACATCATCATCTGTCACATGAAACTTATGTTGTTAATTTGAATATCATTGCTTTTATACTTTCAAAATGTATTTGTTTAAAAATAATTTTAAGATCTATAAGTATCAGGAATGAGCCCTGGTGACTCAACAGTTTTAGTAAGCACTCAGCTGCTTACTAAAAGGTTGGTGGTTTGAACCAACCCAGTGGTTCTGTGGGAGAAAGACCTGGCAATCTGCTTTCTTAAAGATTAAAAAATAAATAAATAAATTGTCATCAAGTCAATTCTTACTTATAGTGACCCTATAGGATAGAGTACAACTGCCTCATAGGGTTTCCAAGGCTGTAAATCTTTGTGGAAGCAGACTGTCACATCTTTCTTGGAGCCACTGATGAGTCTGCACTGGCAACTTTTCTATCAGCAGCCAAGCTTTTAACCACTGCACCACCAGTGCTCCTTACAGCCTAGAATACCATAAGGGGCAATCCCACTCAGTCACATGAGGTTTCTAAGAGTGGAAAATTGGCATGATGACAAGCAACAACAAGCATAAGGAATTTTTAAAGCTGATTATATGTTTGTACATTCCATAGTACAGTTGTTGTTGTTGTTAAATGTCACTGAGGCATTTTTAACTCATGATGACCCCATTTATACATATATATGTGTGTGTGTGTGTGTATATATGTATGTGTATATATATATATATATATATGTATATATGTATATATGTGTGTGTACACA
>NW_006921745.1:3285862-3307945 GCF_000298275.1 Orycteropus afer afer | reverse complement strand
CATATATATATATTTGTTGTTGTTGTTATGTGCCATTGAGTTGGACCCAACTCATAGCGACCCCTCCTTGGGTTTCTGAGGTGGTATCACTAAGGAAGTAGATTGCCCAACCTTCCTTCTGAGGAGTGGTTGATGGGTTTGAACCATTAGCCTTCTGGTTAGCAGTCAAGTACCTTAGGCACTATGCTACCATAGCTTATATATATATATATATATATATATATGTGTGTGTGTGTGTGTGTGTGTGTGTATACACGCACACACATTATATGTGTATATATATATATATGTTTATATATATTTCATTACTAAAGGTCTAGATAATTCCTTTTAAAAGGGTCCATAAAATATTCAAGTTTAGGAAGCACCAGTGGCAATAGATAGATTTCATTCATGAGACCAAAGTAACATGAGCATGGTTCAAATGCAAAGGGAAAAATGTTCCAAATTATAACTCAATATATTTTAACTTCATACTTCATATATAATTTTATATCATAATATATACAGTTTGTTACTTTGTGCAAAAATAGGTAAGTATATATACATATTTAGGAAGACAGAAAAACCTAGTGGGTAAGAACATAGGTTCTGAAATTGGATTATTTGGAATTTAATACCAATTTAACCCTTCAATAGCTTCAATTTCTTCATTTATAATATGAGCATAAGAATACATGTCTCTTGACTTTGCTGGGAGGATTAGAAAGATGTATCTGGCACACAGTGAACACAAAAGACATAGTATGTATTAGTATTACTGTTGTCATTAGGCAATATGTTTACATGCTGGCGTATTTCTTTCTATTCTAATATCCTTCTTTATTATTTTTCCTTATTCCTGAATAACCTTATTGCTTTACTTAAAAACTCTTATACGATCTGCCCAATAAAGCTGATGCTATATGTATCCATTAAAATCCACTGGATTTTTTGGCATATCTTCAATTTCAGCATATGAATTGAATTTTTTATTTTTGGAACTTTGTGATAGTGCAGTCTGTTTTAAAGACTTAAAAGATTATTTTCTGATTTTCTTCTGATAAAATGTCCAGCACATAGCATATAGTACACTGAGTGGTTAAAATCCCATTACAGAAGATGAACTGACTGAGTTTCAATTTAGGCCCTACAAATTACTGAACTCTCAGATTTAAGGCACGTTAGTTAACTTCTTTGTGCATCACTTCCTTCATCTATAAAATAGTGATAATATTAGTATCTATATTTTTGTGAGGTAAAATAGCTAATATATTTAAAACATTTAGAACACATTTATGAATAGTAAATATTATTATTATTCTATTAAGATATTTTAATTTTGCATTATAAATATGAATTTGGATGATTAATTAGATTCCAAAATAATAATTCCCAACTCTAATAGGTACATTAATCATAAGCACTTACTGTGCAACCACTCCTTTGGGCGATGTTAAAGAATTCATAAGTAATAGACCAACAGTAACACAAAATGTTCTAATATTTATTTTTTTTCTGGTAATTCATGTTTACATGAATTAATACAATTTAAAAAATTAATACTTAAAATTAAATCCAAACTTAAATTACAACTACATATGATTTGTTCTTGAGGATAAATAATTGCTATTTATTTTACTGGACTTAAAAAATAGTGCCTAAGGCACTTGACTGCTAACCAGAAGGCTGGCAGTTCAAACCTACCAGCCACTTCTCGGAAGAAAGGTTGGGCAATCTACTTCCATAGTGATACTGCCTCAGAAACCCAAGGAGGGGTCGCTATGAGTTGGGTCCGCCTTGACAGCACATAACAACAACAGCAACAATGCAGAGCAACTAAAGCAGGTCTAGCCAGCTTCTATAGAAAGTGCTAACAATAGATTGTGGTTGCACTTGGGGATAATGTCACAGCCTACAGGGCCTAAGTCTCTGGCATTTTTTTTTTTTTTTCCCAAGTCTCCCAGAAGTTCCAAAGGAAGATGCTCCTTTAATCTCTGTTATTTGCAGTCTGAGGTCACTGCTCTGCCAGGACAGTGTGCAACCCTCACCATTTAGATTCTTTGAGTTCTTCCTAAATGGACTTTTCCTGGTCCTAGATGAAATTCAAGTTACTAAGGGAAGATCACAGGCTATATCATTATAACATATCCCTCAGAAGCACAGACTTAGAAGTACAATGACAATTTTTTTTTTTTTTTCAGAATGTATTGCTTGTCAGGCTTTTTGCTAAGAACTTTACAAACATTAGCTCATTTAATCCTCCTAACATCCCTGTGAGATAAGGCTTATCATTTCTATTTTATAGATGAGAAGACTGAGAAATTAAGTAAATAGTCCAAGGTTACAGAGTAATTGTATTTAGATCCCTCTTCTTTTCACCTGAGGTCTGTAATGGCTCCCAGTGGTAGAGAACGACTTATCTCAAACTGTTTTGTGGCTTCTATGAATCATTGGCAAAAGCAATCAGCATACTTGGAGGATAGGGTCGTGGGCAAGTAGTATAAAGAATTGCTTCTTAAGGCCTACTTATATCTTCAATTCAAAGTTTCCTAAGCCTGATTGGAAGCAGTGCAACATCAAGATAAAAATCTGACTCCATAAGGCACTGGAGAGAATTAGAATTCCCTGAGGACCAAGGGTCACAGCTGAGACAGAGGTCCTCACAGTGGTATGTTTGATTAAGCCCTAGATAGGACCTGTGTCATCCTTCATTGGGCTAAATAAAGGGAGCAGGCAGAGAAATTGCAATTTTAGAACCTGGATGCAATTTGAGCTTAAAAGGAAAGAATTCCTCATAGAAAAAGAAAAAACTGCTCTATGTTTTTTGGGGGAGGGGCGAAAAAAAACTTTTAATGATACTTAGTCATACTAAGGTAGGACCTGGGACATTTCTAGAAATAAAGGTTGGAAGAAAAAGTTTAATTGCTCTATATAATAAGATAACAAAATTTCAACTTTCTCTGTCTTTAAGGGGTTAGGGTTTTGGGATGGAAGTAAACAAAGCAGCTGAGTTGCACAAATTACAGTGGGTGCTATTCCTACCATAGTGTGTGAGTGTGTCCCCTTCAGATGTGCAGTCTACAACCAGCACAACCATATAGGGAGTATCTGACAGAGAAAATGAGAAATATGTAGGTCCTAGGGCCAAGAATGGTCCCTGGGTGGCACAAATGATTTGCAGTCAGCTGGGAACCAAAAGGTTGGTGGGTCAAACCCACTGAGCTGCATAACAGACAAAAGATCTTGTGAGCTGTTTCCATAAAGATTACAGCCAAGAAAATCTTGTGGAGCAATTCTATTCTGTGAAGCATGGGGTTGCCATGAGTCAAAATCAACTTGATAGCATAAGATAACAACAAAGGGGCCTATATGGGACATAGTCACAAGTCTGAGACCCTGGCAGCATGAATGGATGCCAAACTTTAATGCTGTGATTTTTGATAATGCAGTATAAGTATGATTTAAGTAATTCCCATCCTTTACCCCCAGAGCTTCAGGAAAGGTCTAGTATACCAAACAGCATTCAGGGAAGAATGCTATGTGAAGTAAAAGAGAAGGAGCAATATTTAAATTTAGGGTCAATGTAAATCAGAGAGAGCTGTAGCATCTGGGAAAGAAGTGACCAAAAAGAAGTTTAATTGAGAGCAGGAATGCAGAGTGTGAGGATGCAGATGACTCACCACTGAGCATTGGGGATGTGATAGCATAGTGCCTCAGGAATTTGAGTGCTAACCAGAAGGCTGGTGGTTCAAACCCACCACCCACTCCTCCGAAGGAAGATTAAGCTATCTACTTCTGCAGTGATACCGCTTCAGAAACCCAAGGAGGGGTCACTATGAGCCAGATCTGACTCGAAGGCAGTGAGGTTTTTTTTTTTTTGGGGGGGGGGGATACTCTTAAAGGAAAACAAAAAGGCCTGGTGGAACAATGGTTAAGTGTTTGGCAGTTAACCAAAGTGTCAGTGGTTTGAACCCACCAGTGGCTCAGCAAGAACAGACCTGTCAATCTGCTTCGATAAAAATAAAAATATCTTACCATTGAGTCGATTTTGACAGATGTGACCTGTAGGACAGAGCAGAATTGCTTCATAGGGTTTTCAAGGCCATAATCTTTACAGAAGTGGATGGCCACATCTCTCACAGAGCAGTTGGTGTGTTCAAAACATCAATCTTTCCATTAGCAGCTGACACAACCATTGCACCAAGAGGGCCCTGTTTTCATAAAGATTACAGCCTAGGAAACACTGTGGGGCAGTTCTACTTTGTCCTATAGGGTCATTATGAGTCAGAATTGACTCAACAGCCACAATAAAGGAAAAGATTACCTCAGAGGATTTGGGAACCTTGGTTTATATCACTTTGGAGGTCCTAGGATTTCTAGTGCAAGAGCAGAGTATCTTTCTCTGAAATAAGAGTCCTGGCAAACCCCCAAGGATGAATGTCAACTTTGCCCTCATCTACAAGATGCCCTCATCTTCAAGATCAATGCAGACAATCTTCTGGTTACCTCAATCTGGGCTACCTCATGCCCAATGAGACTTTTCTGGAACAGGTCCATGAGGGTGACCTCATTCCAGCCAAAGTCCTGGGCACTGAGAACAGACCCACCATCTTTCAGAGCTATCCATTCTAGAAGCTAGTAGAATCACTGAGTTAGGTTGGGCTCACCAGAAGATGCTGAGACAAGTGTGAATGCAAGTAATTTATTTGGATGATGATTCCAGAAAGCATGGCCAGAAAAGTTTAGAAGTCAGAAAGAAATAGAAAGGATATAATAAAACACTTATTATTAAGTAGGTTCATTTATGAGCAAATTTAGTTAATCCTAAAAAGGAGTCCTGGAAGACAGTATACACTACACTTTAGACTAATTCCAAATGAGAGGCAAGGGATGTAGGGCCTTGTACTCAAAGTGTGGTTCAAGGGTCCGAATCATCTGCAAGCTTCTAGCAAATACAAATTCTGGGCCTTGTCCTTAACCATTAAGATTGTTAAACATGCTAAACTTTGGAATAAAGTAGGCTAGGGCATTTTTCCCACAAACTGGTGTTAGTCATTAGTTGAGGGATCCTGGGTATTAATTGCTCAATACTCTGCTGCTCCCCCTTTCCCCTTAAGCTGAGTTGGCTTCAGTAACCAAAAAAAGCTCTCAAGTAGAGTTTTAAGTCCTTGCAACTGGAAGCATTGATGTCTACCTATTACAGGAATAGTAAATGCTTGGGGCCATATGGAAGGGACAATAGGTCTGTTACACCTCCAGATATTTTCTAAAGATACTGGAAGGTTTGATTCAATTCAGCAGCTGGAACTCCCATCACATTGTTTAGTCCTTCAGCATTATGATAACAAAGCCCCCACACACACACACAAGCAACAGTGTGAGACTACCTTTGTTCACAGCATTTTGGCAAGAACAGCTCAGCCATCCCAAAAACTAGGGCAGAGGAGTCTAAGATGGTGCGAATGTGGCACAATCAGAAGAGAAATGGCAGCCTGTGGGGTAGCAGATTCCTTGTGTCCTTCTCTCTTTTGAGTGGTATGGAATAAAATGCAACAAAATAAAAGGTTATGGTTTCTGACTATGTAGTCAGATCAATTTGAATTTTTTTTTTAATCAGTTTGAATTTTTATCCCATCCTTGACATATATTGACCTAGATAACTTTGGGTAAATTATTTAATTTCTCTTGGTCTCAGATGCCACACCTATAAAAGGAAAGTGATAATAATAATACCTAGGATTTAGGGTAGTTGCCAGCCACTCCTTGGAAGGAAGGTTGGGCAATCTACTTCCGTAGTGATACTGCCTTGGAAACCCAAGGAGGGGTCGCTATGAGTCGGGCCAACTCATCAGCACATAACAACAACAACAACAAAGTGAGGATTACATAAGATCTATCCTGAAGTATAACACTATTAGTGATAAGATAATATCCATATTCTTAGAAGGAAGACCAGTTAATATGACTATTATTCAAATTCACCCACCAACCACTAATGCCAAAGATGAAGAAATTGAAGATTTTTACCAACTTCTGTAGTCTAAAATTGATCAACCATGCAATCAAGATGCATTGATAGTTACCAGTGATTAGAATGCAAAAATTAGAAACAAATAAGAATGAACAGTAGTTGGAGAAATTGGCCTTGGTGATAGGAATGATGCCAGAAATTGCATGATAGAATTTTTTAAGATCAATGACTAATTCATCAAAATAATTATTTTGTCAATGACATAAAATGATGACTGTACACGTGGTCCTCACCAAATGGAATATACAGGAATTAAATCGACTATATCTGTGGCAAGAGATGATGACTGCTAACCAGAAGGCTGGTGGTTCAAACCCACCAGCCACTCCTCAGAAGGAAGGTTGGGCAATCCTACTTCCGTAGTGATACTGCCTCGGAAACCCAAGGAGGGGTCGCTATGAGTCAGGGCCGACTCGACAGCACATAACAACAAGAGAGCTTAAGAAAAATTTTGAATATCTCCTACCTGAATCAAGAGACCACAATAAGAATGATTTTGATGAACTGAACACTAATGAACAAAGAACAGAAGAGTTGTAGGATATGAAGGACATCATTGTACATGAACAAAGCAAAAGGTTATTAAAAATAGAGGAAAGAAAGACCAAAATGGATGTCAAAAGAGACTCTTTAACTTGCTCTTGAACAGAGAGTAGCTAAAGTGAATAAAGGAAATGAGGGGGAAAAAAAAAAAAAAAAAAAACAGAATATTCCAAAGGGTGACGGAGAACATAAAGCAAAGGATTATAACAAAATGTGCAAATACCTGGAGTTATAAAACTAAAAGGGAAGAACCCACTCGGCATTTCTCAAGCTGAAAGAACAGAAGAAAAAATTCAAGTCTCCAGTTGCAATACTGAAGATTTGGGGGCAAAAAATTGAACAAAGCAGTATATATAACAAAAGATGGAAGAAAAACAGAGTCACTGTACCAAAGAGAACTGGTTTATGTTCAATTGTTTCAGAAGGTGGTATATGATCAAGAACCACTGGTACTGAAGGAAGAGTCCAAACTGCACTGAAGGCATTGGTGAAAAACAAGTCTCCAGGAATTGATGGAATACCAGTTAAGATGCTTCAGCTAACAGAAGCAATGTTGGAAGTGCTCACTTATCTATGCCAAGACCTTTAGAAGACAACTACCTTACCAACCAACTGGAAGAGATCCATAATCGTGCCCATTCAAAAAAAAAAAAACAGTGATGCAAAACAATGGGGAAACTATTGACTAATTTCATTAGCATTAGGTGCAAGCAAAATATTGCTGAAAATAATCAAAAAATGACTGAAGCCATACATCTGTTGGAAACTGCAAAGAAATCCAAGCCAAATTCAGAAGAGGACATGAAATGAGGGATATCATTGCTGATGTTAGATGAATCTTGGCTGAAAGCAGAGAATACTAGAAAGATGTTTACCTGTGTTTTATTGACTATGCACAGGCATTCAACTGTGTGTATTATAACAAATTATGGATAACACTGTGAAGAATGAGAATTCCAGAACTAAGTTGTACTCATGAAGAACCTTCATACAGACCAGTCATTTGAACACAAAAGAGGATACTGTGTAGTTTAAATCAGTAAGATATGTGTCAGGGTTTAAATCGGTAAAGATGTGTGTCAGGGTTGTATTCTTTCACCATACTTATTCAATCTGTATGCTGAGCAAATAATCAGAGAAGTTGAACTGTGTGAAGAATGTGGCATCAGGATTGAAGGAAAACATATTAACAACCTGTGATACTCCTAAAAGTTCAGAGGACTTGAAGTACTTAGTGATGAAGTCAAAGACTACAACCTTCAGTATAGACTATAACTAGCATAAGGAAAACAAAAATCCTCACAACTGGACCAGTAAGCAATATCATGATAAATGGAGAACAGATTGAAGTTGTCAAGAATTTCATTTTACTTGGATCCACAGTCAATGTCCACGGAAGCAGCAGTAAGAAATCAAATGTTGTATTGCATTGGAAAAATCTGCAGCAGATTTAAAGGGCAGAAAAGCAAAGATATCACTTTGAGGACTAAGATGCGCCCCTGACCTAACCCATGGTGTTTTCAATTGCCTCATGTGCATGTGAAAGCTGGACAATGAATAAGGAAGACTAAGGAATTGATATCTTTGAATTACAATGTTGACAAAGAGTACTGAATAGCCATGGACTTCCATAAGAATGAACAAATCAATCTTGGAAGAAGTGTAGCCATAATGGTCCTCAGAAGCAAGGATGGCAAAACTTTATCTCACTTACTTTCAATATATTATTGGACAGACCAATCCCTGGGAAAGGACATCATGCTTAGTAAAGTAGGAGGTCAGCTAAAAAGAAGAACTTTGGTGAGATGGATTGTCACAGTGGCTGGCAATTTCATGTTCAAACATTGCAACCATTGTGAGGATGGCACAGGGCCGGGTAACATTTCATGCTGTCATATATAGGGTCACTATGAGTCAAAACAGGCTCAAGAGCACCTAACAACAACATACTTCCTTAGAGCTTCTGTGTGGTTCAAATAGTTAATGTGCTTGGCTGCTAACTGAAAGTTGGTGGTTGTCGTTCACCCAGAGGTGATTAGAAGAAAGTCTTGGTGATCTATGTCCAAAAAATTACCATTGAAAATCCTATTGAGCATAGTTCAACTCTGACATATGATCACCATATGTCAGAATTGACTCAACATCAACTAGTAATCATTTGTCATGGTACTAGGGGATAAGAAAAAAAACAGTGCCTAGAGTTTTAGAGCAAGCCTTGGTAAACACAGGATGTGAACAAAGTAACTCCAGTTAGAGGGACAAAACAGGTTTGAAATTCAAGTCTTACCAGCAGGACTAAGCTCTAGACAGGCATGACATGGGCAGGAATTGTAGTAGGGTAATGGGTCAGAGTATAGGTAGTAGTATAGAAAAGTGGGATGAGCAATTTACACTGATTGAACCAAGGCCCCAAGATGAGTTCATTGTTAAGGCCAGAATCTGAGAAAAGTTAAGACCTTTTTTTTTTTTTTTCCTGGAAACAACTAAATTTCTCTCTTCAGGCAAAACTAATGCAAACTGAAATAGCCAGTGTTATTTAAAAAAAAAAAAAAAAAAAAAAATCCACAGACATTAAAACTTTATTCAACTACGAGCTCTGTGCTACTTAAGGTTGTATGTCAACTTGGCTGGGTCATGGTTTTGAGTGACTGGGCAGCTGGATAGAGTTATTCCCCATGATGAGACTGAATATGGTATAATCACCTCTGTGGTAGAGTCTGCTGTAAGCAGCTAAATAGTTGCCTTTGGGATGTGGCCTCCTCTCAGTACATAAGGAGACACTTTGAGAAAAAAGGTCTCTAGTTTCTTGGCACTTCTGGATCCTGAATTTGGCTGAGTCATCAGTGGCCTGCCATGTTGCCTGCTGATCTTGGGACTGTTTCTGGACTTGAACTAGTGTCCTGCTATGTTGCTTACTAATCTTAGGACTGTGTCATTTTATTTGACAATCTTGGGTACATCAGCTTCAGCAGCCAGCAGCTGTATGGTCAGAAAAAGCCTCCAGCTCTAGAGGGCCTGGAATAGGAAGCAGAGCTGAAGCTCAAGGTTGAGGGGCCTTTACCCACCCTCTAGAGCCAGGTCCTTGAACTTGGACTTCTAGACCCCTAAACTGTAAGAGAGTAAATCCCTGTTAAAGCCATCCACTTCTGGTATTTCTGTTATAGCAGCACTAGAGAACCAAAACAAGCTCTCCACTGCCATATCTATCATTGCCAAATGGCTTCCCTTGGTCCCAGCATGTCCTGCATCCCTCTGAAACAAAGGTTGAAAGGCTTGCAGATGAACTTCATGGGGTGAATAAGGATAACCTTGCTAGATTCAACAAAAACAATAACAGTGGAAATTTAAAGAAATGGGAAGACCCTGGGTAGTGCAAACAGTTACTGCACTCAGCTGCGAACTGAAATGTTAGTGGTTTGAGTCCACCCAGAGGTGCCTAGGAAGAAAATCCTGGCAGTCTACTTCCAAAAAATCAGTCACTGAAAACACTGTGGAGCATAGTTCTACCCTGACACACATGGAGTCCCATGAACCAGAATCAACTCACCTGCGTCTGGTTTGGATTTCTTTTGTTGTTGTTGTTATTTAGCTTGATGCCTGCTCAGGTAACAAAAACACTAACAATGGAATTTTAAAGACATGTGGAAATCTTAGTTACCAAAATTTCTCTCAAAGAAATCTCAGAGGAGGATGATCAGACTCTTGGGAGACTACTTAAGTAAACATAAAGTGCCTCTACACTACCACTCAAGAAGGGTTGGGATGGTCAACTACAGGGCTTTCATTTTGTCACCTACTGTATGTAAATATGGTATCAGAGGTAACTTGCTAAGTCAATAAAGAAGATGACAGCTTTTGCCACCTTTGGTCCTACTTCTGTATCCTTCTCACATGTAAGGCTGAAAAACATCCCCAAATAAATTTTGGACATTAACAACTACAAAATATCCATAAACCACAAGGGAAAACAAATAATATTTACTGAGATTTAAATAAAGTGACTTATCCAAGTATTAAACATTTATTGTTACATATGTATTAAACTCATCCAACAATCCCATCAATAAGGTACCATTACTATCATCATTTTACAGATGAAAAAACTAAGGCACAAAGAAGTTAAAAGTAACATTCAAGGATACACAGCCAGCAAATGGCAGAGGTGGGATCTGAACCCATACAGTCTTGTTCCAGACCATGATATTTTCACCACTATACCATATAATTAAATAATACCAGTTTGCAGAGGCACCACATATCTAACCTGAAATAAGACATTCACATGATGTGGCCCAATACCAGAAAGATGTTTACTTGTGTTTTATTGACTATGCAAAGGCATTTGATTGTGTGGATCATGACAAATTATGGATAACATTGAGAAGAATGGGAATTCCTGAGCACTTGATTGTACTCATGAGGAATCTGTACCTTGACCAGGAGGCTGTCGTTCGAACAGAACAAGGGGACACTACGTGGTTTAAAATCAAGAACGGAGTGCATCAGGGTTGTATCCTTTCTCCACACTTATTCAATCTATATGCTGAGCAAATAATCCGAGAAGCTGGACTATATGAAGAAAAACGTGGTATCAGGATTGGAGGAAGAATCATTAACAACCTGAGATATGCAGACGATACAACTTTGCTTGCTGAAAGTGAGGATGACTTAAGGCACCTACTGATGAAGGTTGAAGAATACAATCTGCAGTATGAATTACGTCTCAATATAAAGAAAACAAAAATCCTCACAACTGGACCAATGAGCAGCATCACAATAAATGGAGAGAAGATTGAGGTTGTCAAAGAATTCACGTTGCTTGGTTCTACAATCGATGCCAATGGAAGCAGCAGTCAGGACATTAGACGACATGTAGCATTGGGAAAGTCAACTGGGAAGGAACTGTATCAAGTGCTGAGGAGCAAGGATATCTCCTTGAGGACTAAGGTGCACCTCACACAAGCCATGATATTTCCAATCGCCTGGTATGCATGTGAGAGCTGGACAATGAATAAGGAAGACCGAAGAAGAGTTGATGCTTTTGCGTTGTGGTGCTGGTGAAGAATGCTGAAAGTACCATGGACTGCTCAAAGAACTAACAGATCTGTCCTGGAGGAAGTGCAGCCAGAATGCTCCTTGGAAGCAAGAATGGCCAGACTTCGTCTCACCTATTTTGGTCATGTTGTCAGAAGGGACCATTCCCTGGAGAAGGATGTCATGCTTGGTAGGGTGGAGGGTCGACGAAAGAGGGGGAGGCCTTCAACGAAATGGATTGACACGGTGGCTGCGATGATGGGCTCAAGTATAGCAGGGATTGTGGGGCTGGCGTGGGATTGGGCAGTGTTTCATTCTGCTGTGCATGGGGTCACTATGAGTCAGAAACGACTCAACGGCACTTAACAACAACAACAACATGACTTGGCCCAGCCCTGATTTTAGTTAGGGTCACACATAGCCAGTGTGAAGAAAGAGTAAATATTTTCTTACAAACAAAAATTAAAATATTCTATGATCTGTCTAATGGGAGCTCTGGTAGCATAGTACCTAAGGCATTTGACTGCTAACAGAAGGCTGGTGGTTCAAAGCCACCAGCCACTCCTTGGAAGGAAGATGGGGCAATCTACTTTTGTAGTGATACTGCCTTGGAAACCCAAGGAGGGGTCGCTATGAGTCAGTTCTGACTCGGTGGCAAATAACAACAACAACATGATCTGTCTAAATAAAAATGTTCATAATGTATAATGATTGTAAATCATGTTTTGCTTAAAGAAAGGCAAGTAAGTTTTAAACTGCATTTCCAGAGTATAAAATCCAACTAAAACTATATGTCCATTTCAGCAAATTTATTTACCTAATGACCTCCTGGTAGAATATCCAAAACATTACAGTTTACTTCATTTTGAGAGCATCCTTAACAAAGATTTCCACAGAAATTGGATTTTACTGAGAATGTTTTTTAGTCTATTAAAATGACACATTGAAACCTAATCTCAAAGAGTATGACAAAGTTGTTGACTTCTGGGAATCAATGTTAGCAGTCAGACCACACTGACAAGCTGTAATCAAAGACAGCTCATTTCAACAAAGGGCATAAAGCTTCTATGAAGTCAGAAAACAGAGTCACCATCAAATTTAGAGGTGACACAAAGTAAGCACAGCTTCAAGGGGGGCGGGGGGAGGCAGAAAATTACACTCGAGTATAGATTCACAGTTGAAACCTTAAGAGAAAAGAAGGATGAGACCAAACAGAAAAGGGCAAGGAAGAATTTAAATATAAATTAAATCCACATTTAAAACAGTTGATGCTGTACTTTTTATGTTGTGATGTTTGCTACCAGAAGATGTAGTATCATATACTCTGAATAAAGGACTGGTAAGAAATATGGTGGCTAAAAAATGTCTGCAGATCATTAAAGCTTTGTGAAACTATCTGCAAGGCTGCATCACACAGGTTCTCACAATAACAGAATCCACATTTGAATTCAACAAATTTCTATTGAAAGCCCATTCTGAGACATCTCTTTGTTAGGTGCTGGAAGACACAAAAGTGAAGAAGGCTGGAGCTCTCCCTGCAAGGAGATAAAAAGCAATTTAAGGCCTATGTCATGAGAAGCTCACTTTGCTTCTACAATGTAAATCATATGTGATGCATTCAAGTATTTAGTGAGTGACCACTAAGGTGATGGCAAAGCCCTAGGTGGTGGGTTTAAGAGGATTGATCAGTCAACACCTATTTACTAGGTATTTGCTATATGCAAAGTGTTAGCAAAAATGGGCATAAGAGATAAAGACAATGTATTCTCATCCTTGAAGAATGTAGCATCTATTCAGCTGGAAAGATAAGGGCAAGATAGCTACTACACAATAGAAAGGGTGAAAAGCTGCAGGAGTTCAAAGGAAGGAGAATAAATAGTTTCAGTATGTGAAGAACTAACAATAGTTACACAATCTAGTATTGTACTGGTTCTACAAATCATTCACCACACTTATATCATTCTTTCTACTGAGTTGCTTTATTCTCTACCCAACCGCCCTCTTGGCTTACTAACACAAACGTAAAATCAAAATACTCTTAAGCCAGAACCTGTAAAAGGTGATATTTAAATAACTTAATCATAGCATATTTCAGAAAAAAACTTACAGAACTTTTAATACTATCTACAGTGCAAATAAAAGTTTATTTCAGGTGAAGATTAAACCTTTTCTCTCCCTCATTATTAAGTCTCTCTTCCCATTAGATATGTCAGAGATGAGGAAATTGTTGTAAACAGGTCCTCAAGAGTCTATAAAAGAAAATATCTTCTAAGATCCTTTCCTGTTTTAACATAAATATTCTCATTTTGTTGCAGTAAACATCAGCCAGTTAAAATTCATAGGTATGATTCAAGTTACTATTGTTTTGATGCAAGTAGTCAAATTTTTATTATATAAAGTCAGTTAGTATATTCCATATTAATAACTCAAGTTATTTAAGATTTTGATCTTCACTCAATGAACTGGAACCAAACTGTTGTGAACTAACTTAACTGTATTAGATTCTTCACAATTATTACTATTTCTTTGTGGTAAATACCTGCAGCTTGTAATCATTGAAATTAGTCATAGTTATAGCTCTTCTCTCCAATAAAACTAAAATTTTGCAAGATATTTTACAAATAAAAAGTCTGAGACCAAATTTAACCATACATAAAAATATGAAATTGTAAGCAGGCACATAAATACTCCCACAGGCTATTCTGTAAGCTCAGTGAAGTCCCAACTTTCTGCTCATTACACATTCTGACAAGCATCGTGCATGAAGCATTTGAAGTAGAGTCATCTCTGTTATAGCAACAGTATTCAGCTAACCTCATGGATTTGAGTGACAAAGCCATTAAGCATGGCTCAACAGAGTCAGGACAAAGTCTTCCAATAGACCACCGGTTTCCCAAGATTCTTAAACCCTCTTCATGCCAAAGGTGGAAATGCCTGTATTATATTTCTAACCAACCCATATATTTTGAACCCATTTCACTCAGGAGCTCTAGTGGCAGAGTGCCTAAGGCATTTGACTGCTAACTAGAAGGCTGGCGGTTCAAACCCATCAGCCACTCCTTGGAAGGAAGACTGGGCAATCTACTTCCATAGAGATACCGCCCCAGAAACCCAAGGAGGGGTCACTATGAGTCGGAAACGACTCAAAAGCAGTGGAGTTTGGTCTTTCATTTGTCTACACTAATTAGGCACAAAGATATTTAAAACCATTTGTGGAGGAAAGATTTCTGATTAATGTGATCTTACTCAATAAACATCCATCCTTGGATTATTAACTATCAAGTTATTTCAAATGCTAACTGACCACCTTAGTCTTCTTTTAAATATTCTATATTCTTATTGAATTTTTTTTAGCTTGGTATATAATTACTGTTGGAGATATGTTTAAAAGTTTCAGTTTGGTCATAGATTTGTGAATTTTTTTTTTCTATATTTGAACTTCATATTAGGTGGGTGGATATGGGTTTAGAATTATTTATTCCTCGTAATATGTTTGTAATATGTCTATTTGTTCCTGTGCCACCTTTTATGGTTGATATTTTCCTGGTATATCTTAATTTCCTATTTTTTCATTTTCAATTTTTTATTTCATTTAAACACATTTCTACTCTGACAATCTTTTTTTCCAGCAATTAGTGAGTTTGATCCATATGTACTAATTTTAATAACTGATATCTATTTAAATTTATTTCTAGTGTGATATTTTGTGCTTATTCGTCTGGTTTTTCTTGTTTATTTATAAATTTTCTTCTGTATTGATTTTCTTTTCTCATTTCATTTGATTTCATTTAATGGTTTAAAATTGTATCCTCTATCATTTCAATGGTTATTCTAGAAATTACAATATGAGTAATTAACTTAGTAACATCTAAAGTTAAGCAATATGTTTACCTTTCTTTCAAACAATAGTAGAACCTGATTAGACTACTTTATGAATAAATATCACTCTTCTGTTTTATGTGCTACTATTTAATATTTTCATTCCCTTGTTTAACCAAAAAATTAGGCATGATTTAAAATATAGCCAGTATACAGATTTTTCCACATATTTTGCAAATATCCTTTATTCAGCATTGCTATTTTGATTTTAGATTTTTAATATAGAAATACTTTCTTCCTTCCTTATGTCTATCCTTTAGAATTTCCTTTAGTTTTTGTTTCTCTGAAGACCTCTTTAATTTACCTTAATTCTTATAATGTACTTTCACTTTGTGAATTCTAAAACAGTTATTCACTTTAAAGATGATCTTCATCCTGCCTTCTGCTTCGTTCTATATGTTGAGAAGTCAGCTCTAATGGTTGTTAGGTAATCTGTCTTTTTACTTTGCCTGTTCTACAATCTCTGCCTTTGGTAATCTGCAGTTCCACTGAACTATTTCTGGTGTAGATTTCTTTTGATCTATGTTATTTTGTATATATGTACTTCCTGAATCACACCAAAAAAAAATCTCAGCTATTATATTTTCAAATACTGCCTCTTCTTCCATTTTTAATTATCTTCTTCTACAACTTTGATTAGATGTATAGTTTAACTCTATCCTTAATGTTCCTTCATCTCTCTTTCATGTACCTTTTTTACTACTGTTTTCTGCATTATAAGCAATTTATTCAAATCTATATTGTACTAATTAAATCATTGGATGTATTCATTCCATTGTCTAGTTTATAATTTCAGTCATTATGTTTTTTTTCATTTTTAGTAGTTCTGTTTGTTTTTTGTGTTCTCCAATTTAGCTAAACCAAACCAAATCCACTGCCACGGAATTGATTCTGAGTCATAGTGACCCCCATTGGGTTTTCAAGGCTATAAATTTTTAGAGAAGTAGAATGACTCACCTCCATCCCATGGAGCATCTGGTGGGTTTGAACTGCTGACCTTCTGATTAGCAGCCAAATGCCTTAGCCACCATGCCACCAGAGTGCCTCCCCATTTAACTAATCATTTTCAAAAAAAAACAAACTCACTGCCATCAAGTTGGATCCAACTCAAAGCGACCACTCCTTGGGTTTCTGAGGCGGTATCTCTACAGAAGTAGATTGCCCAGTCTTCCCTCCAAGGTGCAGCTGTTGGGTTTAAACCGCCAACCTTCTGGTTAGCAATCAAATGCCTTAGGCACCATGCCACCAAACCTCAGACTGGTCATTTTAATTACTTTTATTTTCAATCCCTTTGATCATTTCTGTAATCATCTTCAACATATTTGTATTTATTCTGGATGTGATTATTTCTGTATCTGAAGCCAGACTTATGTTCTTGTGTGTTTGGTAAAATTTGACTGTAAGCTCAAGTTTGTTAGAGCTTTACTTACGGCAATTCTTCAAAATCTGGTTGATAGTGCTTTCTTCTTAATAGATTTATATTTCTCAGATATTTAAGGGCTGTTATACACCTGGGACTACTTTAAACTAAAGTCTCACTTTGTGGTATTTTGGACAACACAGGTATTTGGGTCTAGAGGATATTTGTCTCTTTAATGCAAGGAAATACTCTTTATACAGGTAGGAAAAATACAAGAGACTCTGGCTTGTTTTTGTAGAACTGTAAATTTTATGTTTGATGCTGCAATTTCATTGCAACCTTTGTTATTCATCTTTCCAAAGGAAAGCTTTATTGTTAGTGATTTGAACTTTATTTCAATCTCTTATTGTACATAACTTCTGATCATTTGTTGAAGAGTTTTACTCTTACATTCTTTGGACTATTAGGGAAAAGAGGAGGTCTGGTAGCGTAGTGCCTAAGACACTTGACTGCTAACCAGAAGGCTAGTGGTTCAAACTCACCAGCCACTCCTCAGAAGGAAGGTTGGGCAATCTACTTCCATAGTGATACTGCCTTGGAAACCCAAGGAGGAGTCGCTATGAGTTGGGTCTGACTGGACAGCACATAACAATAACAACATTAGGAAAAAGACATACAGCAATGCTATTCCTTGATTCTTATTGAAAATAAAGCTAACCAGCCATTTTTGTGAGACTCAGAAGAATGCTTTGCTTCTGTAAAAGACATTAGGATAATGTTGAAATTAATCACTCTTTGAAAAGAAGCTAAAAAGTATTTCATTTTTGGAGGGAAGATGATGACAAATAATTGATCAGCATTATTTATGGACATCTTAGAAGCTATCATTTTGATTTTTAAAGGAATTTAAATAAATACATAATTCTCCATTGTTCTTATCTTGAAACAATTCCAATATAAAATAAAAATTTCCTTAATATTCTAATATAATAATTTCCTTAATCCTTTCGTGAAACATGTATCACCCCATATTTTCCTCTTCTCAGATTTTTGGGGAAGCTACTGTCCCATTTGTAGTACCTGTTGCTGCCTGGCAGGGACCTGTATAACTGCATGAAGCTGAAGAAATGGGGCTGATTCCACTAATCCCACCACTAGAGTTCACTTGGAATATATGTATCCTACACAATTGTTTCAAAATCATATTACCTCCAAAATTATTTTTCTTGGCTTCAGCATGCCTTCCATTACTGAAAACACATGGTATCAACAAAAAATTCAAAGCAGAATACAACTGAGCCATGAAAGGGTTTTATTATCTTCTGTTATATTTAAACAAACAAAAAACTCACTGCCATTGAGTTGACTCTGACTTGTAGCAACCCTATATCAATCCTATAGGACAAAGTATAATGCCTCATGGGGCATTGATTTTATAGAAGCAGACTTCCACATCTTTCTCCCATGGAACAGCTACTGGGTTCAAACTCCCAATCTTTTGGCTACCAGCCGAATGCTATAGCCACTGTGCCACCAGAACTCCTTGTCATATTTAAACAAGGACAATTGTAAAGAAAAAATGATACCTTTGTGAACAGAAATATAGGTTCTAGATTTTAATGTGTTTCCATATATAAAATATTTTGTCTTATTAAGTCCATTTACATGCCTTTGAATCCCTGCAAGCAGCTTCCTCCTATAATTAGAATGTGACCTCTTCCTCCATCTAGAACATGAAAATACAGCCTCAATCTTCTGTAGCTGGTGAAAGGAGTTAGTATAACAATATGATTAAATTGAAAGCTCCCAGACCTAGATATGTTATTCTCTAAAGAAAAGGATTTTGTTTTATTTTCTGTTCCTGCTTGTGGATAGAATAAGATCCTCACAGCTGGACCAATAAGCAGCAGCACAGTGAGTGGAGAAAAGTTTGAAGTTGTCAAAGATTTCATATTACTTGGGTCCACAATCAACAGTCATAGAATCAGCAGTTAAGAAATCAGATGTTGTATTGCACTGAGCAAATCTGCTACAAAAGACCTCTTTAAAGTGCTGAAGATCAAAGATGTCTCTGAAGACTAATGTGCGCCTAACCCAAGCCATGGTATTTTCAATAGTCTCACATGCATGTGAAAGATGGACAATGAATAAGGAACACCGAAGAAGAGTTGATCCTTTTGAGTTATGGTATTGGTGAAGAATACTGAAAGTTCCATGAGCTGCCAGAAGAATGAACAGATCTATCCTGGAAGAAGTTGCAACCAGAATGCTGCTTGGAAGTGAGAATGGGCACACTGCATCTTACCTACTTTAGTCATGTTGTCAGAAGGGACCATTCCCTGGAGCAGGATATCATGCTTAGTAAATTGGAGGGTCAGCAAAGAAGGGAAGGAGCTCAACGAGATGGACTGACACAGTGGCTGCAATGATGGGCTCAAGTATAGCAAGGATTGTGAGGATGGCACACAACTGGGCAGTGTTTCATTCTCTTGTACACTGGGTTGCTATGAATGAGAGCTGACTTGAAGCACCTAAGAACAACAAAACAAAGAAACACTAAGGGAAAGGGCATCATGTGGTCATTTGTGTTAAAGCATCACCCTGGGATTCTTAATTAACTCAGTCCAAACTGAGGCAAATCTTCTATGAACTACAAAAACATTTCAAGGTCTTGATATCAATAGCAAACACATACACACTCCCTATGATGTGAAACGTCTTTTTCATTTTTACCACCATTCTCAAAAAATGTTCAATCTAAGAGAACTCAGGACAGATCATTTAGAGCAGTATGTTTGAAAAATCAGAATAAAGAAAATTAAGCATGAGCAACAAATGAATAGGATAAATACAATTCTTGTGAGTGCGTTTTATTCCAAAACACTTACTGGGTCATATTTCCAAAGCTACTGAAAATAGTCTAAGACAACACTAAAAGTTAACTGTTTCACAATACCTCAACAACATAAAACAGTCACTGCCTGTTATAGGTTGGATTGTGTGTTCCAAAAAGAGATGATGAAGTGATAATCCACAGTACCCATAAATGCAACTCTATTTGAAAATAGGTGATTGCAGTTGTAGTCAAGTTAAGATGAAGAGTCATAGATGAGTATTAAAAAAAAAAAAAAAAAAAAAAAACTGCCATCTAATCAATTCTGACTCATAATGAAGTCAGATACATTTTATCATTGGGTTTCCAAGACTGTAAATATTTACAGTAGATTGCCTCATCTTCCTTCTTCCGAGCACTTGATGGGTTTGAGTATAAAACCAAACTAAACCCTCTGCCATAGAGTCGATTCTGACTCATAGTGAACCCCAGTAGATTTCTGAGGCAGTAAATCTTTACAGAAGTAGATTGCCCTGTTTTCCTTCCATGGAGTAGCTGGTGGATTTAAACTACAACCTTCTGGTTAGTAGTCAAATGCCTTAAGTACTGCAGCACCAGAATCCAATAATAACTGGTATTCTTTTAAGAAGAGATACAGAGACAGGGAAAACAGCCATGTGAAAATAGTGGCAAAGAATGGAGTAACAAGCCAAGGAACACCAAGAATTACTGGTAACACCAGAAACTAAGTAAAAAGCATGAAACAGTGTCTGTCTCAGAGCCTTAAAAGACAGCATGGCCCTCCTGACACCTTGCTTTTGAACTTCTAGTCTCCAAAACTGTGAGAGAATATGTTGTTGTTTGCAGTGATCTGTTACAGCAGCCCTAGGAGACTTAATACACAACCCATCAGACTTAATAATGCTATGTTTTAATTTCAGACAATAAATTAGAGGGTAATAAGTATAAGATTCACACACATGCACATATTCATGCACACACCTATAGTCTAACTATAATAGTTACTTGGTACATAAAAAACAGCTAAGGCATAGTATGTACTGTAAAAATATATCCATAACTTAGGCTATTAGAATTGACAGGTCTCAGAGTACATCAGAAAATCTCTAGTTTGTTGGCAAGTTGCCTATTCTAGGAAGCTTATAGATGTTACTTCACTTTGTGGATTCAAAGCAGGAAGCAACAGCATTGACACAGTATCTTCCATACGTATTCAGTACCATAGTCAAACAGTGAGAATCATGCCCAAAATAAAACTGAATCATAACCTACATTACTAAAAAGATGGAGCTAAAGTATATTATGGCAAAATCACGTTTGTATTGGGGGAAAAAAAAGACAGATTTGTGAACCAACAAAATCACTGCAAGATTCCTTTTCATAATGATGCCCACCCAATGCTGACAGGTGGGAACTTACAAAGGAAAAGGAAATAATGTACTGTGCCTTTTACTTGGATTGAATCAATTCAGACAAACACACTCATTAGTGGCAGCCTGTCAGGTAAATAAATAAATAAATAAATAGGCAGAATATGCCCAAGAGGAAATAATTGTGACTTACTTGGTTGGGCAATCCTACTTCCGTAGTGATACTGCCTCGGAAACCCAAAGAGGGGTCGCTATGAGTTGGGGCCGACTCGACGGCACATAACAACAACAACAACTTGAGTTTTAAAACTACCTCACTGCCGTCGAGCCAATTCGACTCATAGTGACCCCTCCTTGGGTTTCCAGAAGATATCGCTATGGAAGTAGATTGCCCAGTCTTCCTTCCAAGGAGAGGCTGGTGGGTTTGAACTGCCAAACTTCTGTTTAGTATTCATATGCCTTAGGCACTACACCACCAGAACTCCCTACTTGTGTTTAGGTTCTAATTAATTTAGCTGAGCAAAGGAAAACTTTAGGGGGATTCTATCTATCTGTCTATCTACCTATCTATTATGAATGTAATACATGTACACTGCAGACAGTAAAGAGGGCATAAAATGAAAAGCAGAAATCCTCTTCTTGCTCACCGCTATGGTTCCCATATACTACACAATTCAAAAGTGACCAGTGTTAATTTCTTAGGCATTTTCTATGTCTAGGCATGTATATAATATACTATATTACACAGTCTTCTTTCATCTTATCACATGGCAAAATATGATGGCAATTTTCCACATCAATGCAAATAGATACATAGTGTGGTAACTTAAAATGTATCTCGACTATTATTTATGAAAATTTGGGTCACTACCATATTTTTTATAATCAAAAAAAATGCTGCAAAGAGGCGGGGCAAGATGGCAGACTAGGCAGAAGGATTGCACAGAACCTCTTCAACAAAGAAAAGGGAAACCAATTAACACACAGAAGATAATCTTGGACCCCTGAGCCTTGAAGGAAAGGATGCAGA
>NW_006921745.1:3272092-3278046 GCF_000298275.1 Orycteropus afer afer | reverse complement strand
CATTGTAAATTTTGGTCAATGACATGAGACAAAGTATATGTGAACTGCTGTATGAAAAGTGAATTTACTCTGTAAATCTTCACCCAAATCCTAATATATAAAAAAAAAAAAATGCTTCAATTAATGTCCTTTATGATCTTCTCTACATATAGACACTATTCTGGCAAATAGCTGTACTTTCTTAAAAAACAAAAAAAGTCATTCTCTTTAAGCTTCCTTGACTCTAGGATTTTTTCTGGGTTTCCATCCCTAGCTCCCTCCAACTTCTCCACACATACTCACATATACAGCTGATTAACTCTAATAAGCTCATATAGTTTCAGTTAAAAAGTTACTTCTTCTAGAAAGTATTCTCTTATTAGCTTATCCCTGCCTCTGACTGGTTCCCTCTTTTTTCGTACCCACAAAATGTCGTGTACAAATATTTTTAAATTGTTTACTTTTAGAACAATTTTTATTTTTTAAAGAAATTAAAATTTTTATGTTTTAAACACTGGTTCATGAGAGTCCTAATATTCACTCCTCACTTTACTTCCTACTGGAATGAACAATAGTAGAATTTCCTCCTAGGTGTATGCCTTGTCAGGAATAATACAACCAGGCTATACTTACACTCAGATATCTGTTCTATACAGTTAATTCAGTGAAATGATTAACTAATTTGAGAAAAGAACAGCAAAATTATTTTTTTATGGAAAAACTGTGTATTTAAATTGACAGGTCAATTCACCCAAATAATTTAGTCTATAGACCCATCTACATACAGCCAATAGCCTCATAATGATAATAAACAAAACCAAACCCACAGCCATCAAGTTGATTCTGATTCACAGTGATCCTATAGGACAGAGCAGAGCTGTCCCATAGGGTTTCCAAAGTTGTAAATCTTTACAGAAGCATACTGCCTCATCTTTCTTCTATGGAGTGGCTAGTGGGTTCAAACTGTCAGCCTTTTGGTTAGCAGTGGAATGCTTCAACCACTGGACCACTACACTTATAATGATAAAATAGCCAAGAGTAAATCCTATGGCATTACCATACCAAAGGACACTGACCATCAACATCACAAGTACTAAGAGATATTATTATTATTACAGATCATTACTACTCATAGTATAATCTATACAATAAAAGAACTTCCACTGCTGGGCATCATGAAACAACAAAAGCTAGATTAACCTTCTTGTCTAGGGGAAAAAAAAAGTAAAATACATGATTCAAAATTATCAGACATAAGAAATTATGCAGTGTATTACAGTGGTTTCTGAGAAAAGAGAAATAAATGAGAAGAGCTCAGATTCCCCCAGCTTGCTGCCTGGAGAGCATTTCCATATGGCAGCATAATGAGAAGGGGACCAATGTAGATACGGATGGTCTCCCTGAGTTCATAAAACAAAACAGGGCATTCTAAAATGACAAGACAACTAGAGTTCACTAGCAGACTAATGAAAAAGAGAGAGCCATACAAAAGAATAATAGAGATCTATAGAAAATACACCTGTATTTTCTGCTGAGTACTGTTCAGTACATGCAGTACAGATGAAACTACCTGAGAGAAATTATCTCTGGTACTCATCCATATCTGGGAAAAGTTTATGTTCCAATTAGCCATAAGTAAAAAACCTCATAATTTATGAGGCATCAGATAGAATGTCCAGTGGATTATCAAACTCAGATATGGCAAATATTTTTTATACCCACAAAATATTGTGTACACATATTTTAAATTATTTACTTTAAAAACAATTTTTATTTTTTTAATAAATTAAAATTCTTATATCTTAAACACTGGTTCATCAAACAGAGTTCTAATATTCACTCCTCACTTTATTTCCTACAGGAGGGACAATGTCCAGAATTTCTAAACTATAATGTCTGCTCTGATCTACATAAGAAAACTTCAAACTCAGCCTTGAAAGAGTCAAAATTTCTTCAAGGAACTCTAATGCATCATAAAATGAAAGTTAAGGTGTTGATAGGAATACAAAAATACTCATTAAATATGATAAAATTTACAATGTCTGTCATCCAATCAACAATTACAATACATGCAAATATACAAAAAAAAGACACATAAGGAAGAGAAAAATCAACCAATTAAAATGGACTAAGATCAGAAATTAGTAGACAGGCCATTAAAGGTATTGAAGAAGATAGAAGAGTGACTCTGTTAAGTAAAGACATGGAAGATTCAGATTTCAAACATTTTGAACTAAGAAATACAATACATGAGAAAAAATACAGTATCTCAGATTAACAGCCAGTTAAATACTATAGAAGAAATATAAGTACATTTGAAAATATAGCAATAAAAAAAATGATCCAAAATTAATCAGAGAATAAAGATTGGAATAAAATTAATAGGTCAACAGTGAGATGCAAGATAATTTTAACCATCATAATATGTATATATTAGAGTCCTAAAACTAAGAAGGAGGCAGGAAAATATTTGAAAAAATAATAGAGGAAATTTTTCAGTTTATGAAAACTACAGGCTCACAGATCACAGGAGCTCAACAAACCACCAGCACCGGCAATATGGAGAAAACTAGACCAAAAAAAAAAGTATAATCAAATTATTTTAAAAGGATGAGAATCTTAAAAGTCACTAGAGAGAAAATATACCTCATGTAGAGTAGTACAGAAAATAATTACAGCAGACTTTTTAATGGAAACAATTCAAGTCATAAACAGTGGTACAGTATCTTTAAAGTACTGAAGGGGGTAAAAAAGCAGACACACACATACATACACATGCACACACACACACACAGTTAACTTAGATTTCTATATCCAGTGAAATATCTTTCAAAAAGAAGGGAAAAAAAAAATTCAGATATATAAATGCCCAAAAAATCCATTATCAGAAGAACTGTACTACCAGAAATGAAAGGCAGTCTTCAGGCAGAAAGAAAATAATACAAGAAGAAAATATGGATGAACTTAAAGAAATTTATAAAAAACACAGGAAATGGTAAATGTGTGGAAAATCTACAAGATATTTTTCCTGTTTTTTAAATGTCTTCCAAAGACAAGTGACTTTTTAAAGCAAAATTCATAACAAAGTATGTGTGCTTTACAATATAAGTAAAAATAAACAGTATGACAAAAATAGCAGAGGTAAAAGGAAAGAAAATGAACACATTATGTTTTAAGATTCTTAAATATATGCTGTTGTTGTTGTTGTTATTTGCCGTCGAGTCGGCCCCGACTCATAGTGACCCCTCCTTGGGTTTCCGAGGCAGTTATCACTACGGAAGTAGGATTGCCCAACCTTCCTTCTGAGGAGTGGCTGGTGGGTTTGAACCGCCAGCCTCCTGGTTAGCAGTCAAGTGCCTTAGGCACTATGCTACCAGAGCTCCTAAATATATGCTAAGTATCATAATGTTACTTGAAGGGTAGACATGAGTAAGTTAAATATGTACAATAAACCCTAGAAAGAAAAAAGAAAAAAAAAAAAAAAACGCTACCATCAAGTCAATTTCAACTCACAGAAATCCCCATTGAGTTTCCAAGAGGATAAAGCTCTACGGAAGTAGATTGTTCCATCTTCCTTCCATAGAGTGGCTGGTGGGTTTGGACTGCCGAACTTCTTGTTGGCAGTCAAATGCCTTAGGCACTGTACCAGCAAAGTTCCTTAAACCCTAGAATAACCACTTTAAAAAAAGAAAAGGTTATAAGTAATAATTCAAGAAAGAAAACAAAAATGTATATTTTAAACTAGCTGCATAGATGCTGGGAGAAGCCCAAGTGGCACAGTTCTTAAAGTGCTAGGCTGCTAACTGAAAGGTCAGCCGTTCAAATCCACCAGCCACTCTATGGGAGAAAGATGTAGCAATCTGTTTCTGTAAAGATTTACAGCTTTGGAAACCCTATGGGGCAATTCTATTCTCTCTTATAGGGTTGATACGAATTAGAATCAACTCAGTGATAGAGACTTTTTTTTTTTTCTTACAGATACTTATATTAAATGAAAGTGTTCTAAATGCCCCAATTAAAAGGAAATAATTGTCAGATTAGATTTTAAGAAGCAAAACCAAACTATATACTAACTACCTACAGTTGATCCTCTTAAAATATAAATAAAACAAAGTTTTCAAGTAAAAGAATGGCACAAAATACGCAATGATAACATTAATTAAAAATTTTAAAAACTGCAGTAACTATATTACTATCAGACAAAATAGAGTATCCTGGAAAACACTATTACCAGGCATAAAGAGCATCACTTCATCACTTCATAATGATAAAGGGATCAATTCTTCAAGAGGACATAATAATCCGAAACATTTGTGCATCTATTAATAAAGATCCACAAAGAAAAACTGAATTTTGTATTTTACTGTAAGGATTAATACACAAATACACAAGGACAATCAGATTTCAACACTATTCTCCCACTAATTAATAAAACAAGTGAGAGGAAATCAGTAAGAATATTGAATAATATTATCAACCAACTTGAGTTAATTGACATTCATAGAACATTCCACCCAACAACAGCACAAAATACTTGCACTTTAAGTACACATGGAACATTTACTAAAATATGCCGGGCCATAAAACAAGTGTTAGTAAGTTCAAATGGATTCAAAATATGTTCTCATACCAAATAGACTAAGAGGCAGTCTTTCTAACAGAACAAGGGGATACAGTGTGGTTTAAAACTACAAAAGGTGTGTGTCACTGTTATATCCTTTCATCATACTTATTCAATCTGTATGCTGGGCACATAATCTGGGAAACTGGACTCTATGAAAAAGAATGTGGCATCAGGATTGAGGAAAGTGTCATTAACAACCTACAGATGTAGACACAACATTGCTTGCTGAAAGTGAAAAGGGCTTGAAGCTCTTACTAATGAAGATCAAAGACTACAGATTTCAGTGTGGACGACACCTCAACACAAAGCAAACAAAAATCCTCACACCAAAACCAATAAGTAACATATAAGAGGAGAAAAAATTGAAGTTGTCAAGGATTTCATTTTACTTGGAAGTAGTAGTCAAGAAATCCAACAGTGTTTTGCATTGGAACAAATCTGCTGCAGAAGACTTCTTTAAAGTGTTAAAGAGCAAAGATGTCACTTTGAGGACTAAGGTGTGCCTGATGCAACCCATGATATTTTCAGTCTTCTTTGTGCATGAGAAAGCTGGACAATGAATAAGGAAGACCAAAGATTTGATGACTTTATATTACGGTCTTGGTAAAGATATTGTATATCCCATGGAAGAAGTACAGTACAGTCAGAATGCTCTTTAGAAGAGAGAATGGTGAGACTTTGTCTCATGTACTTTGGACACATTATAAGGAGGGATCGATCCATGGAGAAGAACATCATGCTTGGTAAAGTAGAGGGTCACAGAAAAAGAGGAAGACCTTCAATAAGATGGACTAACATAGTGGCTATCACAATGGGCTCTAACATTGCAACAATTGTGAGGATGGTGCAGGATTGGGAAAAGTTTCATTCATTGTATGTGGAGTGAGAACCAACTCAATGGCACCTAACAACAACAACATCAAATGGAATTAATTTGAAATCTATGGCAGAAGAAATGTGGAAAATTCCCAAGTATTTTTAAACTAAATGATATACTCCTAAATAAGTTATAAATTAAAGAACAACTTAAAAGGAAATTAGAAAATATTTACAAGTGAACAGAATTAAAACACATCATAAGAAATTTCTTGTTGTTGTTGTTGCTAAGTGCCATCGAATCGTTTCCAACTCACAGCGACCCCAGGCACAGCAGAACAAAACACTGCCCAATCCTGCGCCAGCCCCACAATCCCTGCTATACTCGAGCCCATCATCGCAGCCACCATGTCAATCCATCTCCTTGAAGGCCTCCCCCTCTTTTGTCGACCCTCCACCCTACCAAGCATGACATCCTTCTCCAGGGAATGGTCCCTTCTTACAACATGACCAAAATAGGTGAGACGAAGTCTGG
>NW_006921745.1:3224991-3269107 GCF_000298275.1 Orycteropus afer afer | reverse complement strand
CGCCCGTGCTTACCTTGCTCCCGGAGACCCGGTCCCTCTCGGGAGGGTAACAAGGGAAAGTGTTCAGTGCAGATCAGTGAGTAAGCACAAGCCCACCCGTGCTTACCTTGCTCCCGGAGACCCGGTCCCTCTCGGGAGGGTAACAAGGGAAAGTGTTCAGTGCAGATCAGTGCAGATCAAAAAAAGAAATTTGTAGGTTGTAACTAAAGCAGTACTCAGAGAAACATTTATAAAACTAAACATCTATATTAGAAAAGAAGAAAAGTCTCAAATCAGTAGTCTGATTTCATCTTAAGAAACCAGAAAAAAAAAAAAAAAAGAAGAAGAAGAAATGAAAACCAAAATAAACACAAGAAAATAATAATAGATACTGGAGTGGAAATAAGTAAGGGGAAGAAAACAAAACATAAAATCAATTTTATGAAAAGCTTATTGTATGAGAAGATCAATATGATTTATAAACTGCTAGGCAGCTGATCAGGAAAAAAGAGAAGACACAAATTACCAAAATTAAGACTGAGAGAAATGATGTTACTACAAAGCAAAGAAAAGAAAAACAAACTCATTGCCGTTGAGTCAGAGCCAACTCATAGTGACCCCTCCTTGGGTTTCCAAGGCAGTATCACTACAGCAGTAGATTGTCCAACCTTCTTTCCGTGGAGTGGCTGGTAGGTTTAAACCAACAGCCTTGTGGTTAGCAGTCAAATGCCTTAGGCACATGCCAGTATATTTGTTAACTTAGATGAAATGAACAAAATAATTTAAAAAAACCCAAACTAGTAATCACCACTTAAAGGAATTGAATATTCCTATGTATTATAGAAATTAAATTTCTATGTCACTGTCATCAAGTTTTGGAAGGAAGTTTGGGCAATCTACTTCCGTAGTGATACTGCCTCAGAAACCCAAGGAGGGGTCACTATGAATCAGATCCAACTCCCCAGCAGTGAGTGAGTGAGTGAGTGAGTGAGTCAATTTGTTTCTGACTCATAGTGATCTCCATTGGGTTTCTGAGGCTGTAAATCTTTACAGAAGTAGATAACGATAACCCTGTCTTCCTTCTGCAGAGCAGCTGGTGGGTTTGAACCACTGGCCTTCCAGTTAGCAGTCAAGTGACTTATGCACTATGCCTCCAGAGGTCCTATGTATTATAGAAATTATATTCATAGTTAGAAATCTTAAAACAAAACAAAAACAATTAATTTTTTTAAAAAAGTACTCCAGAATCAGATACCTTTACTGGTGACATGCATATAACATTAAAAGAACAAATAATGCCAATTCCACACAAACTCTTGAAAAAAGTTGAAGGCAAGGGAATGCTTTCTAACACATTCTATGAGACCAACTTTACCCTAATATCAAAACAAGAAAACTTCAGATAAATATCCTTAACCAACATAGATACCAAAAAAAGAGAGAGAGAGAAATTTAGTGAATTGAATCCAACAATATATAAAATAAATCAGTACATCATGACCAAGTATGGTAATTACAAGGAAACAATGATGGTTTAACAGTTGAACACCCACTCATATAATCATATCAATAGATTAAAAAGGAAAACCATGTAATCACCTCCACAGATGTAGTTTAAGCAACCGAAAAAAAAATCCAACTTCATACCTGATTTACATAAAACAAAACAAGCAAAGAAACAAACAATAAAACTCTCAGCAAATTAGGAATAGTAACAACAACAACAACAGGCACTAACTACAAAAAAAAACTATGGCTAATACACTTAATGATCAAATACTAAATTGTTTGCCCACTAAGAACAGGAGCAAGACAAAGATGTCTGCTCACACTGCTTTGAATCAACATTGTAGCTCCAAGTTCTAGTTATTGTAGTAAGGCAAGACAAGACAAGACAAACAAGGTAATACAAAGTAGGAAAATCAAAGATATTCATATAGAAAAACAAGAAGTAAAAGAAAGATAACATAATAGACTATTGCAGGAAACACTACATACTCTATTAAAAAAAAAAACTACTTGACATCATAAATAGCAGGGTTGCAAGATATAAGAGCACTACTTCAAAACTGAAAAACAAAATATAAATACCTATACCATTTACCATAGTATAAAAATATGCAATGCTTATGAATAAAATTGACTAAGGATGTGTAAGACCTATTCAATAAAAATTGTAAAAGACTACTGAGAGAAATTAAAGACATATATAAATGGGGAGGTACAATATTAAGGATTTCATTCTTCTTGGATCATCAATACTCATGGAAGCAAGAGTCAAGAAGTTAAATGATGCACTGTATTGGGGAAACTGCTGCAAAACACCTTTTTAAAGTGCTAAAAAAAAAAAAAAAAAAAGAATCACTTTGAGGACTAAGGTGCACTTGACCCAAGACATGGTATGTTCAATTACCTTATATGCATGCAGAACCTGAACAATGAAAAATGAGGAATTGACTTATTTGAATTGTGGCGTTGCAGAATATTGAATATGGACTTGCAGAAGAAGGAGCAAATCAGTCTTGAAGTACAGCCAGAGTGTTCCTTTTATCTCACTTCTTTGGACCTTTATCAGGAGGGACCAATGCCTGGCCTGGTAAAGTTGACAGTCAGCAAAAAAGAGAAAGACCCAAAACAAAATGGATTGACAAAGTGGCTGGAACAATGGGCTCAAACACAGTAACGATTGTGAGGACTCAAACTAAACCAAACATACAGCCATAGAGTTGATTCTGACTCATAGTGACCCTCATTGGGTTTCCATGGGTGTAAATCTTTACAGAAGCAGACTGCCTCACCTTTCTTCCATGGATTGGCTGGTGGGTTTGAACCACCAACCTTCTGATTAGCAACCAAATGCTTTAACCACTACCTGAGCTCCTTATTGTAAGGACTTAACTAAAAACTCCAAACTCACTGCCATCAAGTCACTTCCAAGTCATAGAGATCTGCATTGTGTTTTCAAGGCAGTAAATCTTTATGGAATTAGATTGCCCCATCTTCCTTCTGTGGAGCAGCTACTAGGTTTGAACTGCCAACCTTCTGCTTAGCAGGCAAATGCCTTAGGCACTGTGCCACAAGAGCTACTTATTGTAAGGATTAGAATTCCATATATTTTGTTATAGACAGGGTTACTATGAGTTGGAGCCAAATCAATGGTACTTAAAAATGACATACCATCTTCATAGATTTGGAGCATTTGATACTGTTAATTCTTCCAAAGTTTATTTACAGACTCAACACAATTCCAACTGACAACTTGATTTCATATAGAGTAAAAGTATTGTGCTATATATAAGATATAATATTCTCCTCTTGTATTAAAAACAATACTCCTGTGTTAGACTGGGTTTTCTAGAGACACAAAAAACAGTAAAGATTATATATAGAGAGAGAGAGAGAGAGAGAGAAATTTATGTTAGGAAACTGGATCACGCACTTGTAGAAGCTGGCAAGTCCAAAGTTCCTGGGTCAAACGTCAAGCTGGAGGCTTTTCCTGGCTCTTGAAACCACAGGGGCTAAAGAGCTCAAGGCTGGCAGGCAGTACACCAGCTGTTGACTCCAACGAATGACGAATCCAAGATCTCCAGGCTGAATGGTGGACTGTTCACTCATGGACAGTTGTAGGCAGCACAACAGAATCCCAATCCACAGAAGAATGTCTCTCTTCCCAGGATGTCCTTGGATAAACTGCAAGCAGGCCACACCCCTAGGGAAACTCCCTTTCAACAGACTGGCCACTCAGAACATAGTCATCTGATCCCATCATGGAAACAACCACACCACAACAGTTCAAACCACACAGAATTGTGGTCCAGGCAAGTTAACACACAGCTCCAACTATCACAACTCCCACTGAGTTGATTCCAACCCATAGCGACCTTCATAGGATTTCTAAGGCTACAAATCTTTACAGAAGCAGACTGCCTTATCTTTCTTCTTTGGAGCAGCCATTGGGTTTGAACTGCCACCCTTTTAGCCAACAGTCAAATGTCAACCACAGCATCACCAAAGCTCCCTCTCCTCATGTATAGAAAGAAATAATGAGATATGAATATAAAGAACATAGATATGACTATAAAGCTGTAAGGAATTATGTACACTCCAAAACTGCAACAGTAATTAAAAAGATAGATAAATTACTTCTGTGCATGGGAGGGTGGGGAGAGGAGATGGGAGAGAAAAAAGGGAAGGAGGGAAACAAGGCTTCACAGAAGATGATCTGAGCTTAAGAAATGGTATGAAATATAGCTTGCAGCCATATGGGGCAAGAGATTCCAGGCAAAAGAAATAAGAAAATGTAGAAAAGGATGAAAAACAAGAAATATATTAAGGAACTCAGAACATATTCAGTTTTCTAGTCCTCAGCATGGTTGAAGAAGAGGAGTTGATAAGAAGCCTACCAAATGTAATGGGATCATGCCATAAAGGACTTGCATACTTAGTTCTTGGCATCTAACATTCAGCTCAGTTTGCCTTTCCACCATTCCTTACTGATATGGACTTCATATATTACACATGGCTTCAACATCCATGTTAATATATTCATTGTGAAGTTTCCCAATCTGTTGAACTCCATGTGTTATTCATTTGCTCTATTTCAGACCATATCTTGGTTTTGAACAGCTCTCCTATAATAAAATTTCAAACTAGAAGCTCCTCGGCCTGTAATCATAAATCCTGTCTTCTACTTCTCCATTTTCTCTGATCTTAAACACTTGATTTTAGAAAAAATAAACATATATTTAGATCGCAACCTGATTTTATTTAACCAACAAAGAGTTTAGATTAACATGTCATTAAAACTTTCTCTAGTACCATAGAAATCTCAGGGTACCTTAGACCTAATCTGCATAACACAGAACTGAAATCAGCAAGAGAATTACCTCTTACCCAAAGCTACGCTTCGTGAATCTAGAGGCAGGTCCAGATCTTTGCATGGATCACAGCAAGAAACATGCATCTAATTGCCATCAAAACAAGAAACCTAAGTTGGTACTGTATCGGGAACCAGAGAAAAGAGCTAAGAGTTTGGAGATTTGGGGAGGATGAAAGCTAGGAATGGACAGTTCAATCAGGCAAGGGATAAAACTGTCTGAGTGAAGACACATACAGGTTTTTGTTTACAACTAGGTATTTCTACAGTGTAGTATATGGGGGAATGAGGTGACAGAACTACTAGACTCAGGACAAAACTATAGCTCCATCTGAACTACTTTACATTTAAACAGAGCTTCAATGGGGATTCACATATTTTATGCGTACAACTCTGAGAGGCTAGTAAGACAAGAATTAGAACCTTAGAATGTGAAGAAATTTCCCCAATATGGTGGGAGCAGTGATAAAATCTGAGATTTATCATTTCAGATTCCTGGTCCACTTAATTTTTTTTTTTAAATTATCTATATATTAAAAGCTAAATATTATCTAAAGTCTAGCATGAAGAGTCTATTTCTAACCTAATGAACCATAAAATTTTAATGTCTTTGACTTAAAATATATTAACCCCTAAGAATGGATGTATTTTAACTATCTTATTATCTATGTTATAAACATTTACATTAGCTGAACATTGCCCATACCTACCTCATAAAGTCATGAAAATTAAGTAAACAAAATATTTTCACACACTGAATAATTATTATCTCCCAATTGTCTTTTATTAAGTTGTTGTTTGTTGTTGTTATGTGCCATCGAGTCGGTCCCGACTCATAGCGACCCTTCCTTGGGTTTCCGAGGCAGTATCACTACGGAAGTAGGATTGCCCAACCTTCCTTCCAAGGAGTAGTTTACATTAAATTCGCTAAACTTTGCTGTGGCACACTCTAAGCACAAAGGCACACTAATGTGAAATTCTATTATCTTAGCTTTTCGGTATATCTGGCAAAATGAGTAATGGCAATAAAATGATCTCCCTAAGGAATCAACAGATACATTTACTTCAAGACCAGAACATTTAATATTAAGCAGCCCAAACAATACCTGAAATACAGCAAATACAAATTTTCTTATCACTGTCATAATAAATACCACATCGGAATGACTGATTACACTGGATATGAGATCTACCTAGTGCTTGACAAGGCACCATGCTGACATACTATATTGCTGTAGTCATTCAAGTCATTATGAAATATAAATATTTTGAGAACGGAAGTAGCAACCTAACTAAATCATAGGTGGAAAAACGGAATTTTTAAGCTAGAATAGACCTTAAAGATCACTTCACATCAGTCTCAGTGAGAAAATTGCAACCTAGCAACTAAGGGACCATCTAGGGAAGCATGATCCAAAGGAAATATAATGTAAGCCAAAAATGTCAGTTACATGTGAAATTTTAAGTTTTCTAGTAATCATATTAAGAAAAGTTGGTAAAATTAACTTAATATTTTATATAATCTGATATATTAAAACTATTATTTCATACATAATCAATACAAACAATAGGAGTGAAATATTTTATATTCATTTATTCTTACTAAGTCTTCAAATTCCACTGCATATTTTACACTGAACAGTGCATCTCTATTTGATCTAGTCATTTTCCAGTCCTCAATAGTAACATGTGCCTACTGGCTACCACAGTGGACAATACAGGTCTAGGATCCCACCATGTTGTATTACAATGGAGCTAGAATGAACACTCTGAAATTCTGATTTTTGGCAAAGAACTTATCAAAAACTAAAAATAAAAGTAGCACATGCAATAAAATAAAAAAAAATAGATAAAATGAACTTTAACAATGTTAAAAATGTTTCTACATCAAAAGCTGTTATTAAGAAGGTGGAACACAAACCTATAGATTGGAAGATAATATTTGGAAATCATACATCAAACAGTTTTAGTGTTCATTCAGAATATATAAAGATTTCTTACAACTCAACAACAAAAAGTCTTTGACCTAAAATGCATTAATTGGGTTTTAGGTGTGCAAAAGACTTGAGTAGAAATTTCTCCAATGAAGATATACAAATGGCCTACAAGCACATGAAAAGATGTTTGATGTCATTGATTATAATCAAGGAAATACAAATCAAAACTACAATGATATACCACTGCACACCTTCTAGGATGATTACAATAAAAGTAAAAAGAAATAACATAAGAGTCCATCAACAGATGAATTGATAAACAAATTGTGGTACATACGTGCAATGGAATACTATGCAACGATGAAGAATAATGATGAATCCACAAAACATCTCACAGGCTTGATGAATTTTGAGGGCATTATGTTAAGTGAAATCAGTGAATAACAAAAGGACAAATACTGTATGAGACCATTGTTATAAAAAGTCAAGAATAGGGTTATACACAAAAAGAAACATTTTTTGATGGTTATCAAGGATGGGAGGGGGAGAGAGAAAGAATCACTAGCTAGTTAGTAGACATATGTTAATTCTGGTGAAGAGAAAAGCAATACACAATATGGAAGAAGTCAGCACAACATGACCAAGGGAGAGGAACACACTGAGAGGTACACAAGAATCAAGGGTAAATACACTAAATACATGTGCGACCATGAGGTAGCTCTAAGCTTCAACTCTAAAAACTGCTTTTTGCACCTGTCTTATTTAGGCGTTCAGTAGCTAATCTAAGAAACTGTAATACAAATTGGTCCATCTGAACAGTGCACTGGAAAAATAGTTGTTCATTTTGATTGGTATAACAAGGTTTTAAAAAAATTATTCTAAGTTACTTTTTCTAAGAAAATCTTATGAAGCATGGAAAAGATAGTATTTTGAAAATATAATTTTCATCTCAAGATAGTATTATTAAATTAGATATTTCTTCAAGAAACTTGTTCTGATTTGGTCTAATGATAAATAAATGCTTATATGAACTAGATTGTCCTAATACTACAAAGAAGGTGCTGTGGTGGCACTGTGGTTTAAAGATTGGGCTACTAACCAAAAGGTCAGTTGTTCAAACCCATCAGATGCTCCATGGGAGAAAGATGAGGCAGTCTGCTTCCATAAAGATTTACAGCCTTAGAAACTCTATGCGGCAGGTCCACTCTATTCTATAGGGTTACTATAAGGTGGAATTCACTCGATGGCAGTGGGGGTATGGTAAATACTATAACATACACAATCCCACAACAACAGTAACGACAAACAATAATTTGTGAGTGGATACAAAAATATGTTAAATAGGAGGTCATATAGGTGGTATGGTTGTAGATATTTCCACAAATGTATTTGTATAAGCTGCAAATACATTTATATATATAATAGAAATAAAGGGGACACAGTTATGGAAACTTCTTAGACATAACTAAACACCTTTTGGGACTGAGTTACCAGGTTTGAAAGCTAAGAATCACAATTTTGGGGAAAATCTAGGTCAACTGACGTAACATGGTTCATAAAGATAATGTTCTACATCCTATTTTGAAGAGTAGCATCTGGAGTCTTAAAAGTTCACAAGCAGCCATCCAAGGTACAACTGTAGATCTCTTCCCATCTGGAGCAAAGAAGAGTGAACAATACCAAAGATTCAAGGAAGAAGTTAATCCAAGGGACTAATGATCCACATGAACCATAGTATCCTTTAACCTGAGACCAGAAGAACTAGATTGTCCCTGGCCACCACTACCAACTGTCTGAACAGGAAAACAGTAAGCGGTCCCAGTAAGAATGGGAGAAAAATATATAACAAAAATAAAATTTATAAACAATGACCATACTTCTGGTCTGACAGAGACTAGAGGGATCTCTGAGTGAATTGCCCTTAGAACTCTTCTAACTTGGAACCAAAGCCACTTCCAGAAGTCACTTTTCAGCCAAATAATAGAATGGCCTATAAAATAAGCCATTTGCTTTTGGGCAAATGTTGCTCTTTGACCGTGTATAGTTGATAATTTTAAGAAGCATATCCCCATGAGGGAATATGCTTCTTAGAATTATCAACTATACACGGTCAAAGAGCAACATTTGCCCAAAAGCAAAGATGAGAAGGGCAGGGAAATTGGATGATTGGAAACAAGAAACCCAGGGTGGAAATGGAGTGAGTGCTGACATATTATGGGCATTGCACCCAATTTTGGAACAATTTGTATATGAACTATTGAATAGGAAACTAATATTCTGTGAAATATTTACCTAAAGCACAATAAAATGTTTAAAAAACTAACAAACAAAAATTCCAGCCTCCCATGCAAAAAAAGGAAGTGCTGGTGAGAAATAATAACCCAGTATATTAAGAATATAAAATGGTGTGGCTGCTGTGTAATACAGTAGGTGGTTCTTCAAGAAGTTAAACTAAAATTACCATATGACTCAGCAATCCCATTCCTAAATATATACAGATAAGAAATAAAGCATATGTCCACAAAGAAACTTGTACACAAACATAAACAGCAGCATTATTCATAATAGCCAATGGTGGAAACAACCTAAATGTCCATCAAGGGATGAATGCATGAATAAATTGTGGTATATGCATACCATGGAATATTATTCATCCATAAAGAGGAAAGAAGTAGTAATACTATAGCTATAGCTATAGCATGGATGTACCCTTAAAACACTACACTAAACACTAAGTGATAGGACCAGTCACAAAAGTTCACATATTGCACGAATCCTTTTACATAAAACATCAAGGATAGACAAATCTATGTTGTTGTTGTTGTTGTTATATGCCGTCGAGTAGGCCCAGACTCATAGCAACCCCTCCGTGGGATTCTGAGGCAGTATCACTATGGAAGTAGATTGCCCAACCTTCCTTCAAAGGAGTGGCTGGTGGGTTTGAACCGCCAGCCTTCTGGTTAGCAGTCAAGTGCCTTAGGCACTATGCCACCAGAGCTCCTAGGCAAATGTATAGATACAGAAAATAGATTAGTGGTTGTCAGGGGGTGAGAGTGAAGAGTAACAGGAATGAGTACTTAATGGGTATGGGGTGTTCTTTCAGGATGATAAAAAAAATTTGAAGCTAAATAGAGGTGATGCTTGCACAAAACTGTAAATGCACTAAATGCCATTGAATTGTATGCTTTAAAAAACATCAATTTTACATTATAGATATTACACCTCAATTAAAAAAAAAAAAAGGCAAGATACAATGGCAACAAAACAAATCCACTGGTTTACTGAGAAGAGGGTATTATCAGTTATTTCTCCAGAGTGAGACTGCTGTTCTTCCTTTGTTTCACAAAACATTGGATATAAAAAGTAACAGGCCCAATGGTGGCTGACAGAGTGCTCAGCAAGCTTAGTATCTTTCTAACCTCTTGCTTTCATCCAATTGGCTAGAAGAATCCAAATTCTATTGACAACCTACTAAATAAACTGAAAGTACCTAAAAAAATAAAGTGTTGAATTGGTAGCTTAGATTTATTCCTTACGTGTCTTAAATTACTGGCATCCCATAATATCCCTTGAATCCACAGGAAATATGATTCAATGGTACCTCATTTATGCATGAGCCACTTTCCTGGCAAAGCTAACCATCCAGAACCCAGATAGCAAACCTAAAGGTGGTCAAAACAGCCTCTGCACCATACTTATATTTATGATAGGCTATAAACCAGCCTGCAGTCACAAAGAAGCTACTAAGAGGCTTTCTCATTCAGAACATATTTACTCTTGCTATAAAGCAATAGCTCTTCAAGCCAAGACATTGGTTTACAAATATTAAACTGATTAGAAGAGATATAGAAGCTGCTAATGACAGGCCCAATGACCATTGGCAGTTTTATGCCAAGGATGGTGATGGTGATTATTAGTTGCCATCAAGTTGGAAGTGACTCATGCATAACAGAATAAAACATTGCCCAATCATATGCCATCCTCATGATCATTGGTATGTTTGACTCCATTGTTGTATCTATTGTGTCAATACATCTCCGTAAGGGTTTTCCTACTTTTTGCTTGGCCCCTACTTTATAACAAACAGCTGACAAACTATAAAAAGCAAATATAATAACTCCAGGAGCATAACGATCTAGAGCTGTATGATGGACAGTCCAACAGCCTTTGGGAAGTCATCAGCCCATGTGTAGCAGATGATATTAATGTTATCCCAAAGCCATCAAGTAATGGTTAACTTGTGTTTGTTGTTGTATGTTAAACACTCAGAGAAGTATGAAATACATCTTTTGTAAGACTTCTACTCAAAATAATTAGAATGAAAAGTGTTCTGACAATTTAAGAGAGAAGTAACTATTTTCAGAAAAATTTACTTTGGCCGGATAAAAATGTTAAGGGGATTTAGAAGTTGATTATATTAACCTAAGTAATATATATTACTCATCAATCTCAATGGCCATTATTATCATCTATTGGGAAAAAAAAAAAAAACTTTAACCTCATTAAAGGGTAGGTATAGCTTAGCAGCAGGGATCCAGCTAAGGGGAGGGAGAGAGGCCCCAACCCCAAGAGGCAGGAAAGCAGAGAGAAAAAAAAAAGCCAGGTGACTAGACTGACCTAGCAGCAGCAGCAGGGATCCAGGTAAGGGGAAAGACCCAGACTCTAACCCCAAGAGGCTGGAAAGGGGGGAAAGAAAAGCTGAGCAACCAGACTGACCAAGCAATGGCAGGGATCCAGGTAAGGGGAAAGACCCAGACTCTAACCCCAAGAGGCTGGAAAGGGGGGAAAGAAAAGCTGAGCAACCAGACTGACCAAGCAATGGCAGGGATCCAGGTAAGGGGAGGGTGGTAAGGTTTTGAACAGCTAAGAGGAGACAAACTTGTTTGTCAGTTTGTCTTACTATGGTGGCTTGCACTTTGCTGTGAGGCTTGAGGCTATGCCACTGGTGTTTCAAATGCCAGCAGGGTTCCACATAGTGCACAGGTTTTGATGCAGCTTATAAACTGAGATAGACTAGGAAGAAAGATGAGGCCATCCACTTCTCAAAGAATTGGCTAGGGAAACCCTTATGAATAGCAGACAAACACAGTCTGATACATTACTGTGCAACTTTATGAATAGCCCTGAAACATTGTCCTATACAGTGCAGGAGGATGAGCCCCTTAGGTTGGAAGTCTCTCAAAATATGATGGGAAAGAGCTTCATCATCAGAGTAGAACCAGCCTTACTGATATGAATTAAGTAAAGCTTTCAAGACTACATTTGCTGACGTGGTATGACTCAATTAGAGGAGGAATGGCTGCAAACATCCATTAAAATCAGAACATGGAATGCACAAAGTATGAATCTAGGAAAATTAGAAGTTGTCAAAAATGAAATGGAACACATAAAGATTGATATCCTAGGCATTAGTGAGCTGAAACAGACCAGTTTTGGCCACTTTGAATCAGACAACCATATGATCTACTATGCCAGAAATGACAATTTGAAGAGGAATGGCATGACATTCCTCATCACAAAGGATGTTTCAAGATCTGTCCTGAAGTACAATCTTGTTAGTGAGTGATAGGATAATATCTATACACTTACAAAGAAGACCAGTTAATATGACCATTATTCAAATTTATGCACCAACCACCAAAGCCAAAGATGAAGAAGTTGAAGATTTCTATCAACTTCTGCAGTCTGAAATTGACCAAAAGTGCAATCAAGAGGGGTTAATTATCACTGGTGACTGGAATGCAAAAGTTGGAAACAAAGAAGAATTACCTGTAGTAAAAAATTTGGCTTTGGTGACAGAAATAAGGCTGGAGATCACATGATAGAATTTTGCAAGACCAACAACTTCTTCATTGCAAATACCTTATTTCAACAACACAAATGATGACTATACACATGGCTTCACCAGATGGAGTACACAGAAATCAGATGGACTACCTCTATGGCAAGAGGCGATGGAAAAGCTCAATATCTTCAGCCAAAACAAGGCCAGGAGCTGATTGTGGAACAGACCATCAACTGCCCATATGCAAGTTAAAGTTGAAGTGGAAGACAATTAAAACAAGTGCACAAGAGCCAAACTATGATCTTGAATATATCCTTCCTGAATTTAGAGACTATCTAAAGAATAGATCCGATGCACTGAACACCAATGACTGAAAACCAGAAGAATTGTGGATGACATCAAGAACATCATCCATGAGGAAAGCAAGAGGGCATTAAAAAGACAAGAAAAAAAGAAAACACCAAAATGGATGACAGAAGAGACTCTGAAACTTGTCCTTGACTGGAGAATAACTAAAGCAAATGGAAGAAATGACAAAATAAAAGAGCTGAATAGAAGATTTCAAAGAGCAGCTCAAGCAGACAAAGCCAATAACTATAATGAAATGTGCAAAGGTCTGGAATTAGAAAACAAAAAGGGAAGAACATACTCGGCATTTCTCATCCTGAAAGAACTAAAGAAAAATTTAAGCCTTGAGTTACAATATTGAAAGATTCTATGGGCAAAATATTGAATGATGCAGGAAGCATCAGAAGAAGATGGAAGGAATACACAGTCACTGTACCAAAAAGAACCAGTCAATCTTCATACATCTCAGGAGGTGGCATACGTTCAAGAACCAGTGATATGGAAGGAAGAAGTCAAAGCTGAACTGAAGGAGTTGGCGAAGAACAAGGATCCAGGAATTGATGGAATACCCATTAAGATGTTTCAACATACGGATGCCCCACTGGAGGCACTCACTCAGTTATGCCAAGAGATTTGGAAGACAGCTACCTGGCCAATTGACTGGAAAAGATCCATATTTGTACCCATTCCAAAGAATGGTGATCCCACAGAATGTGGAAATTATTGAACAATTTCATTAATAGCATATGCAAGTAAAATCTTCCATAAGATAATTCAAAAATGGTTGCAGCAGTATATTGACAGAGAACTTCCACAGGTGCAAGCTGGATTCAGAAGAGAACGTGGAATGAGGGATATCATTGCTGATGTCAGATAGATCTTGGCTGAAATCAAGAATACCAGAAAGATGTTTACTTGTGTTTTATTGACTATGCAAAAGCATTTGATTGTGTGGATCATAAGAAATTGTGGATAACCTTGAGAAGAATGGGAATTCCAGAACACTTAACTGTACTCATGAAGAAACTGTACATAGACCAGGAGGCTGTCATTTGAACAGAAAACAAGGGAACAATGCATGGTTTAAAATCAAGAAGGGAGTGCATTAGGGTTGTATCATTTCACCATACTTACTCAATGTATATGCTGAGCAAATAATCCAAGAAGCTGGACTATATGAAGAAGAACGTGGCATCAAGATTGGAAGAAGAATCATTAACAACCTGCAATATGCTGACGACACAACTTTGCTTGCTGAAAGTGAGGATGACTTGAAGCACTTACCGATGAAAATTGAAGAATACAGACTGCAGTATGGATTACATCTCAATATAAAGAAAACAAAAATCCTTACAACTGTACCTATAAGCAGCATCATGATAAATGGAGAAAAGATTGAAGTTGTCAAAGACTTTACATTGCTTGGTTCTACAATCAACGGCATTGGAAGCAGCATTCAGGACATCGTATAGCACTGGGCAAGTCAGCTGCAAAAGACCTCTTTCAAGTGCTGAGTCCTCAAGATGTCTCCTTGAAGACTATGGTGCACCTGACACAACCATGATATTTTCAATCGCCTCATATGCATGTGAGAGCTGGACAATAAACAAGCAAGACAAAAGAAGAATTGATGCTTTTGAGTTGTGGTGCTGGTGAAGAATGCTGAAAGTACCATGGACTGCTAAAAAAGCTAACAAATCTGTCTTGGAGGAAGTGCAGCCGGAATGCTCTTTGGAAGCAAGAATGGCCAGATTTCGTCTCATCAACTTTAGTCATGTTATGAGAAGAGACCATTCCCTGGAGAAGGATGTCATGCTGGTAAAGTGGAGTGTCCACGAAAGAGGGGCAGGTCCTCAACAAGATGGATTGACACAGTGGATGCAGTATAGGGCTCAAGTATAGCAAGGATCACAGAGCTGGCACAGGACTGAGCGGCGTTTCGTTCTGCTGTGCACAGGGTCACTATGAATCAGAGACACCCTGACAGCACCTAACAACAACAATACTTTAGTAGAAAGAATTCTGGGCTTACAGATACCCAGTTACAAGTCTCATCCCTGCTACTTCTTTCTAATGATGTTACTTCGCACAGATTTGACAACTCTCTATCTCATTTTTCCCAGTTTCAAAATAGAAATAATAATATCTACTTCACCATAAGCCCTTTTCTGTATAATTAGTAGCTTACAGAAATCACAGCCCCAAAAGACGGTGCTGGAAAGCAATAAAAAAGGTTTCAAGGAGAGACTGATGAATGATGAAGCCATAAACCAAAGGCAAAGCTAAGAATTCACTGGGAGAATGGTCATGGTTTCCCATGTTTTCTCTTCTCCAGCCACTGTTGATGAAAGAATCCTGTAGACTATGTATTTGAACCATTGTGGCAACTAATTACTATGTTCTTCAGGGCAGAATTTATTATCTGCTATCAGGACTCATTTCCCTAAAGCATAATTTTGATCATATCGCTGGTGTTTCTGTGGTTTTTATCCTTTACCTTATTTTTATTTCAGATGTTCATGGTGATCATACAGATCCATCCCCTTATGTCATGTCATTCCCTGGCCTTAGCCTCTCTTCTAACTTGAAACAAAAAAGACTGAGAGAAGGTATCAGAGAAGAGGAAGAAGAGTATGGGGAAACAATATGGCAGAATTCAATAGTGCTAAAGCTATCATCATAGTGGCTAAGACACTTGCCTGCTAACCAGACGGCTGGCGGTTCAAACCCACCAGCCACTCCTCGGAAGGAAGGTTGGGCAATCCTACTTCCGTAGTGATACTGCCTCAGAAACCCAAGGAGGGGTCGCTATAAGTCGGGTTTGACTCGACGGCACATAACAACAACAACAACAACAACAAAGCTATCATCATCACAGCAGTATTTTAGGAAACTCAATTCTACAATATCAATTTTATAGTATTATATACCATGGATCTACATAAAGTTAGATAGATGAGAGTTTCAATTGTTAAGTCTTTTTCTAGGAGTAAGTCCTTGGGTAAGTTGCTCTAGTGTCTCATACTGTCATTTGATAAATGTGGTAAAAAAAAAAAAAAAGTACATCTATTTCAGGGTTGTGATGAAGATAGAATAATATGGTCATTTTACGCATTTACCAAAGGGCCTGGCACTTATTAGGTGCATAACAAAAATAACCTGCATAAGCTATGTATCAGTAGGCCTGCAATAATATGCATATGTGTTTTTTTAATGCTAATAATATGCAGGTATACATATTATTTACAAATCTTAAATATTATCTTCAAATCCAAAAAGATCCAAGATGGAGGACTATGCAAATATACTTTCCAGATCCTTTACAACAAAGACTTGAAAAAGCAAGAGAAAAGAAAAAAAGTGCTGGATGACAATCATGGATCCCAGCACTTCAAAGGAAAGGTTACAGAGGTAGATCAAATACCAATGAGAGGATGAGACTGAACAACAGTGAACAAGGAGTGGTAAAGTGCTAACCATCACAGTTTGACCATCTTGAGTGATTGCAAGCAGTGTTTCCATTGGAGCAGGAACAAGATAATTGGCTCCACTTGCCCAGGACTCTGGTGGTGTAGTGCCTAAAGCATTTGACTGCTAACCAGAAGGCTGGCAATTCAACCCACCAGCCATTCCTCATAAGGAAGATTGGGCTATCTACTTCTCTAGTGATACCCCCTTGGAAACCCATGAAGGGGTCACTATGAGTCGTATCCGACTCCACCGTAGTGAATTTAGTTTTTTTTTTTTTGCACAGGACCGTGCCAACACCCACATTGATGATCAGGTGATCAGAGAGGTTCTCCCTCCCCCCTTACCTTGTGCAACCTCTCCATGATCAGAGATGTAGTATCTCTACTCCCACCCACTCACGGACTGGCCAAACTTTCCCCACTGCCAGTGCTGGGCTCTTTTTTTCTTTTCTTTTCTTTTTCTTTTTTTTTTCAGTCTTTCTGCTTAGTCATTCTGTATTCCCTGGAGAATAGGAACTGCTCCCCTACTGCCCACACAGTTAGCAGCACCTGTCCCCACCCTTCCCTAATCATAAGTGCACATGTTGGTGGAGCAAGAACTGCATTTCTGCACAGCTGTGTTTGGTGCCTGGCACTTTTGGCAGTACTATGCTACTTTTTTTTTTTTTTTCCTTTCTTCTTCTTCTTTCTTTCTTTTTTCCTTCTTCTTAGGCCTTCACTCTTACCCCCAATGTTTTCCTCTTCTTTGGTTGCTTTTGGTTCTTCCTCTTCACTCTGTCATTTTCTCCTCTCTCTTTCTTTTTGTTCCTTTGTGGTCAGCAGGACCTAACCCCACCTTCATGTAGACACCTGAGTAAGTTATCCCAGAGTGAGCCCTGTGTTCCTGCTGCAGTTGTGCTTGGCAGCTAATACGTGCATGACTTTTTCTTCCTCTTATCTTTTTTTTTTCTTTCTTCCCTTCTCAGCCCTTCCTGCTGCCTCACTTGTTTTCTTTTTTCTTCCACTTCCCTACCATTTTTTTCTTTGCCTTCTTCTTCCCTTTTCTTTTTTTAATCTGGTTGAGTGAGTACCTTGCCCCTCACCACATCCACCTTCAGTAGTGCCACCTCTGACCCTCTGTACTTCATAGTGCATACTCCTGCAGAGCAAGTGCCACATTTCCACCACAGCCATCTTGGTGGCTATCACTTGTGCCAGTACTGTGCTGCATTTTGTTTCTTTTTCCCCTCCTTTACTTCCTTCTTAAGTTAAGAAGGTCAACGAATGCCAAACAGAACAGACAGCAAGAGAAAATCACCAAGACATATCATAATCCAAAACCAAAAACAAAGACAGAATCCTGAAAGCAGCTCAGGAAAAAGGAAAAGTCACCTACAAAGGAGAACTAATAAGACTAAGCTCTGATTTCTCAGCAGAAACTATATAGGCAAGAAGGCAATGGGATGACATACATAAAACACTAAAAGAAATAAATGGCCAACAAAAAATTATATTTACAAATCCACATAATGTTTACAAGTCTTTGGTATATGCAGTGTGTATCTGAGCATGAATGTATGTGTCTGTCTTTTGAAATAGTTTAAATTTTGTAAAGGGAATAGTTTTAAAGAATGTACCATTATTTAACATTTAAATAGGCTGATCTAGCAAACACGTTTTAAATGAGAGCAAATATGTCCCAGGTAAGAGGTCAACATAGAAAAACGAACACATGCACTCAAAAATTGGCTTCTATAAGAGGCCACCCACTGCCCTTGATTCTTTTGGTAGTCCATTAAAATCAGTAAAGAGATACTAAAAACTTTAAAGTTCTTTTATGTTTACTTTCTTCAAGTAAAAATGCTATCTTTGACATATAGACTTTAAAGGGCTACATTACTAAGGATTAAATTAATCCATTAAAGGAACAGGATAGCCCACTGTTGATACTTACTTATAAATTGAGAAATGATGAAAGTAATTTTTGTGGCTTGCTTTAAACTATGAATTACAACATTGTTAATGGAAGTTAATGTAAACAGCAATGAAATAATAAAACTGTAATTTGATAAAGGCATAGCCATCCACATTTCAATAAAAATGTACATACATGAATAACATGTATATACATGATAGGTGTATCATTTTACTTCTAAGGCATTTTTAAAATGATTATTCTATCTATATTTCCATCTTCAAAAAAATCACAATGGGACATACTTTACATTTCTCTGAAAGAACTTTTTCTCCACTGATTACCAAGATGAGATGTCATACTGTTAGCTGAGAGCATTTACAATGAAGTTTTCATTGTAACTTGTCACCAATTTGAAGCCTTCTGTAAATCCCTCAGTATGAGTTTAACAATCCCTGATTTCTTTTTGACACCTTTGAACAGAGCAGAGGGGTGGGATTACATAAAGCAACCTTTTGTGTTTTTTCCTTCCTCTTACCTGCATTCCTGATTTATAATTACTGTGAAAACAGGTTTCTTGGCTACGAAATAACTCCTAAGGATTTCAAAAGAGAACTCCCAAAGAAACCAAGTTCCAGGTACTCTAAAGCATATTAGATGAAAATTCTGCAACTAGAATTAGATGTTATTTAAATTCACTTAGCAAAAATTACCACAGCTGTGTCAAGAGGTAAAATAAGCCCAATTGCACAAGAAATACAAGTAGGTGAAATATACATTATATACTTCTCTTGTAGCTTCTAGAGTTTTAAATCTTTAAGACTGTACCCTGATGCATTTGCCTTATTTTGTACAAATTACATTCACTTGCTCAGAATCCATTTACAGTTGACAGATGGTCACATCACTTATGACATTTCCTGTTTAGCTCTATATTTTAAAATCAACTGCAGTGGAATGTAGACTGGCAACAGACATCTCTCCAATAAATACCCACACCAGGGGACATCAAAAAACTTTATTCTTTTAGATGGAAACAAAACATTTGTGCTTATATTAACACAACTTTAGTTCATTTCCTTTCCTGTTGCCAATTATGGCTAGTGCCAATTATAAAATGTTAAAAGTCTTGATTTTCCCCACAGTTGTCTCAAAACAGCTTCATTTTTAAAAATCTTCGTCAAGTAAAGGAAAGTTCTAACGTAACAATTTTAAGTGATACCGGTTCCTTTTTTGTTTGCTGACAACAAAAATTCATTTCCCAATGGTTTTCTTGTCTAACAAAATGTCTCTGAATTCAAAAGCTTATATTTTTCTTAACCACAAGTTATAATATAAGATGAAATGTTAAATTAAAATTCATTATGACAATAAATTTGGAAAAGTGATTTTCATGGGTGACTGCTTGTCATTCTAGGGCTTTGGAGATGTAAATAAACTATTTCTATCCTTTGGCATAAATGGCAAGCATCCTTGGTTCTCTCATTTCACAAATGGCTAATCTGTAAAGTTGAGCCCAATTCCTAGGGCAAGTTAATAGCAAAGACAGAAGTCAAAATCCAAACATTTCCAAGCCATAAATTATCAGTTTGTTTACAAGTTCAGTATGTTGTTGTTGTTGTTGTTATGTGCCATCGAGTCAAACCCGACTCATAGCGACCCCTCCTTGGGTTTCCGAGGCAGTATCACTAAGGAAGTAGGATTGCCCAACCTTCCTTCCGAGGAGTGGCAAGTTCAGTATACACAAAGAAAAAAAAGGCACAGTTTTGTTTTGTTCAATTTTAAGATAAATCTTCATGAAGAGTTCACTGTTTACCTGCTATTGTGCTGGTCATCGGGTTAATAAAATGAATAAGACACATAGTTCCCTGCTCTAGAAAATTTCAGTCTGGGGCAGCAGACATGTAAATAGATGGCTTCCATACAATGAGGTAAGTGGTGAAAATACATAATGAACTTCTGTGGTAATTACTTCATGGATAACTATTTGTTCTAAAGTTAAAAATGCAAAGTTAAGAATGCACTGAATAATAAAATTCAGAATTTTGTTGTTCATTACATTCTTAATCCCAGACTCAGAGGGAAAAAAAAAATTCCCCAACTATTCTTATAATAGTTAAGTTCCACCTCCAACTATTCCTATAAGCACATCCTCTTGAAGAATACAACATATTCCTGTTTGCAACTTGGAGCAGTGTTACTGATGGTAAGAACTACTCCAATTGATGACATATTATACATTCATTGGGATTTTTTTTCTTTTAATTAAATATGTGAAAAATAAAAATCAGATAATAATCTTCCATTTGAAATCCTTAGGGCCAACAGTATTTTGGGATTCAGAATTTCTTGAATTTTACAAAGAAAGACCCTGGGAAGCTATTTAATCTCCATGCCTTGCTTTCTTCTTTTCTAAAGTAAAATGAATAAAATAAAATATCAGTACCTTGTTCATAAATTGATATGAGGATTTACTGACTATCTCATTATATAACATTTCACATTTATGAAAAGAGTAAAAATAACCTATAATCTGACAACATTGCACATTAATGACATACATCCAGCAGTAATGAATGCCAAGAGTATTGCTGGCCATGATGGTTATGTGTCACGATGTCTGGGCCATGATTCTCAGTGGTTTGTCAGTTATTTAATGATGTAATTTGGCAGTTATGTAATGATATCCTCTTCCATGTTGTGAGCTGATATGGTCATTCTCCATTTTCACATAATACCAGTTTTCACATAATGACTCTGTCTTTGGAAACTAACCTAAACATGTCAGTAAGCATGGAGTGAGTGTATTTCTAGAGCACTTAAAAGAAGATCTGAAACATTTCAGTTAAGAGCCAAGTTCTTAACCACTGAGCAACCAAGACTCCTTATATAAAGCACTGTTGCTATTATGATTAGTGTTATTAATAGTGGTAATAGTAAAAGTGCTTTGAGCAAAACACATCTGGGATTTCAGACAAGGTAGCTTTGAAAGGAGTCATCATACTTTTCTAGCCTATTGAAGAACAATATGCTGTATGAATAATGTGAAATTTCAAGAGTTTCTTGAAAAATGTTTGTTATAGATGAAATGGAACAAATGTTCAGAAGAATAGCATTTGTGGAAAAGTCTGTAACTAGAATGCAGACTAGTAGGAAGGGAGATATTGCCTGAATTTGCCTGAAAAAAAAGGACCCATATGCTGAGACATACAAGATAAAGAGTTAAGGGAGAAGCTCTGAATCAGAGAACCTGGGATGTAGTTACAACCCTGCTAGATGACTCTAACAGTGACTGAGATAGGGAGGACACCACGAATCTCCAAATAAACCATGACAAACTTCCCTCTGCTCGTAAACAAGAATGAGGTGGGGCATTTAATTACTGTCAGATATTTACTTAGGACAAATACAATATTTTTTTGTTATCTGCTTCTACAGACCAAATTCTCTAGAAATAGGCTTTGAGACAAAGGTTAATTGGAGAATGCTCTTGGGAGCAAGGAGAGCAAGATTAGGCAGAGGGAGAAGTGGGGCTCTGATACCATAGCAATAAAGATCTCAATCAAGGGAACTCTGGAGCTGGGAAGGCCCCTTCAGAGTTATCCTGAACTGAAGCAAGGAGGGTGGACCTTTGCACTCCCTGCACTGGTCAGTCATCTTATGTTAGCTACAACTACAGAGGGAGTAGGTAGTTCCCATTGCTGAGGAAAATTTCCAGAGGAGGCCTCAGCTGTGTGCCATCACAGCCAATACTCCTTGGGGTTGAGGATGAATGCCCAACTCTTGGAGGGGCATCTATGCAGCATACCTGAGCATTAATCACACGAGTGGGTCCCAGGTTGTGGTCCCCAGAAGAGCAGCATCAGCATTATCTGAAAACTTTAAAACATATAGATTCTCAGGCCACATACCAGAGCTACTGAATCATAAAGTCTCCATATAGGGCCCAGCAATCTATTTCAACAAGCCCTGTAGGTAATTCTGCTGCATGCTAAATTTGAGAAGCACTGCACTACGTATATTATGTAAAATAAATCTACACAAAATTATTTTACTGAAGGAAAAGCTACCATACAACCTGTACTTTTCTAATGTTCAGTCTTACTGAAAAACAAGAAAATTCAATTATTTAAAATTCAGACATGTCCTGACTTTGGATCAGCACATAGCTGTTGGTTCACAGATTCAAATGTAATTACTAAGCAAAAGTAATGGTTGATAATGCACTTTATATCTGACACAGATCAATGGAAAAATGAATTAATAAAACAATAAAGTTATACTCATTTCCAAAAAACAAGTCTATAAACATAAAAAGAATACACTAAAGGCAAATAAAGGGTGTTTGGTGTCTATCTCTTTGGGCTTCTATAAAGAATAGGAGGTAAAGAAACAGCAAGATGAGCTCAGAAAGGAAGCAAGAAATAGCCTCACGGCAATTTATTTCTTCTAAGAATGAAGAGATGGTCTTTGTACCCAAGAAGGATGTAGAGTAAGAAAAAGTCAGGGAATATCCCTAAGTCCACATTAACTCTATCTGATAGATAGCAAGAGACAAATTTCAGTGACAGGACAAGGTGATGAAAATATTCTTCTTTGTCAATATTGTGACTTTAAGTATTCAGTGACACAGGAGCAATGGTGTGGTCTGCAACTCATTATAGCATTCCAAGAAACCTTCTGAGCAAATGATAAGTGAAGTACTGAATGCCCCCACACAAATAGTTTCAAGATTTTGACAGTGTTTTCTTTGATGCTGATACTAGCTGCCTTAACCGTAAGAATAAAAGTTATGTCTTATATTACTACTCTGCTCTGTACTCCGCAAAGCCCTTTCACACACAGCTGTCATTTCACTCTACCTTTGAGACTGGTAAGGCAAACGTTATTATCTGCATTTTTTGGATAAAGGAATGGAACCTGAAGAGACTAAATAACTTGCCCAAGGTCTCACAGCAAGCTAATTGAAGAGTGGTATTTATTATCATCACTTATTAGTATCCTTTACTGAATAATTCTATGTACCAGGGAATAGGCAAAAAATTATGCCTTTATTTTATAAAATTCTCCCCAAACGTTTCAACTTAAGTATTATTATTTTGCCTTTTGCAAATAAGGAAACAGATTCGAGTTTGGGTAACTTGTCCAACATCACACAACTAATAAGTGGCAAAGCCAGAGCCCTGGGAAGTTTTGTTCCAAAGCCTGCATACTCAATACTGTAATGTTTCCACTGTTCTTAGATGGACCTGCACATTAAAACCAGTTGCCTTTGAGCCAGCTCTGACTCCTGGCAACCCCACGTGTCAGACCAGAACTGAACTCCATCTGGTTTTTCACGGCTGATTTTTCAGAAGTAGATCACTGGGTCTTTCTTGAGCTGCCTCTGGGTGTATTTGAACCTTTCAGTTTACAGCCAAGTATGTTAACGTTTGCATTACTGGTCACTCCAAGCCTGGACACTACTATTTCAAAATACTACCCAGGTGATCTTAATGTACAGCCAGGATCGGAAACTACTGCTAAGCTGCTGCAGTAACAAAACATGAGTAAATCTGACAAGGACATTAGCAAGAACATAAATTTATATACCAACTAAATTAAATGACGAAACACCCTTAAAAGGTGGACAAAAAAAAGTTATTTTCAGCAAGAAAAATAAATAAAATGTGACAGCTATATTTCCACATTTTTGATATATAAATAGCAAGATGTTACTGGTTGGTCTACTCACCTTAGTAATTTATCAGTAGTAAGAAATCTAAAAGCAAGGCATGTATCAACTTTTATAGAAATAGAAGGGTATTTCAGATTCCAAAAGTCAAAATTCAACTTGACATTTTACTTGACTTCAGATTTTTTCTATATTTAAAATAAATTATTTTTCTTGAATTTCAGGACACTTCCCATGTGTGTAAGTAAACAGTTTTATACAAAACCAGTGTTTTAATGCTGTGGCTTCTTCAAAAGGTAGTTAAATATTGATTTGCCATTCTCCTGGTGTAATGACCAAACAGCATACTGCATCTGTTTGTTGAACCAATGTTCCTAAGTGCTGCCAAACAGGTCAGCAATTAAGTCTTTGCTGAGTAGTTGGTTTTCACGATACCTACAAGGCAAAGATTTTCATTGAATTGAAAGCAAAACAGGAGAGAATCTATTCATTCAGATGAAAGCTAGCTTGTCATTTGTAACTCCCAGGCAACTGTACTAGCAGCTCTTCTCAGAAACCAACTTCTTTCCTCCTCTCAGGTGCCAATCTCCTCTCAGCTAGAAAAGCCCCAACCTACTGCCCCTCTCCTTGGCTATTAAATTCCATATTAACACCTCCCAGGTGCCAAACTTCCCGGCTCTCTTCTTTGTCTACTTTTACAGCATGTGATGAAGAGCAAGTGCTTAAAATCTTACAGAGCTGCACAAAATAAACATGAGAAACAAAACCTTATGAAACAGGACATCCTTTAATGTTTAATTCAACCTAAGCTTGTTTCTTCAACATATTTCTGTCCACTGGCTGCAAAATTCCATATTGACACAGGTTTAAAAGAAATAAAAAAGGTACTCATTAGTATAATTCATGTCGGAAGGTCACAATCTGGTGATTTGTTCTGATTCATTATAAATAATAATTTTAATCACATCTCTATATTTTGGCGTCATCATTTTTAAGTGTATTTCTTTGATGTTTGACTCAAAATCTCTATTTCTCAAGTATTACTTACAAATTAACATATTTAAATTTTTCTAGAGTAGAATACATTTGTATATACAAATTTCTCTTTACATTCTGATGTACAATGAAGGAAATAATTTCCTTCAAGACACACACACACACACACACACACAGATATTGAAGATAAAACCCCAAGATCTGTAGACTTTAGAGCCATTAAAAAAAAAAGGGGGGAGTCTAGAAAACCAGGTGGGGAATTTACCTGCTTTCTAATATGAGCAAGTTTTGCAAACACATTTCTAAATAGCTATAATGCTTTAAATGCATACTGCCCAAATCAGAAGAAAAGATACCATGTATCCATTATATGGTAGCTGCAAAAATACGCTCAAATGACTACTACTGTAAGGATCACACAGGACCACGTAACATTCAGTTCAGCTATACAGGGGGTTACTATGAGTAGGAATTGACTACATGACACCTAGCAACATCAGTTATACAAAAGAACAAATAAATAAATTCCTAATCAGAAAATTATACTTTAGAATTAGTGTTTTCCTATCCATTATGGTTAGCCACAGTTAACAGGAAAATGAGGATATCCACTTGTGTAGACAGATGATCAATTAGATAATATAAACTAAACCAAACTCACTGTTGTCGAGTCGGATCTGACTCATAGCGACCCCTCCTTGGGTTTCCGAGGCGGTATCACTACAGAAGTAGATTGTGGACTTGAACTACTAGCCTTCTGGTTAGCAGTCAAATGCCTTAGGCACTACGCCACCAGAGCTCCCAGATAGATGATAGATGATAGATAGATAGATAGATAGACAGACAGATAGATAGATAGACAAACCACAGATATGTGCAGAAAAGGGTAATCTGAACTATTTAACATATTTCACTTTTCAATACCCATCTGATGATATGAATGTAATAGCCAACTACTTTTGCCCACTCACAGCCCAATATTGCTTGGTCTAATAGAAAATCTTTCTATCATATGTCTCCAAAGTTCTTCTTATTAACAAGACTACAGAATGCTTTTGTCATATCAAATATGTTCAGCTGTTTACTGCATGGTGAAGTAGTGTTAGAACCATTTAAAGATGTATCTGACATCATTAATCTATTTGACCTTTGACCTGCAATATAAACTGTAACTATGGTGACCAAAGCTTGACCTTACAATGCTGAGAAACTTTAAAGCTCAGCAGTATTCTGAGTCACATTGTTATGTTAGACAAAGGGGTAAAGAAGTAATGTGACAGTTTCCTGGGAATTAAGGTCAGTAGGTCAATTGTGCTGAAGTTTTTTTGTGTGATAAGGAAATTACTTAAAAATTTTTGATCTGTTAGAATTTTTAGAATAGTACTTTGTTAGAAGTTGTAAACAAATGCAAAAAAAAAATCAATTGGAGCAAAAAACTTGAAGTTGGAGATAAAAGTACAATTAGTGTTGACTATTCAATAATATTCTTTATAGCAATTTAAAGGGATAAGGAAAATATATCATTTTCAGGGACTACAGAATCACAAGTAGGTAATTTAATCTTCAGATTCCTGCTTCAAACATAAAGATAAAATACCCCAAATGATGAAATTTCTCTCTCTCGCTCTATATATTTATTTAACACAAGGGCATTTTTTGTGAACAAATTCATGGTCATTTGCTTCGATATCTTTTAAATCAGAATGACCAACATACACATACAATATATATTTGCAACATATTATTATTTGAGGAAAGCCTAAAATAAACAGAAACCCACAGGGATGTGAACATACATAATGGTGGCTGCTACTGCTACATGTGAGCAGAGCACCTCCAGGATTTAGGTGTGTTCTCAATGTATAATTAAAGCAGCACTTCACTCAGAAACTGGCAACGTCTATTTTCAAGATTTTCTAATTATTCCAATAATAGGCTAGATTAACCTTTTCAACAAAAAGCCACATTGTGAGGCATTGGTTTGTGGATATTTATCTGAAACCCTGATGATTTTTATGCTAACTCAGTGCAAGCAAATTATTTGGTGGGTATAGGTGCAGGGATAGGATTGTGGCTCTGCAGAAATATATGTATTTTCTACATAAGCAAAGTAGATTCATATAGTCTGCCAACCAAACCGATTTTAAAACTTGCATTCTAAACAAATACGAGAGACAATTAAGAACATCTGCCATTATTTTCGTAAATACTGTAATGAAATCTGTTTTGTTATAAAAAAGCCTTTGGAAGAAGGTATCATAATTAAAGTGTATTTCATCTGATATTTAACAAGTAGTAGAGAAGTTAAATATGAATAAATAAATATAAACATTTATATACATACATGCATATTCAGGTATGCATATGCATATACCAAATTTTGCCAAATACACAATCTCATGGGAAAGAATAGGGTGCTAAATATTGCTTCTGTGTTTTTTCCTTGGAAGTTTGGAGAGTCTCAGGAAGAGGGCTGTTGAGAGGGAGTAGACACCACATTTAGTTTTAGTTTCTGATCTTTTACCTACATCTCTGTCAAGAAGGAAATGCTAGTGATTTTTCTCCCATGTGTCCCTCAGAGACATTAGACGGCTTTGGTCAATTTGAAGAAGATTTTGGAATGGCAAAGAGAAGACTTAAAAAAAGAAAATCTAAGTGTAGGTCACGATAATGAATTTTAACTTTATGCTATTTAGAGCAGGCGAATGCTTCCAAACACAGTGGACACACATACATAAAGCCTTGTCAGCCTAGGCATGGCCAGCAAAGAATATACCAACGAAATCTTCTGATCACATCTTTTCTCACCTGGATATGGATTAGATGAAAATAAATCTAAGGCTAGAAGCTTTGTAGAGAGTAAGCAGGATACCCATGTGGAGAAATAATTCATCCAAAAACAGGACTATGTTACCAGAAGACTGTAAGTCCGCGATAATAAGAAACAAAGGGGCAGGAGAGATGGGTAGAGCTGAGGGTTAGGGGTAGTGTTGGGAGGGTCTGAATCAGAAAAGCAAAAAAACAATTTAATACATTTCCCTTCCTTAACACGATACACTAGAATCTGATCAGTTTTAACCAAAAAATGGCCAAAAATTTACCATTAATTTGAGACACAAGGCCCAAATAGTTTTATATAGACATTTTCTATTAAATCTTCAAGGCATATTTCAATACCACGTTATAATCACTGTTTTGGTTAACTGTCTTAATATATACTTACACTTTTTTTGTTTTTGTTTTTAATACACTCACTACAGGATTTAATTTGTAGTATTTTATTTTAGGCTATCTGTATTAATGTTCCTAATTAAGTCTGGCCTATAATTTTCTCTTATATTTGTGCTAGCTTTGGTTTAGTTTCAGCTTTTGCCAGCTTTGAAAAGCTGATATATATTGAATTTAATGATATTAGTAATAGAAATAAAAGTTATCAAACTAGTGAATTCAGAGGAAACACTGGAAACTGACTGAAAAGCTAGGAAGAAAATGTGAGGTTTTTGCATTCTTGAAACGACACGTTTGAGGTAAACCAAGAATCTGATTGGAGTTCCACCCTCAGGAGTAGATGATTAAACTCAGACTGAACTGTAACACACATGGAATCCTCCTGGTTGCCCCTGTGTCCATTTCCAAGGTATTAAAATCATAATGCCAAGAGAGTCATGCAAATGAAATATATCATTATCAGAGGGGGAAGTTCAGTAGAGGAGGTTGGGAGAGGTTGTTGAAGTGGACGTAGGGTAAGAGCACAAAAAAGGATGTCCTTGATTTGTAAGTAAAAGAAATTTAATGAGGTTTCAAATATTGAGAACTGCACACTTGCTCTTTCTTCCACTGCTTTGGATAATCAATCAGAAGAAACCTACCCAAGGGAATTAGGACAGAAAAATAGACATGTGAACCACTTTTCCACTTTCTTCTATTGTTATTGATTTAGTTAGCTTTCCAATTCTCTTGAAACCAATCTTATAATTTATCTTTTCTTAGAAAAGTATACATTTCATCCAGATGTATGGATACAATAGTATTTTCTTAATTTCTGAGTCTGATTCCAGTTCTCTTTTCCATCCCTAATTTGTATTTTCTTTTTCATAATCAGATTTGCCAAGATTACTCTTTCTTCATGTAGTTAAATCCTTCCCATTCTCCAGATTGGAGTTTAGGGATCAATTTCTCTGCAAGGATCACATCATCCTTCTCCCACCCCTATACATTCTCATGTTTCTCTCCTCTGTGGCCTTCAGAATAGTTTTCCATTTGACTTCTTTGTGATCATTTGGTTAGTGTCTATCACTGGGACCTCCACGGAGGCGGGGGTTTTGTTTTGGTTTTGCTCACTATTGTAATCCTTAACCTAGCACAAGGACTGCTCAGAGGCAGCTTCTAATAAGCAGTTGCTGTTGGATAACCAGAAACACTGTACTCTGTGAAACAAATCACATCCTGTCCTATTTTATTCTGTCATGAGCACTTGCAATAATTTCACTAAAAAATAAAATTGCTTTATTCTATATATGTAAAATAGGTCCACTGTCCATGATAAGTCAAGGTGCCTATTCCCTCATCATACATCCATGCATTCAACAATAATTACTGAAGGCTTACTGTGTTAATTTTTCAGGTTTTCTATTATTTATTTAATAGAAATAATTTAACATTGCTTCTACACTTTTGATTTCCCAAATTTCTATTTGGAATAGCTGCATAACAAACTTTCCCAAAATTCAGTGGCTTAACACAACAGCCATTTCATTATTTCTCACAGATTTTGTGAGTCAGGAATTCAGATGTACTGAAGGAATGGGCTGTCTCTGTTCCACATAATAGCTATCAGAACCTCTAAAATGGCTTCTTAACTCACGTGTCTGGCTCCTCAGCAAGGATGGCTGGAATAGCTTGACTGACACTCTGTATCTGGGATTTTGCTTCTCCTTACCAGCTAGGTTTCTCATTTTGCTTCACGTAGTTTCAGGATCTCTCCCTGAGTAGCCTTTTCATGCGGCCTCCCACTTAGCCTCACCATGTGGTCTCTCTAGAAGAGTAATCTGATTTTTTACATGTCAGTTCAGGACTTCTAAGAGTACAAAACTGGAATCATCACCAAGCCATGTTCTGTGTGAGTCACAGGCCAGCTAAATTCAAGGGGATAAATAGCAGGAGGAGTGGTGCAAATAGGAGTGTTTGTCTGCTAACCAAAAGGCTGACAGTTTGAGTCCACCTGGAAGCATGTTGGATGATAGGCCTGACTACCTACTTCCGAAAAATCAGCCATTGAAAATCCTATGGAGCACAGTTCGGCTCTGATACACATGGGGTCACTTATGAGTTGGAATCAATTAGACAGCAAGTATTTTGTTTTATTTTGTTCTTATTAGAAAACAACCAGCATCTTTTTTCTATTTTAAGAATAAAAAGCCATATATTCAGAAAGATACAAATATGATCAAAGATATTTTCTAAGGATTAGACAAAGTCAGATTAGCCTAAAAATTCTATATTCAATATAAGTGTGTTCAATGTTCTCAAAATCACAAAATATAAGGGCAGATAGTACAATTAATACAATGCATGAGAGGGAAAATTGAGCTCCTGTTATTATCTTACGAGAAATAAGTCAATATTTTTATACTTGAATTTTAGTAATCTTAGTAAATCTCTTTTATAATTAGTAACCTCCACTGAGTATAAAATGCATATAAATAAGTGCACTGCTAATAGCTATCTAATTTAGTTTTGGGGAACTACTTCTGCACATTTACACTATAATGTTTTCACGTGCTATCAACCTAAATTACATTTCTCTGCTAAAAATGCAATTGTTTACTTAATAAAGCACAAGGAGATTCTTTGGATGTTTCCTGGAAAAAAAGAAACTCTGGTTTTTAATGTCTCCCTTGAAAGGAAATTAAATAAAAAATCCTGCATTTAAATAACACTAAGGTAGTGACACCAAAGAATTGGAGCCAGGAAATTCAAAGTTAAAGTTAAAGCTGGCACTCCGTCCTTAAAACAGGCTATTGTCCTGTCCAGCCCTCCCCCTGGTCCTGCAAATTTAATTAAATCTGAGTAGTTGATACAAGAGGCTCAGGAAACTCCTTAGAGAAATTTCATCCTTTACTTGGTCTTTTGCTTTCTACTCCCTCTTATTAGGATACAAAATGTCTATGTACATTTTATCCTCTCTTTGAAACAAATTTTTAAATAAAGTTTAAAGGAATATTTTTGTATCAAGTATGTCCTATCTTCCCAAGTTCAACTAAACATTTTTGCCCTTAGGGTTCTTTCAGTCTTCACTACTTAACACCATCTAGGCTGAATTTTCATCAAAATTATCCTTTTGCTGTGTTTAATTAAGCAAATATTTTATATATTCTTCAAAGTGAGTATAATTTTTTATCCAATTTACCTTGCTCTCTAATTATTAAAAAAGCCTATATAACAAGAGTATTCAATTAAAACTCCTAAATTGCCTTAAATGATTCTTATAATTTTTTGGTAAAATATTGAGTAACAGTTTAACATAAAAGTTTAAAACGATATTTTTTAAATGGCTGAGAAAAAAATATTTTCCATTACTAATAAAATATCTTAAAGACTATGGCATTTGTTCCTCATAGAGAAAAAAAAAAAAAAAGAAAGAAAACTAACCCATAAAACAATTGTTTAAATTTCATGATAATTCAAATTTTCTTCTATTAGAAATCGTCCCCTTACCAACAATTTAAATTGATTTCCAGTAGCCATTTTTTTTTAAAAAAAATTAGCATGAAGATTATTACTGAAGTAATTTATAGCTTTAATTAATCTGGAACTTCATGAAAGATAAAAGGTGATATATTTAAACAATAACTATTTATCAATTATATTTTGAATACACTTTTTAATGAGGTAGAGTCGGATTTTATAAAGAGAAAACATCAATTTTTCATACACTAAAATTAATATATGTAGATAATTGGAGTTAGAAAACCAAAAGGAAGAACATGCTTGGGAATTCTCAAGCTGAAGGGACTGAAGGAAAAATCCAAGCCCTGAGTTGCAATATTGAAGGATTCTATGGACAAAATATAGGATAACACAAGACGCATCAAAAGACAATGGAAGTCATTGTACCACAAAGAATTGGTCAACATTCAACTATTTGAGGGGGTAGCATATGATCAAGAACCAATAGTGCTGAAGGAAGAAGTTTAAGCTACACTGAAGGCATAGATGAAAAACAAGGCTCCAGGAAATCATGGAAACCAATTAAGAGTTTCAACAAATGGATGCAACGCTGCAAGTGCTCATTTGTCTCTGCTAAGAAATTTACAAGATAGGAAGAGGACCGTACTTGTGCTCATTCCGAAGAAATGTGATCTAATAGAATGTGGGAATTATTGAACAATATCATTAATATTACACACAAGTATAATTTTGCTGAAGTTAACTCATAAACAGTTACAGCAACACATCAACAGAGAACTGCCAGAAATATAAGCAGGATTCAGAAGAGGATGTGGGACAAGGAGTTATCATTGCCACTGTCAGATGGATCTTGGTTGAGAGTAGAGAATATCAGAGAGATGCCTGTGTTTTATTGATTATGCAAAGGCATTTTTCTGTATAGATCATAACAAATCATGGCTAATATTACGAAGAATGGGAATACCAGAACACTTAATTATGCTGTTGTGGAACCTGTACACAGACAAAGAGGAAGTTGTTTGGAATTCATAAAACAATAATTATAAATATCTATATTAATGGCCAAACAATATATAAAGTTTTAATTTATGATAACTGCAACATAAGTAGGTGGGGACAGAGCTGTATAGAATCAGAGTTTTTATAGGCTATTTAAGTTGATATCAATTCAAACTAGATTGTTATAAATTTAGGATGTTAATTGTAATTCTCATGGCAACCACTAAGGTAACTGGGAAAAAAAAATGAAAAAAAAGGGAGGGGAGAATCAAAATAGTGTACCACAAAAATTAATTAGACACATACAAAAAAGCAGTAATGGAGAAAATTAGGAACAAAAGGGTAGAAGACATAAAGAAAACAAATAGCAACATGACAAAAGTACTTCATTATCAGTAATGACTTTAAATGTGAATAGATTAAACTGTCCAATTAAAAGGCAGAGATTGGCAGAGTGGATTTAAAAAAAGAAAAACATGATCCAACTATATATTGTATACAAGTAACTCACTTTGGATTGACACACAAAAAGGTAATAATTCAGATTAAAATTAAAATGTGTCATTCTGTACCTGGTACATTGTGACTAGTATACACACAAAAAAATTTGAGAAAATATCTTTCAGGTACTTAAAAATTATTAGCTGATTCAGCAAAGAAAGCACTCATATCATTGACAAATGAATGAAGTTTCAACATGCATACTGGTTGTTTCACATTCAACTTATCCCATAATAGAAATATCATATACTAATCAACATTCAGGTGGAAACTATAATTTTCCATCAATTGCAATCATAGATAGGTTGGGTATGGATGCAAGAGTTTGACAAAAATCAACAAGAGCATTTTGTGAATATCAATCAATTCTATGGAATTTACAATTAAGAGTATTGTATGTTTTATATTTGCTTATAAGTTGTGTGATTTATATCAGTTAAATTGTGTGTGTATACATATATATATATATATACACACATACTTTTTCGTTTTCAGAGTACCAGCTGTTAAACATTCACCAGTACATTACTGTATGTTGTTATTGTGTGCCATCAATCAATTCCGACTCATAAAGACCCTATTTATATAGGAAATAGCACTGTAACTTACCTTGTGTTGTTGTTAGGTACTATTGAGTCAATTTTCTACTCATGATGACACCATGTGATGGGACAGAATTACCCCCATAGGGTTTCCTAGGCTATAATCTTTACAGGAACAGACCACCAGGTCTTTTCTCCTGCTGAGCATCTGGTGGGTTCAAACCACTGACCTTTTGGTTAACAGCCAAGCACTTAACCATTTCACCACCAGAGCTCCTTTACACAGTGTAATGGTCTGGAAACAGGACTTTTGGTTGTTTAGCTACAAGAGATCCTAGGCCTGGGATGACCACAATAAAGTGGTGCTATCATGTGTATCTCAGCATGACAGTCTTTACCTTTACAACAAATTTAGGTACCCATTTAGTTCACACTTCCATTGTAGTGGATGTTTTTCCATTCATAGGTGTCAATTCATTGTTTTAAGAAGACAAGCTGCTTAAAGTTCTCTTCTCTTACAAAGAAATGTTGTTGTTGTATTTTCCTTTAGCATTAAGAAGTCAAAAGTTCCTGGGGATGAAATTTTTTAATTATCTAGGGTCTGTAATGCACCTGGGCAGAATCTCTATTTCCTCATATTTAAAAATGGGACAATAAAAGCATAAACCTCATTTGGCTGATATGAAGATTAAGAAAGTTATTTGAACAGTGACCAGCATGTAGCAAGCTATTACTAATACTGTATTATATATTTCTGCCGGCCAAGACATATTATTTGGATCTGTGAAAATTCAGATACTCCAGAGTGGATTTCTAAGATGCTGTCTCGTGGGGAGGGATTCTATTGGACATTACAGAAGCTGACACCTGGCCTGCTGAGCAAACCATCAATACGAAAGTTATAAACATAACCTTTATTAAATAACTAGAAAAGGAAGTGAAATGGTACAAATAAACCAAAGATGTCAATAAATGGGATCTAGAAAATAAACTTGTGCTGGGCACGCACAAAGAAAATAAAAGGTTAAAGTGAGCAGTGGATGAACTGTGGACAAAACAGAAGAAGCCTAAATGTCAGAAAGATGCAGTGGGAAGAATTAAGCAGTCCTACCTACTGAGCCTTTTTCTTTCCTACTCCCCATGGTCATTGGATTACTTATTGGCTCCTTTTATGGCATCCTGGTCCCAGGTCCTCCTGATTTCTAGACAGCTGCCCAATACTGACCATTCTGACACTGGCCTAAGAACTGTATTGGGCAATTAAATTACTCTGAATATCCTTCCTACCTACTGAAGCAACCTGATTTACAGAGATTGACTGAAACATCTGGTATTTAGGAAGAATGAGGAAAATGTCAGCAGCTCCCTTTTTGAGTTTTATGGTTTTATGTTTAAGTATCAATCATTACATTAGTAGTGAAATTTTAATGCCTTGTAATTTTAATATGTAAGAATATATTCATCATTCATGATGTGTCCAGCACCATGCTGGATTTCAAGACAGAAACTGAGATCTGAAAAGGAATGTGCAAAGCCATGATACAATGACATAGTGGAAAAAAACAGAAAGCTACTAGACAAGGGGCACTGTCTGTTGCTTCATGTCATAGAGGATGCTATAAACCCTGAGAAATATAGAGGGTTGTAGTGAGGTTATGATTAAGAAATAGAAGCAAAAGCGTCTCTGAAACTTTATAAGATCACCTACCAAAAAAAAAAATCAAACTCACTGTCATCAAGTTGGATCAGACTTATAGTGACCCCTCCTTGGGTTTCTTAGGTGGTATCACTACGGAAGTAGGTTGCCCAACCTTCCTTCAGAGGAGTGGCTGGTGGGTTTGAACCACCAGCCTTCTACTTAGCAGTCAAATGCCTTAGGCACTATACCACCAGAGCTCCTAGGATCATCTAGGCATGGCAAATAATCTTTCCTCTTGAAGGCAGTAAATATAACACTCCACCTCATCAAACCTGTAATGTGATCTTAAAATACAGTCCTCAAGAGCCACCATGAATTGATCTTGGGGGGCATAAAGCTCAACTGGCAGAGTACATAAAAAATATTTTTCTACATCCTACTTTGGTGAGTAGTGACTGAGGTCTTAAAAGCTTTCAAGTGGCCATCTAATATACAACTATTGGCATCTCCTTGTCAAAGCAAAGCAGAGTCAAGGAAATCAAAGACATATGGAAGCAATTAGACCAAGGGTCTAATAGACTACAGGAAGCACGGCCTTCATGACCCTGAGAGCAGAAGAACTAGATGGTGCCCACTACCAATGCCAGAAAGGGATTAAAACTGGAGACACTGGATAGAGCGGGAGGAAAAATATGGAACAAAATTCAAAACCACAAAAAATGACCAGAATTCCTGGTCAGCTAGAGACTGGTGAAAATCCAAGACTGTGGCCTGGAATTGGACTCATTTCCATGCAATAGCACTTCCACAGATTAGCCAAACAATAGAAAGGCCTATGAGCAGAACACCCACCCTAGGGAGATGCACCCCTTAGAACAGTCACTATGAGAGATCAAAAGGACAGCAGTTGCACAGGATGAAAGCTAGACAGGAATGCATAGGTAAAAAGGACAAAGGGAAGGAGTAGTCACAGGGAGGAAACTGGAGGAGAGCTGTTTATTGTTGGGATCGTAATCAGTGCTGTGAAACAAAATGTATATGAACTTTTTAGTGTGAAATGAATCTGTTTTGTAAATTTACACCCGAATCACAATAAAAAATTTTAAACAAAAGAACTACTATAAATTGACCAGCCTTTGCACATGAGTACATAAATAGAAATTATAAATAAAAGGGTTTATTATCACTGAAAGATGAACTAGAAAACAGAAAATAGGAACGACTCCTCACATCTCCACAGCATCACCACAGCCCCCACCAAGGAAAATCTAAGAAGTCCCAATGTTCAGATCTTGGCTGGGCAGCTTTTGTCCTGTCCAGGAACTGTTTTCCTTTTATTACACCCCTGAATTTGAGGATTCTGCTACAAATTAACCAATAATTACTATTATTTATTGAGGAGTCCCTGAGTGCACTTGACCACTAATGGAAAGATCGGTGGGGCCTGCAGACCCAGAGGTGCCTCAGGTGACAGACTGGCAATCTGCTTCTGAAAGGTCACAGCCTTGAGAACCCTGTGGAGAAGGGCTGCTCTGGACACATGAGTCAGAACACACTCCAGAGCAGGCATCAACACGACAATAGCATGTATTTGAGTATGAGAGGCACCAGGATAAACACTTGACATACTTTGTAGCATTTAGTGAAACATAGTGAAAAATAGAAGGACAAATTGCAGAAAGTGATTTTCTAAACTCAGGCATGTCTGAAATGCATTTCTAAAAGATATGATGCCTGTTAACAGTGATTACAAGAGAACTTTGTAATTGGCAATAAAATTTGATAGCTTTATTTGCTATCTCCAACAACTCCTTGGGCTGGTGGGGCAGCAAACAAGGGTAATAAAGCTTGGTAAAAGAGAAGTTGGGCAGTCGATTATGGAACTTCAGGCGCGTCACTCAACTTTCTTCCCACCTGGAAGTTGAGTCTAATGGAAATGGTTCAGGGTTTGCAATCTAGGACTTTCAGGTCTTACACTGCTATTTGTAACAATTGAGTAAAACTTTATCTCTTTAATATCCCTAGGAGAGATAAAGATAATGAGTCTGAAATTCCATAATTGACTGCCCAACTTCCCTTTTACAGAGCTATATTACCCTTGTTTGTTGTATATGAACTCTGAAAAAAAAATCTGAAAAAAAAACATCTAATGCAAAATATCCAAGCACTACATTAGAAAAAACAAAACAAAACAAAAAACTCATCTGAAAGGCAATAAAGAGGAGTGGGTAATACTTGGACTCTGGAACCAACCAACCAGAGTATGAATCCTAATTGCAACACTTTCTATTTGTGTGACCTTGGACTTGGAGTTTGTAAATCACTTTGTTCTCATCTGTAAAAAACAAAATAATGGCATTAAAGTCTATATAGGAGTACTAAGAGAACTGAAGAGTTAATACAAATAAAGTGCTTAGGATAAAACCTGGAACATAATACATGTTCAGTAAATGAAAATTTCACTGATCCAAAAATCTACCAGCTTGTGAACTGTTCCAAGCAGTAAATTAATGTACATGAGAAGCTGCATTAACTCATTCAGGTCACCAGAGTGACATTTAGTCCACAATTTACTCTTGGGTACTTTACCATTTCCTGCATACAAAACAACAGCTGTCATTAAAAAGCAAACTAAATTTTCATAAAGTATTGTTCCTCTTTAAAATGAATAATTTCCCCTCTTGAAGGGAAAAGAAGAAATACATTATAGTTACAAAGATAAGTTGAATGTTCAAAGGACTAAGCCTGGCATCTTTTGGAATAAAACACATTTAATTCAAAGAGATGGCTTTGCATGTGATCAAGGATTGATTCAAAGTTGTGTTTTTGTTTTGTTTTGTTTTGTTTTTTTCCTGGTCAAAGTGTCTTCCTTGATCATTTCCCAAAATCTTGAGTGCTGCCTATTTTGAAAGTTCATTTGCATAAATCTTATCAATATGAAATATATACTCACATATTCACTTGTGTGACTATCTTTTTTTAGCAGATGAATAGACACTGTTCTCTGTCCTGTTTCACTAGCTGTAGAAGTCAACAGCAGCTCATCAGTTGTTTTCAATCTGCAATTCCAGATAAGGGCAGTGGAAACCATATTTCATGGTGTTATGGGCTATATTTAGCATCTGGGGTTTTGCCTAGGGAACCTGTACATTTAACACAGAACTTTTTTTATGAGTAGAATCTTTTTTCTTTGTTTGTTTGTTTCTTTCTTTCCTTTCACTTTAGAGGTCTCTGTCACTAGAAATATGACCAAGCTGAGAAAGAAGCAGTGTAACAAATTTTCAACCTTTACTTAAGAAATTCTATGTTCATAGAATATGGGATACCCAAAGATATTATAAAAAAATCTTCACATTTAAAACGTTTTTTATCATAGTAATATTTAACCCTGAAAAAAGGTAGTAAACACAGAAAAATATAAGCAAGAAATGAAAAGTCAACCAGAATCTGGATTTTTCAAAAAGTACTAAGATGATTCTGATGCAATGAGTTGAGACTACTGCTGTTGGTGGAAAATACCAAGAATAATGGGTTATCGAATAGTTCAGGAGACTACTATTGTGGCAGATTGTATTTTTCAATGACTACTGCAACAGTATTTCCCACTCCTCATGCTCTACTTACAATGTGATTTAGATATTCCTCCCATGGAGAGGTGAATGTCTATATTCCCTCCTCTCAAGTTTGGAAGGGTTTGTGATTATGATGGAAGTAAAATCAGTGACTGCTGAGGCTAGGTCATAAAAATGTGATGCACTTTGGCCTATTTCTATTGAGATGCTTACTCTTGGAGCCTGAGCAGCTCATAAAGAGGCTCACTCACAGAAGATCAGAGCATCCCCCACCCCTGCACACAACCCTGATGGAGCTCCCAGCAGAAGCCAGCTCCAATTTACCAGTCACTGAGTCAGATGAGTGAGTCATCTTGAAAGCTGATCCTCCAGAACTGTCAACACCCCAGATGATGCCAGGGGGAGCAGAGATGAGCTGTAACTATTAAGACTCATGAGCAAAATAAGAAATTATTGTTATTTTAGTCTCTAAAATTTGGGGTAGTTTGTGAACTACCATAGTTGCAATAACAAGAGCTTATTATGTGTCAACACTGTGATCGGGGTTTTAAATGTAAGTCTAAGTTTAAAAATAATCCATGGAGTAGAAAATATTTGTTATGGATTGAATTGTGCCCCCCCAAAAATATGTGCTGTATATATGACCCTCTATTACTGTGGTTATATGTCCAACTGGGAATGGGTTGTCTTTGATAACAAGAAACAAGAGAGGATCAGTGAAGGGCATATTATTATTTTTTTTAATAATATAACTTTATTTTAATGTTAGCAAAGTGAATATATATATCTATCATTTCTATTTTGAATTATGAATAATATTGTAGACCAATGCTTTTGCGATAAAGATTTGGGCTCCATTTTTTTGATGCTTGGCTGCTGACAATTTTTTTGTTTTTGTTTTTAATTTTTATTGTGATTTGGGCAAAAGTTTACAGAGGAAATTCACTTTCCACACAGCAGCTCATATACACGTTATCTCATGATATTAACTGTGATTTCCCACAATGCAACAGCTCCCCTCCTGCTTTGTCTCCATAGTTACCTCTTCCCTCCCATGCACTCCTGCCCCCAGAGCTGTCTCCCTGAACATACACAGTTCTTCTAGTCTCCCATGATTGATCTCTTCAAGGTATGTATCTACCTAATGTAAATGTTCAGCTCTTGTGCCTGTCTTTTGTTTGGCTGGAAGACACAGGAATGGGTCCAATTCCAGACCTAAAGGGCAACTAGGGGCCATAGTCTCAGTGGTTCCATCAGGCTCTATCAGACCAGCAAATCTGGTCCCTTTTAAAAAAAAAAAAATAATAATTTTTGTTTTATTCCACATTGTTTTCCCACTCTATCCAGGATCTCCTACACAGATCCCCCTCCAAGTGGTTGATAGTGGTAGCCAGGCACCATCTACTTCTTCTGATCTCATAGTCATATAGGCTGAGGACAGCATGGTGTACCAGTCACTTGGACTAATTGTTTCCATGTGTCTTTGATTTTCTTCATTCTTCTTTGCTCTGGATAAGGAAAGACCCCTCGTTGCATCTAGATATCCACTTGCAAGCTTTTTTTGCTATTCACCAAAGTAGGATGTGGAACAATGTTTTTGTGTAGTATGTTATGCCAATTGAGCTTGATGTCCCCTGTAACTATGGTCTCGAGCCCACAGGTCCAACTACTTACTCCCTCTGTGTAGCTGGCTGTGGCCAAGAAGTAACTACAACCTTTTTCCTTGTCAGTTCTACTATATACCTGGGAATTCTTACAGAATATACAAATACACTTGTGGAAACACTGTCTGCCAAATGTAGGGCATATCCTTTGAAATATAAACGAGATTATAACAAGCAAAAAAGAAGCAGAGATGGAGAAAGAGAGATGCCAAGCCACGTGAAGATCTCAAAGATCTTCAAAGCTCAAAGAGACTAGGATCTTCCTCCAGAGCCAACAAAGAGAAAGCTTTGCTCTAGAGCTTCCACCCTGAATCTGGACTTTTAGCCTCGTAAACAATGAGAAAATAATTGTGTTTGTTAAATCTATCCATTTATGTATTTTTGTTGTAGCAGCAATAGATAACTAAGACAGAAACGGTATTATTACTATCAATTTACATTTGGGGAAATTCAAGCACACACAAATTAAATACTTCTTCTATAAATAATGAACTCACCTAGTTGGTAGAACTAAGAACCAGGAAATCAGTACCCTTAACTATAACACTCGACAACTGGGAGCACATTCTATTAAATTAGGAAGGAATGGTTGTTCTTGGAAGCCCAGCTGAGCCAGTGTCTGCTGACACAGGCAATGCCCAGCCACATTCCTTTCTTCCCAGTGAGAAAGACACACGAGGAGATGGACTATCCCTCTTAACACTGATCAAAGACTTCATTGTCATGAAAACGTCCTCTCTATCTCCAGTGATGCCAAGGCCGGAATGAAAAAATGGCTAATCCTTATCAATGATAGGGGTCTCTTTATTAATTAAAAATTGAAATAATACATATTTATAGTAAAAAATTAGAAAGTTCAGATAAGTGTAAAGCAAAGGAGAAAAATATGGATAAAAATACTCAGAAATAACCTCTATTAAGATTTTAATGTGTTTCCTCTTTTTTTTTCTTATTTATATTTTGATTTTAAAATATGTGATTCCTAAGGTATATAATTTTATATCCTGATATATTAATAAACAATTTTATACTCAGTATATTCTCATATCAGTAAAAAAAAAAAATCTCTGAACACATTTTTACATGATTGTAAAATGCTCATCTACACAGACACAGCATAATTCATATTGTGTTGGTATGCATCTGTTTGCTTCTGTTTTTTTCTCCTTTTATACATAATTCTGCAATGAACATCTTTCTTATTATTTCCTTAGGATAGCTTCCAAGAACAGATATTACTGAGTTGAAATACACAGTTAAGGCTCTTGATATGTATTTCAAGAAAGGCATTATTTTGTACTCCCAGCCATAAAGTCTCATCTTACTCTGTCCAACATTATCATCATTTAAAAATTATTTGATAATTTGATAGGATATGAGTGATATCTTTTAATTTTCATTTTATTATTTACATATATAAAAGATCAAAAATAATCTAACATAGGAGAATATACTGATTAAAATAATAAAATGATAAAACAATAATTCACTACATATTTTTTTTGCAAATAACACACATTTTCTATATTTCTTCACTGTTGGGAAGTATATTCGTAAGCTCTGCTTTGCCATTTTTTTTTCTACGTGTTGCTTTAAATAACTAAGTAAATAAATCAGCATAATGCTTTTACAAAAATACCTCCTGGGGAGAGGGAGTGGTTGGCACAAAAACGTAAAAGGTATGTGTTATTTGTGAGAAAATATGATAATAGCAGCTATCTTTTATTAAGCTCTTGCACTTCCTGGCATTTTTTGAAGGCCCTTTATATATCTAATCTACATAAACACACTAAAAATTAAGTATTTTCTTTTCTGAACAAAAGTTCAGAGAGATTAAGTTACTAGCCTATGTGTTCATGCTGGGATCCATATCCAGGTCTGTCTGACATCACAACTTTTGCTATTTTCATTATGCTACATTACCCCTTGGGCTAACGAATGACTGTAGTACACAAGAAATAAAATAATAAATAATTCAACTCAATTATCATTGCTCCACTTTAACTAGTACATATATGCATATGTAAACAGAATTGTCTTCCAAATTCTATTTTTCCAAGGACAATTAAATACATATTCTAACTGAGCACATGACTAGGAGGTATGGGAATTTAGGAATTAAAAATTACAGTTGGTATACAGCAGAAGTTCTCAGACTTTTTGGTCTTATGACTCATTTACATTCTTAAAAATTATTGAGGACCAAAAGAGCTTTTATTTATGTGAATTACATTTCTCAATATTTACCATGCTAGAAATTAAAATTAAGAAATTTTAAAATGTTTATAAATTCATTAAAAAATAATAAATACATGTTGACATAAATAGCATTTTTATCAGGTAGAAAGAACATTATATCTTCTAAACCAAAAATAATAATAACATAAAATGATGAGCAGAGTTTTACATTTCTATAAGTCACTTTAATGTCTGACTTAATAAAAACAGGGCTCTAATTTCTACCTGCCTTCAAAAAAAGAAAAAAACACCACTACTATCAAGTCGATTCCAACTCATTGTTACCCTGCTGTAGGGCAGAGTAGAACTGTCTCACAAGGTTTCCAAGCTTGTAAATCTTTTTAGAAGCAAATTGTCTCTTTTTTCTCCCGTGGAGTGACTGGTGGGTTGGAACTACAGACCTTTTGGTTAGCAGCCAAATGCCTTGACCACAGTGCCACCAGATCTCCTTCTCATTTCTACAGTGGCATGCAATTTGTAAAACTCTACACATGTAAAAGATTAAGAGTCAAAAAGGAAAATAAGATCTTTTTATTTTTATATAATTTTATTTATTTTCTTCTTGTTGAGAAGATACACAGCAAATTCAACAGCTTCCACATGTACTATTTAGTGACATTGATTATATTTTGAGTTGTGCAACCATTCTCACCTTCCTTTTCTGAGATATTTGTCCTGCATGAATATAAACTCACTGCTTCCTAAAGTTCCTATTTAATCTTTTGAGACGCTATTTCACTTTGATCCCATATAGACAGTTCTTCAAAGAGCATAATGCTCAGGGTAGATATTCTCTACTAGTTAAGCTAGACTATTGTTTGATTTTAATAAGGCTTCGGGAAATGTTTGTTTCAAGATTTAAAGATCAACTCCAGGCAATAGTCCCAGGGGTTCAGCCAATCTTCATGGCTCTAGGAAGGCTGGAGTCCACAAGGATTTGAAATTCCATTCTGCATTTCCCGCCTTTGGATCAGGATTCTTTTATGGAATCTCAGATCAAAATGCTCAACAACGGTAGCCGGGCACAATCCAGTTCTTCATTCTCATGGCAAAGGAAGCAGCTGTACGTGGAGGCAATTAGCCACATATTCCATTACCTCCTGCTATTCCTTACTCTTCTCCTTCCACTGTTGTTCCAGGTGAACCCATTTTTGTGCCCTGGATGGCTTTTAAGACCCTAAGAACTATCCATTGAGCTTGTTGTTGTTATGCTGTGAAGTGCCGTCGAGTCGTTTCCGACTCATAGCGACCCCATGCACAGCAGAACGAAACACTGCCCGATCCTGCACCAGCCCCACAATCCCTGCTATAC